>NC_051189.1:15516156-15825561 GCF_015220075.1 Falco rusticolus | reverse complement strand
CCTCTCTTTCCTTTCTTAACCCCTTTCAAACTAGGGGTAATTACTAGGAATTTTCAGCAGACACAAGACTGGATTGTAGTACCCTGTCTTGTTAACAGGTCAAAGCAAGCTGTTTTATCTAGCGGATGTGTTCAATGTTAAATTACAATTTTTTTAAATTACATTGCCTCCTTTATCACCCTGTGGATGGGCTAATAGATTCCAAGTTAATTCATATACGACTCTTGGTCCCCATCTGTTTCGTACATCCCAAAATATGACATTTAAACAAACCAACAGTCAGGATAGGAATCGGGAAGTTGTGATGGACATTGTGGCCACTTAGCTAGGGGTTGTTCTCTGTGTGGTTTGATGGATGTGGTGGTTCTGATGTGGATTACTGCTGACTGCTGGTTGTTTCAGTAATGGGGGTTCTTTGCACCATCTCTATTAGTGGTTTAAGTGGGATTTCGGAGAACAGGGAATGGGGTGGGTCTTTGCTCGTGCTCTGTTGTGGTTGACCCCTTCCTGTCTAAAGCAAGACTGTTAGATGCGCCCATCTAGGATTACCATGTATGGTGAGATGCCAGTATCTCCTTTGGCACATTTTGCTCCACTCTGGGCAGCTTGCCTTACTTGCTTGTGCTTTCTGTCTGTGTCTTGGTTTTATCCTAGGTCATTGGGTCTCTGGGACAGAGACTGGCCTTTCTATTCTATTTTTATATAATATCCAGCACAGATGCTTTTGGTATCCCAAGCTTTTGGTGGTGCTATATGTAATGCCAGTAACTAATAGCACTGAGGTTCCTCCTGCGGATGCGTGGCTGGCTGTGCACATGGTGGGAACGTGGTGACCGTAAACATGCTGCTGTGGTGTGAATTTTCTTACATGGCTTCTGTGTCGTTTTAGCTCTGAATAGGAGTAAATGCAGGAGCACTCTCGGCACAAGAAGTGTGCGGACAGTGTCATTGTGCAGGTGGAAACACTGTGCTGTCAGAGCCGGTGGCCAGTGGTGCAATCTTTGCTTTTATTCGAGGCTGTGTAGATAAAGCACAGTGCAGTTTTTCTACTTGTGTGTGCATGTTTACATCTATATGCAAGTAACTTTGGTAGGTATTTTTATATATATGCAAACACATGTGAAAGCATCATTGCCTGTTTAGATCTAACTGTGCTTCCTCCTCCTGGTTTCCCTCTGCTTCTCTTTTTCTGTTCCACTTCATGTTTGAGTTCTATGCCTGTGGTGTTTTTCATAGGCATGTTTCCCCTTTCTTTCCCATTCTGGCTTTGCGTTCTTTACCTTCTAGTCCACATGTTTCTGCTCCAGGTTAGTTGATAATGTCTCTTCTGCATGGTTCCTCCTTCCTCTCGCCCAGGCAGGTTGGCCGAGCACCCTGTTAGTGTCCTGCACAACCTGGGAGTCCATGGCCTGAAGAGCGGCTGCAGCTGTGCCCCTTATTTCTTGGGGGGGAAAAAAGAATAAGGGAGTTGGAGCTGCTCTCAATTCCCTTCTCTCTAAATGAGTCTCACACTGATAGTTTTGGCTTTCCTTGCCCACTCCGGATTGCAGCTGGTGTGGCTGAGTAGATGTTTCTCAGACGCGATGGTTAAGAATAAAATCGGGGTTACTGACCACAGTGTTTCTGCCGTGCAACCTGGGCTCGGTGATGTTTTTCGTTGGTGGTTGCAGTCTGTGCTCTGAGCCCAGGCTCCGCATTCCTGCTGTTACTTCTCTTTCTGCTGCTAATTTTAGTAGCCGCCTGGCTTGCTGCAAGCCCAGGGCTTTTCCACCTGGTTTCAGCCCTGTTTCTGCCCAGCAGAGGGATGTGGCCCCAGCTTGTGGGGGTCCTGCATGGGCTGCTGTGCCCTGATGGCAGAGGGCTTCTGGGTGCCTGAGCAGCCGAGCAGGTGGGTTTGTGTGTGTGTTGGTGATGGCTTGATTTGAGCCATCCCCCCATCCCTGTGAGAAAATGCTGCCGAGAGAGAGCTGGCAGGCAGTGCTGGGAGCAGGGGGGATATTAAATGGAGCTGGGGGCATGTCCTGCACAGCGCTCCCCACTGCTATGCCAGAGCGCTGTAAAGCACTGGGTCCTCCTATAGGGGTTGTCTCGTAGATATTAAGTGGAGTGTTTTGACTGCTTCTGATGATTGAAACAGATCTGAAACCAGGACATGCTTTGATGCTGGTGATCTGAAGAACATGCACAATATCACTTGACAGCAAACATTTTATTCTTGGCAGCATCAGCCTTGCAGCAAGCGATTTGGTTGGGTGGCTTTGCTTGCACAGCTGGGTTTTTGGTTGGGCGTTTTGTTTTGGGTTTTTTTGGGGTTTTTTTTTTTGCTTTTCCCTAAAATCCCAGGACTCAGCACTGCATTTCCCATCCTGGAAAGCTGATACTTCCCAGCCCCGGTTTGCGGCATTGGTTTCTTCGATGGGTGGCGATGCCTGAACATGCCCAGCCTGTGCTCCATGGAGGTCAAGTCGGGTGAGCTCTGCCAAACTCATTTTAGGCAAGCAGATCTGCGGAGAGGGCTTTCCTTTGGATAGATGGAGATATTCTTTTTTTTTTTTTTTTTCTTTTTTTTTTTCTTGGAAATATGTAACCTGACGAGGAAATGTTAAGGGACCTCATCAAGGTGAATAAACAGAAATCAAACTCCAGACTGTCCCTTTTGTGTCACTCATAATACATGAGGCTCCTTATGTGAAATGTGAACTCTCAGTGTCCAGTTTCATTTGGGATGACTCTTCTTTTTTTTTTTTTTCCTTCTTTCCCCCCCCCCCCCCCCCCCCCCCCCCCCCCCAGTAATGCAGACCCACTTTCGGGAGTGGTGCAAGTGTCCTGTGCCACCCCCCTGCCTCTCAGCCTCTCTTGGATGAGGGGCTGTTTCAGGCCACGTGTATAACCTGATCTTGCTGATGACGCTTGCACCCAAGGATCATTTATTGCCAATTGTTAGGGTGTTTTGCTATTTTCAAGACACTTGTGCCTGATTCTATTTCCCTTACGTGCCCAAATGGGATTTTTTTTTTGCCCTGGTTTAGTTTGGCTTGGGAATGGGCTGTTTATTTGCTCACAGATCTGGTGCTGTCAGTCTATTGCCCATGGCCATGGCACCTGAACTTCTGTAGTAGCTGCAGCCTTCGGGGTGGGACACTGAATTATACTGGTTGACTTGTGGGATGCACCTTGACTTGGAAAGGATAAGGAGCAGGTCATGGCTGAGGTAGCCTGGCAGGCAGCTGGGAAAAATAATTTCTAAATCCCAGGTTTGCTTGAGCTGTCACTGTGTAGGTTGTCCCAGATTTGATGGTGGGGCTTGTGATGCTGCTGGCCCTCATTTTTGGGTTCAGGTATAGTAGACTTGCTGTTCTGTGGTAAGTGCTCCTGTTTTTCTTAGCCAGCTTTCTGTTTCTGGCCCTAGTCAAAGGCAGGTGTTTCAGGTAAAAAAAAAAAAAAAAAAAAAAAAGGTTGAAAGTGAAATAGATGACTAAAAAGTAGTCAGATCTTATGAGCAGTTTTCTACCAAAACATTTCGGGCTCAGCTTGGCTTGTGCCCAAGTCACGCCTGCCCACTGGAGGGCTGGGTGATGAGTTGTAGGTGGTGGATTTCATCTAGCTTACAGCATCTAAACAAATAAATCTTTTTTTATTTCTACCCCCGGCCCCCCCAGTGTCTAAGTGTGTGGCCTTTGCTACTTGAGTATCTCTTTTTAAGCAGCTAAAAAGTTTTTCTAAGTGAAATATGTTTCTGTGCTGCAGTTGAGAGATAAATATAGCTGGTGGATTGTGAAAGAAGGCCATGGTATGTGTTACATTGCTTAACCCAGTATTTTTTTCTCTTCTTTTTGTGGTGATTCTGTGTTAACTCAAAATAGAAAACCTCCTGAAAGATGTTGTTTTTCCCATTGAAAGAGATTTCATGCCAGGATGCCATTCACTGCCTTACGCTGCAACCAGTGAAGGATTAACGTGTCATGTCTGCCCCAGCTTCTTCAGCCCAGTGCCGTGTGTTTGGAAAGCAGGCGCGTTTGCAGCTGAGCCAGCTCTAATAATAATAATAATTCGGGTTGAGAAGCACGGAACAGCCTGTGATTAGCAAAATAATTACTGCACAGTGTGTAAATGAGGAGGTGGGTTTTTGACATGGTGAGAGGGACGCACGCCGCAGCTGCTGGGGGGAGGCGGTGGGCTCGTGTCGCCCTGTTGACATACCCCGTGTAAAGCTGAGCGCAGGAACCACGCGGAGCAAAACATGCTTGTAAAATGATGATTGCTTTTGAATTTTTCCAGTAAATTCTGCTGATGAACGAGCAGCCAGAAAACTTGTAAATAAGCATTTTATACTGTGCTCTGCTCCCCAGGGTAATTTTTTTTTTTTTTTTTTTTTTCCCCAGTTTCAATGTAGTTGATGGGTATTTTCTCTCTGCTTGCCAGGAGGCTAAACTTTGACTAGCTGTTGGCTCTAGGACTTAAAAAACAGGCTAGGAAACCTTCCAAAACTTCTTCACGGGTGCCGGTTCAGATCGGGGTCAGTGGGATTGAGAGAGACATCTCTATTAAATATATGATGCTGCTCTGACATGTATAAAGCCAAGTTCACAGACTCATAGCTGATGACTCGTTGCCTTAAAATCTAATCTGCTGTGCTGCACAACAGCTCGCAGGGCATTTTACGCATGCTTTCCCCTCCACACTTTGTCAGCAGGGGCAGGGTTTCCCCCCGGCAGCGGGCTGATGGTGCGTGTGGGAGGTGGCAACGTGCACATGCGGGTGCCCTTGGCCATCACCCTGCGAGGCTTCGGGGCAGAGCTCGCCCCGGGGACGTGCACAGGGCGGCTTGGGATGAGGGGTAGTTGGGAATGATCCAGCCCCAAAAAACGAACGGAGCTTGGGAAATGCTTCCTGAGGATGGTGTTGGGATGGGCATCCCCACACCTGGGCTGCGTAGTCTGTGTACCCTCTCCTTTTGAAAAATAATTTATCTGCAAATAAATATTGTACCAACAGAAATAAGTCTTTAAGACAATAGGTTTAAGTTAAAGTGAGTATCAGGTACTCATACAGGTTTACATCTGTGTAACCGAAGCCTGCTGGACTAGATCTCTTCCAGACTGCCTTAAGTATTTGTATAGGACTCATACAAATAGGGCCCTGGTTTTCCTCCATGATGCTTGCTACAGTAATAGACAAATAATAATAATTAAAAATAGTGCCTTAATTAGGCTTGTTTTACTTGAGGCAAGCAGGTGGAGTGCATCCTTTGATCCTTTCCAACCTTTGTTTTTTTGTGATTTTGTGTTTTCCTCTCCTGTTATCTGTTTTGTTGACAATAATCAGAAGGATGTGTGTGTTCATGCATGTATGTGCATGTATCGATACACATGCCACATGTTCACACACATACCTGCTCTTTTTCTGTATTACAAAATACATATTTTTTTTCCCCTTGTGTCAAAGAAAGCCAGTATCACCTGCATGCCACTACACAAGCCGTTAATACTGCAATGTAAAGCTCAGGAAAGCCTGGAGAACGTTTTTCTAATAAGAGGATATTCTGGTCCTCTTGATAATCAGACCCCCATTGTAAACTCATTTTGAGTCACAGGTTTAAATCTTTGTTCCAGCGGAAAAAATTTTTATGGGCAGCCCAAACAGGCATTAAATCCTGTGGTGTGGTTTTTTTTTTTTTTTTTTTTAGCAGACTTGCTTAAAATAGTGCAGATTTAAATCAGAAGAGTGACTCCAAGGGAAAAGAGAAAAGTTGAAACAATACAAATCATGGTTTGGTGGTACAAACCTTTTGTCCCACCCCAACCCCTAACAGAAATTTGGCAGAGGCAGCAGGCTGGGTTTCCTTGCTGTGAGACACTGCATGCTTGCGATTGCTCTGTACTGTTGGGTTTCCCTCTGCTCTGTGGGTGGTCACCCCACTTTTATTATGGGGATGCCAGAATATGACTTTGGAAGTGAAAATTGCCAGTTTTATGCAGATTTATTCCCCTGCTTCCTGTATCCTTCCTGCATTTGCAGGGAAGAGGCTTTTCTGGAAAATGAGCTAGCATTTCAGAAACGCGGTGTCTCCATGATTTTTGGTTTTGACCTCTTTTTCCTGTCCTGGAATCATAGAATTGTTTAGGTTGGAAAATACCTCTAAGATCGAGTCCAACCGTTGACCTTAATTAATTGACCTTAATTAAATGGCTGAGTCCACCACTAAACTGGTCCCTTCCTACTACAAGTAGGACATCCCCAAACAGGCTCACAGCTCTTCCCACTGGTCCTGCGCGGCTTATCCATCACCTTTGTGTTCAGTGGTTGGGATTGCTGTGGCATCAGTGGCCTTTGGGATTATGGTTTTGTCAGGACAGAGCATCACGTTGAGACAGTCCACATCTTGGTGTGTGTGTGTGACTCGTGTCCCGATGGTGGCAGGTGGCTCAGAGGAGTCAGTGCCCAGGTGAGGATGAGCTGGGAAACCTGTTCCAATTTTCCAGTGCTGCAGAGGGTGCTCCTGGATGCATGGTGGGTTTTGTGGGCAGCATTGAAGTTGAAAGCTTTTAAATCTCCTTTTGCTCTTCGTTCCTGAGAAATCCAGTGTAGAAAGGTGGCATACATAATTTTCTCCTTCTCCTTCTCATCCAGATGTTGGTCTTAGTGCTGGCGTAGCAGCTGGGTACCCCTCAGATGTGGCATCATCACCCTTGCACTACCTGTTGCGCTGCAGGTGATGGATATGCTGCCTCTGCTGCAGCCCTTCCTTATCTTCATGGATCCTTGGTGGGGGACCTTCTCCTGGCAGGTGGGAAGGGCTCTTCTCTTAACTGGCCATAGCTATCCCAGTGCATACACCTCTGCTGTACGCACTTTGCCTGAGTAAACACAAACTGCATTTTCAGTGCTGCTTTTTTTGCACAGGAATGGCAGATGTGGTGTAAAGAGCTTTTACACCGTGCAGGGTCTGCACACGCTCAGATTTCCATGCCTCGGTCTCATGTACATCCTTGGTTCCCCCAACTCTGATACTGAGGCATTTTTTCAAAATTAAAAAGTGGCAGTGATCTTAGCCTTTTCCTTACAGCAGTCCCTGAGCACGGAGGAACAGTGAGGTTAGCATCTGGAGCGGATGTATTTATTATTGCTGATGTCTTTTAAATGATTGAACAAATTTTCCCTGCATTATTTAGGGGAGTTATGATATTCACCATTAATGGAAAGCTGTCTGGGGAAATGTGTGATTCACACTCATAAATACCTTCTGTCCTTTTGTTATTTGCTGCGTGTTTTCTCCCAGCTCTTGCCTGTCCTTTTGACATCAGCATTTGTCCTTCTGTCAGTTCCTCCTGCTACCTTCCCCCTTGGTGTAGGTGACCCGTGGCGGAGTAAGGGGTGAGGTGTTTTTTCTTCTGGACAGGTAGCTTAACTTGCAGTGTCACCAGCACTTATATAAAGGATGTGGTAATCCGGGTAAGGTAATAAGGTTTGGAAACTCTTCAGTACATTTGAGAGCTCTTTCTAGCAAATGTTGCTGGGATTAATGTTCTTCATTTTACTGTTAAGGATAGCTGGAAGCATGAACAACCCTGATGTTAAGTGTGCTTGTCTCCCCATGATATGATGCAATATTGCAGCTGAGTTTTATTGCAAAATGAGGCAACGTTACCTGATAATTCAGTTGTGACAGGATAGGCTTCCCTCTGCAGAAGACGAGAGTCCCTCTGCAGAGGATGAGTCCCTCTGCACCAGGTAGTTTTACTGGATCCTTAAGTCACTAAAGCACATTTTTTTGCCATGCAGCAGAAACACTGTTTCCAGGGTGCAGTTTTAAACATGAAGATGTGTCTGTTAGCTTACCTGCAGCCCTGCAGGACATCGTCATCCCACATCATTGGTGGGGCTTGGGTTGACCTCCGTATAGTAAATTCAGTGTTTGAATCATGAATCTAAAAGCATGGATTTGTCTTAAATCACAAATCTAAAAGCTGTTTTTTAAGGAAGGGGGTATTTAGATAGAATCTTAATTGTTGATATTCATTCTTTTGGCTGGAACTGTATCTGCCTTGTGCAGAGCCTGGCCCTGGAAGGTGAGGGTGGTAGGAGGAGTGTCAGGTGCCTCCACACTAGGTCAGGAGGTGGGAACCTCAGCTTCAAAGGGGCATGTGGAAAGGATGAAAAGGGCACTTTGTATCAGTGGCTTTCTCTAGAGCACGCAGAACAGAAATGGCCTTAAGTGAGAAAAAAAAAACAAACAAAAAACCCCAAAAAACTCTAGATAAGGGATTTTCCCCCATCAGGTATTTCCCTCCAACCATTCTTCTGCTTTTACTAATGTTTGTTTCTGGCTTTCAGACTCAGAAATCCCTCCTGTAGGAGCCTGGAAAAGGGTTAAGTTTTTGTGACTTCTCCCTGTGCAGCTCTATAAGGGAAAATGATTTCTTTGTTGCTTTTTTACCCTGGGTCCTGCTTGCCCAGCCTCTCATGCTGGAGAAGGTGATGTGCATCTCACATGGCATCTCAGGCTTGCTTGAGTGCTCTTACATGGTCTGTCTGGGAAGAGCAGAGTGGCATGAGCAGGTACCTCACAGACGTGTGGCACCATGGGAACACAGCGGGTTTGGGATTGGACCCGGAGGAAGATGTCTCAGGTATTTCTGTACTCCACGTTCTGCGATCTTCATCCTTGGGGCAAGCCGTTAAGCCTCAGCACACTGGGTTATGCTGGGCACGGGGGTGGGCGCTACTGGGGGAAAGGAGGCCCCACTCCCTGGCTTTTGCTGCCAATCGGTTCAAGTCCAAGAACATAAGGATTTATTGTTTTTCTTATTCCACCTAATCTCTCTACAGAGGCTCTGTTTAATATCTTACCCGTGTTTGAAATGTGGAATCTATCTGCTGCTATTATTATCCCAATGCGAAGGGGCCATGAGGCTTTTTGTTTGGTTCAGCCCAGCCCGGGTCACTTGGTGCTGGGGGTCCTGGCTGCAGGATGGGGGTGCCCAGGCCACGTCCTCTGTAAATTAATGTTTCCCCCTTTATTCTACAGCAGCCTGTTGTGCAGCTACAGCTCCTTTTCCTCTAAAAATTGTGAGTGGTGTGGCGGGGTATTGCGGGATGCTTCTGGAGGTCTCATTCCCGGCAGCGAGGTGTCCTTCATCACCAGCGATGAGGAAGGTGCAGAGGAGGCAGAGAACAGTCTTCCCTAACCAGAAACCCCACGCAGCCCCACCATCCTGCTTCGGGGTTCCTTCCCAGCAAACTAACCCATCCCTGGAGCTAAATTCCCTGGAGCAGCAGATAGTTGCTGGCTGCTTCTTCTCACCAGCAGATGACTGCCACCACTCTGAAGTTGCACCACCCCCCTCCCGCTGTTCCCCTTGTGCCATGGATGACATCCCATTTATCTCCTGTTCCGGGCAGTGCCGGTGCTCGGTGCTCGTGGCCGGTCACACGGCTCCCACGGGGCTCCCACAGGACCGTGCTGGGTTTGCCGGTGCTGAGCCACCCGCGTGGGCGTGTGGTCCTGGCATGCAGTGCTCACCCCCCCCCCCCCCCTGGCTCCCGCTTTGGCAGGGAAAGAGGGAAAACGACTGTGAATTCTTCACTGCTGACTGCAAAGGGCAATTATTTAGTGGGATTTCGGGCAGATAGAGCCCAGAACGGTGAGGCGGCTCTGAATCTGAATGGTGAGGCTGTACTGGATGAATCATGGGGGGGAGGGAAAAAATAAAAATCTCTTGAGTCATAATCCCTAATATTACAGAGCGGATTTGCTGTGGGGGGTTTTTTCTGTTCCTGTGTGCTGACTAATGGACAGAGAGGCAGCGAGAGCCCTTTCTCTGCAGTTTCATCCATGAGGAATGCAGCCCTGCCGCCCCGCTCCTCGTCTCCCTGCGGCTTATTCCCAGCCGAGCCCAAGCCCTGCAACCCACCGCCAGCCGGCTGGGCACTGCTCCCCCTCCTCAACCCCCCCAGTGCCACCAGCAGCCCGGTGGGTGCTTTCCCAGCAGAGGGGACGTGCCAGCAGCTGTTTGTGCCCCTGTGGCTCTGCCACTGCCGGGCTGTGGGACCCATCAAATACCCCTGTTTTGCAACCAGCACCTGCTCTTTGAGCATCTCAGAGTGATTTACGAAGGGGGTTTAACGTGATGACGGCCACCCAGCACCCACAGCCTGGTGATTTAAATACACTGAAGTGAACTAGCTGTTGTCTCCCTGGAGGTGATCTGGGCTCTGGATATCTCGGTACATGAGCCTTGGACCCTGAGGAATTTAAAATCTGTGTATTTTTACAGGGCATCTGAGTTTTGGCATTTTATTGTCAGCCAGCTTTGTGCTTTCAGATTCAGAGGGTGCCATGACTCCTACTCTGTTAAATTAATTTTGATCAGATCTCCCTCCCCAAAGACATATATAAAATCAATACTTATTTACTAAAATATACCTGCCCTTAGCCCTTTGCTTGCACCGTCGTAGGGCCAGGGATGGAGTGTCCCGGGGACTCGGGGTGATACTCCGTCCCTGGCCCTATGATGGCGCAAGCAAAGGCAGCGGATGTCCCCAAAGATGTGGTCGAGAGACCATGGTGGCCTCAGGGGGGTTAAGTTGTGAGTGGCAGAGCTGGTCCCCCCAGTTGGTGTGTGTTCCCCCCCCCCCCCGGCACCCTCTGCCTTGGGAGCCAAGTTTTTGGCTGCCTTGTTACTCTGATTAATTTCCTGGATGAAGTAAGGTAAGTGACATGTATGCTCTATAACCAGTATGAGCTGCTAGTTTAGACTCCGTATGTATTACTACAATATATTTTTAATCTCCTTTGCTGAAAGCATGTGGAATTGAAAACTTAATACACGGAGGCACACCCGTACCTGCACATGGAGAGAAAAGCAGTGCAAGTGATTTAAATTTCAGTGGGCAAAGTGTTTTGTTGAGGTATGAGACTTCTTTTTGCCTTACAATGTCCTTCATTAATTTTTCATTAATCCAAGTATTGGTGATAGGATAAGTGTTCCTCCCCAGAGGAAAGCTGGTACCATCCCAGTCCAGGAGCGGCAGCTTGGAGCTCATGGTGCTGGCTCTGAGTTTCACTGCGCCTTGGGTTTTCCACACTCAGATGGAGTGATGATCTACACTATGAAGTTTATGGCTTGTTTTGGGTTGTATTCCCCTCATATAAGGTTATTTTTTCAGTTCCCTTGTGGCATTTGCTACCTCCCTGTAGGAGGAGAGGCGGCAGCATTTTAGGGGGGGCTGCGCATGTTTGGGAGATGCAGATGTCACCTACAGCAGGTGATGTTATCCACTCCCCCGCCACTGTGTACGGCTTTTCTGCTGGGCAGCTGAAGCCAGCTCCCAGGAAAAAATAAGCTTCTTCAGCACAAAATAGGCTTTTTCCTGGTTTTCCTTCCCTGCTGCCTCCACAGAGCTATTTCTAAATCAATTGCATTTGGTCAGCATAACTACACTGGTTGGGGCTGTGGGTGTATTCTGAATTTTCTTTTCATTTTCTTTTCATCATTTTACAGGCTGCTGGCACATCTTAAGTATGGGTCAAGTGAAGGCAACTGTGAGATGCCTTGGTTTCTTGTATGCAGAAAGGAGCTAATATGCCTTTGGGTGTGAGGGTGGGGAATTTGTGAGTCTCTGGATACAGATTATTTTGTTTCTTCCCTCTGTATATGAGATTTAAGGGGGAAAGGAAGCCCTTGGATAATAAAGTGAAATTAAATTTTTAAATACTAACTTTTTAAATACTAAAGCATTTGCCTTATACAAAATTTTCACTGATTTGATATTTAATCCATTTGGGTTTTTTAAGTCACATTAGCTATAGGGATGCAGGTGTTGGAGTAAGTGCTCTTTCTCTGCTTTGCTGACGTGGAATGCAGACAAAACTTTTCCCAATCATTTTCAGCACCTTAACATGGAATCACTCCCCCAGCCTGCCTGGTGGCTGTCCCAGCCAGCCTGCTTGGGCCAGCCTTGCCTGCTGAAGTGATGTGACTTGTGGTGCTGTGATGACAGCAGTCCCTGGCATATGAGCAGGCAGGGAGGGTGGTAATGTTTTAAATAAATACCCATCCAGCTGAGCTGGGCTAGGGGTCTGAAGTGGGAAGTGGATTCCCTTTGCAAACATCCTTATTTTTTTATTATTATTTAGTATTATTAAGTATATGTTGCCTTATACTAAATCTAAATAAAATGGAGATATTGATTAAATTCATGCAGTCCTGGCATGTAGAAGAGGGTAAAGATGAGTGCATTAAAGCAGGTGATCCCAGGAGCTTTATGGGGGGACGACATGCATTACTGCTGTGAGGCTTTGATAGAATGAGGGCAAACTTGTATAAGATGCAGACGTTTCCTTTTTGCTTGGTATTTGCATAATTCCCCGTGCTTTCTCAGGGCTCTTTGCTGGCAAATAGTTGCCGAAACGTTAAGTAATCCTCAGCGGTTTGGGACTGTGGGTGGCTGTAGTTTCTTGTCTTGAAGGGTGGGGAGGCTTGGTGCTAGGTGAGGTTTTGCTGAAGGTGGAGTTTCTCCAAGAGACTGGCACCCAGCTGCCAGCGCCTGGGACAACCCGGCCGTGCACTGCATGACCTGTCTCAACTCAGGCTTGTTGTTGTGTTCCAGAGTAAACTTGGGTGCTGCCTTAATCCGGATTAGAAGGAAAACTCCTGGTTATTCTTGAGCAGCTGCGGCTGGAGTGTTTTAAAGGATGTACCCTGTGGTTTGTTGTGCTGGGGTGGCTTTGGATTTGTCCCCAGCTGGTTGCCACCAAGCTTTATGGAGGCTGGCAAGCCTGTGTCAGATTTTCCTGTGTCCTCAGTGCCAACGAGATGTATTTCAGTTTACATAAAGCCGGTGCTGCAGCCATGCCTGTATATACAGCTGGGTTTTCCTGTGTGCTTGGCTGAGAGTTTGAACTCTGGGTCCTGCGCTCAGTTGCACTGTGGACCCTGTGGGACCACCCAGCAGATGTGCAAGTGGAGACCTCCCAGCCTCCGAGGGGGGTGCAGGTGTCCCAGCTGGTACAAACCCCCCCGGTCTCCTGAAAAACCCTCTCATCTCCTGAGTCAAACCTTACGTTAGAAGGCAGTGGAATACAAGAAATGAATCCATTCGTGTATCCTGGTAGTTGTATCGGAGCCACTGGGGATGTCCAGAAGGAAATGGTGTCACGCGTTGGCAAGGCAGCAGCCGCATTTACTAGCTTAACTGAGATTTGGTCATTGAAAATCTGCTGCTGAAAGGCTAAACTATGAATCTTGGACTTGAAAGTAATTTTTATCTAAACAGATGGATCTGAAAGCTGGAAACCTATCAAAGGTACAGGCAAAGTATCTGAGTGCCTTTGAAAACAAATGGCTTGGAAGAACACTGAGCAATAATCTCCAAAGACAACCCAAAAAAGTGATAGAAGTAGTTGGGGAATAAGAAACAAAAGTCTCTGCTGTAGCAGAGGGGCTGCTGAGCCCCTGATGGAGGCGCTGGGAGGTGGTAGGGACAACCCCTCTCTTAAAACATAGTCAGATAGAGAAGATTATATGGGACTTACTCTAGCATGCATGTTGAGGAGCTTCAGTGGTAGACAAGGGTGGCAAAGCCTTGCTTGTTGTTTAAATGCTGGACAAGGGTAACAAAAACTGGGCAAACTCATTTGAAAGCTTTGTGAGTTCTTGTCCTTGGAGGAGTGGGGTAATCCCTGTGATACATGGTGCACTCTGTCATGATGTGATTTTGTCCGTGTTGGTAATTTGGGTTGGTGTATGATTTGTACTGGTGATACATAGCCCAGTGCTGAGAAGTGGTTTCCTGTGGTGTGGAAGCTGATTCCTCCTGCCCTTATTGCTGCACCTGTGAAATGGGGTAAATAACACTTTGATCTACTGTAGGCTTTTAAACCTCTGAGTTTCCCGAGCATCCTGTTACATGTCCAAAGTGAGTTCCTATCATAGGGGATGGCTCTAAGAGTTGTGGCGTCTAGGTGGTGGAGGATAAGCAGCAGCCAATTAAGAAGTACTGCTAATGAGAGGAGGAACACACGAGTGCATATTGCTGCTGGGATCTCAAAGATCTCTTTCCTTATCCTCATGAGCAGCCAAGGGGTACATCCTCATTAATAAATTCATCAAGCTGCATCTTAAGAGTGATTGGGCTGCCAGCCCTGCAACTGCTGGGAGGCATCCAGAGCTGGGCATGGCTGGGGACCTTCATGCTGCAACCTGAAGTCACTCATAGCCAGCTGATACTCATTTGTTCTGGTGCCAGTGTTGTCCTTTAGCTTAACTCAATCTTTCCGTGATACAGACAGCAGTCTCATACCCTCTGAGCCGTGTAGGTCAAACACAGGCAGCTCACTCTGTCCTCTCATCTGAGAGGGGCTTGTCATTCCCCTCCTTCTGGCAGCTTGATCCGCTGCTGAGCTCTGTTGAACAGCACCCTTCTTGAACAGAAGCTCCCAGGTGGGGCCGTAGCATCTCGGAGGCAGGGTATCCTGCTGTTGCTGGTGTAGCCGTACATCTTCTGCCAGAAACAGTTTGCTTTCCAGCATTCTCCAGAGTCATGTTGCCCTTGAAGCCCTGCCATGCTCATGTCCCCAGTTCACCTGCAGAGAGGTAAAATTTCTAGTAGGACCAGCTTTAACTAAAACCAGCTTTCACCCAAATCTGGCCCCAAGTGTCCCAGGCTTGGCATCACTGTGGAAAGTGCAGTACTTACAAGGGGCAACAACGAAAACTGCTTGTTCTTCACAATTGGGTCTTTACCAGGATTGTTTGGCAGTATGGGGTATAAAAAGTACATGTGACATGATGGCTTATTTACTTTTATTTATAATTGTGGCAGTGATGACAAAGAGGATACAGTTGTGATCCTGTGATGGTTTTGTTCGTAATAGCTGTTCTGCTAAGATGAAGTTTCTGCTTCCAATTTTCTGCAGGCTTTGGGTGCTTCAGTTCTTTAACTATTTGCATCTTTTAAAATGGGGTCAGAGGAGCTGAAGTGAAACACCTAAGCTTTTAGGCAGTGCCAGGGTTCACCTGGCTTTCAAAAGGTCCTCCTCTGTGCTGTGGGTTCATTGCAGCTCCAGCTACTCGTGCAGTGAAGTCTGGACAAGCCCCTGCTGCAGGTGGACAAAGAGGCTTTTTGCAGCAGTGCAGTTTGATAGAGACGTGTACTCTGCTGTAAATGTGGAGTTTATCTCTGTGAGAGGTTTATCTGTCCAGTTGTCCTTTTGGTGGTTGTAATTCGAGGTCCATCTCCCTGGCTGTCCCTTAGGAGCGAACAGTTGGTGCAGAGCAGTTGCTGACAGGGCCCTTGCTTTCCATCCTTCCATTTCATTTGTGTGGAAGGGAAGGGAAAACAAACACAAGCTACAACAAGAGCAGAATTTCTGCTACAGCTGTTTGATACAGTAAATGAACCACGATGCGACGTTGTGGGTGTTCCATTTTTTCCCCCTCATTTTGTCATCCAGCTTTTATTATTTCCCAGTCTTGGCAGTGCAAAGGACCATTCTAAAGACTTGGTCCCTCGCCACAGTGACTCCTTGAAACCAGAGGTACCCTGGTTTGCTAGAGTGCAGAACCTGCTGGCACTAGCCGCTTCCCAGCACACCATGTGGCTCTGCCTGTATGAAAGGATGTCGGTACAAGATGGTCACGGGCACTCACTGCTGTAGAGCCTGTACCTGACCTACTGAATTGGGGTCAGGATGCCACATAACCACAGTGACACAATACACAAGGTTTTGACTTGCAGGAGGCTCAGCTGGGGTGGCTGATGTGCATGCAGACCTGTATCACCTGTCCTGGAGTTTTTTTGGGGGGCAAGTAGGAATGGAGACGATCACA
Organism: Falco rusticolus; assembly: GCF_015220075.1. Lineage (NCBI taxonomy): Eukaryota > Metazoa > Chordata > Aves > Falconiformes > Falconidae > Falco > Falco rusticolus. Next base: position 15,809,728 of record NC_051189.1, on the reverse strand, counting down.
AGAAGCAGCTCAAGCACTGTCATGTCTTGTAACCCAGCATGTTGAAGTCCCCTAAGATGGGTTGCTGGTGGTGCTCTGTGCTCTTGTGTAGAAGGAGGAGAGAAGTGAACAGTGGTGGGCAGCAAATGCCTGAGCTGTCCTCACTTCTACTCACCTGGGCCTGGTGGTCAGCACCCTCCTCTACTGCCAGACATGAAGTTGTACCCTGGGAAAATTCAGAATAGGTCTGATGGGGCAAAAAACACTAGAAGAAAGCTATCGGAGATAAAAAATACGTACCTGTGTATCTGCGTGGAAGTACATAGTTGGCTTGAGCAGTGACCCTGTGGTTAAATGGACCTCAAGGGGTTGTGGCAGGTGGTATCCCAGTGATGCAGCCCCCATGGTAGATGTCATCTGTCATCTGTCTGCTTTGCTTCCTGGATGATGCCATGCTTGCTATGGGTGGCAAAAGGGGAACAGTGTCATCTCCTCATCTGCTACAAGCTTCTGCTTAGAAATTAGTTTAAACCAGTTTTAATTAAGCTGGAGAATACAGCAAGTCGTTTGTTAGTGCCAGCAGTGGGTGCCAGTCGGAGCGTGCCAGCTGCATGGGTCTGCTCTCCAAAACATTTGAGGCTGGAGACCGGATGCTGAGCAGAATAGTGGTTGGTTTTGATCCTGTCTGGTGGTTCCTTTGTCACTCCTTTAAAAACTACCCCTTTCACTGGAGGGCTCATCACATGGTCTCCGGAGGGTTCACATTCTTCAGAGTTATTCCTGGTCCCTTTAGATAAGGAGAGCTGTGATCTTTAGGTATTATGGCCTGATGTGCCTCAGGCTGTCCTAATGAATAGGAGTTCATTAGTGCAATTGAACCACTTAATAGACAATAAACTACAGCAGGCTTTTGGCTCCTGTGAGTCCATGGTGGGTACGCTTGAGGGCTTGGATTTAGAAGACAATCTCACAGAGATCCCTTTCTGGGGGGCACAGAGTGGGGGGTGGCAGGAAGTGATGATGTTAAGGCAGTTGAGGATCACAAGATCTCTCATCTCCCCCCCCCCCGCCGCCCGGTGCCCCACAAGTGGGGCTATTTGTACCGCTTTGTTACCCTGCCTTAGGGTTGGAAGAGAACAGGCTCCCACTATCCCTCCCAACCCCATGTTGGTCTTCAACGGCTTTACACTGTTGTGAACACTCAGAAGACAGGAAGATGGGATGCCCTGGTATCGGCTTGGGTGCATTGATGCAGCTCTCTGCCAATGGAATTATTTCGGTTCAGGGAAAATGAGCAATTCCCCTTGGTTTTGGGTCCTTACTGGGTGTGTGTGTGCTGGTACGCAATCTGCATGGGGAACCGTGTGGCAGCTGTGCATGTTCACAAACCTGGCCAAGAGTGGTCAGACCTCCTCAGAGTTAAAATGGGCTCAGGGTTGATGCAGATACTTACCTCTTGCGTGCAATAAGCTGTTTGCATCCAGCTTAAGTAGCCAGGTGGACCAAGGTTGGCAGCTGTGAGAAAATGTAGCCCTGAGAGGGTGAATCCAGACTTGGCTTTTGGCAGTGAGAATGGCAGTTACCAGCTAAACTGGGCTTTGTCAACTCAAGGCCAGAACTTCGGCGTAGCTGTGGAAAGAGCAGGCTGGCTTTGGCATGTCTGGATATCGACGTGATGCATTTCCTGGTGGTAGGTGGTGGGAAAGCCCACATCTGCTGTGAAATGAGCATTGCTTTCCTTGGAAAAGTGCTTACCGAGATAGCGATGATGGACAAGTCCCTCTTGATAATTGTGACTTCACAGGTCGTGTTTTCAGCCTCATGGAAAAAAATGGAAAAGGCATCTAATGCGTTGAACTATTTAAAGGACACGTCTGGAGTTTTGAAGGTAATGCATTCTAAAAATAAACATTAAAAATGATTCTTGAGCTTGGGCCAGGTTATTTCAAGACTAAAATCAAGGCCAAGGCACTCCAGTATAGGTTTCCAGGTCATTTTTGTTGGCTTTGTTAATCTGTGCTGCTTTTGAGGTAGGAAAAAATGGTAATGTCTACCAGGATCTTTCCACTTTCTTCCTGAAAACATGTTCCTAAGGAGTCATGGCTCTTCTGCCAGTCTTATGTTTGCAGCTCAGTTGCTGTATTGTGTGAGGCTCATTTTCTTTGATTTATCAGTTTACCCATCAGGAAGAAAACACCTAGTTTTAGTGCTTTTTGTATAATCAAGACTCTTGTAACATTTTTTTGGTATGGTGAAGTATATATAATGACAGCATGTGGGTGACTTTAAAGGGGCATTTAGAGGGACATGAAGAAGATAGCAAAATGAATAAATAAACCAAAAATTGCTATTGGTGTGAACCCGGATAGGCAGACCAACAACATGGCAAATAAACAGCTAACGTAACTTCTTCTTGGGTTCTCTGATGTCTCACTGGCTGGCTCCAGCACTTCTGATAGCTCAGAAGCCCATTCTGCTGGATGGCAGAGCTGAAGTGGGCTCGCCAGCCGGAGCCAGCTGGGCACTGGGGAGGATGTGGAGATCAAAGCTAAGTTATGACTAGGCATGAACAGTCTGGTTCAGCACATGGGGCAGTGAGAGTGTTTTGATGGAACCAACTTCAGATTTGGATCTAAACACCCTTTTGATGGTAGCTTCTGGCACCTTCCTCTGGGGCTGATGCATTCCTGATGTGTTTTCCTGCTTTGACTCTCCCAGATCTCTGTTGCTGACTCTTGGGTCCTGAGCCTGTTGTGCTTTGCTGCTGGGCTGGAGAGCCAGGGCGGGGTTGGAGCTGGAAAAGCTGTCGGGGCGTTTTGACATGCTGGTGGTGGTCTTGCTGCACTGTTCCCTGGTGGCCCTTTTTGGGACGGGAGCGTTAGTCCTGTGCGTGAAGCTGCTGGGGCTTTTGCTTGCACCATGGCATGGGGGCAGCCTCTGCCGAGGGATGGATGGGGGCTGAGCCCTGGCTGGAGCTGTGGGGGAGGGGAGCAGGCTCCCTTTTCCTGGGAAAGACAGTTCTGATCCCACTGGTCAGAGGATGACTTTGAGCATGGGATCCCCTGATCCTTGCCCCTTAGCTTGCTGTGTCCTATGAGGACATAACTGATCTTTGGACCTGTTGGAGCAGACAGCCATAATGGGGCTTGTTTTTCCAAGGTAATTTTTTATTGGGAAAGCAGCTCGACAGATGTAGGTGAAAGGTGATGCCAGCATGCTGCCGATGCCAGTTGGCCATCGCTTTCCTGGCCGCGTCCTTGGCTTTTTATAGCCTTGCTGTATCAGGCTGCAGCTGCCACCCACCTCCGGCGGCTCTGGGATCACAAGGTAGTGTTGGGGCCGTGTGTGCTGTGTCATTGGGTTTGCTGGGTTGCATTAGCCACAAACTAATGTCTGTTCTGGTAGCCCAGCTCCCAAATTAGCAGCGTTGGATGGGTTAGAGGAACTTGGATGGGTTAGAGGAACACAGGAGGTGTTGTTGTCTTGAGAAAAAAGGTGATTAAGTTTAATCACCTATAATACCTTTTTTTTTTTTTGCTGTTTATTAGCCATGAATCATGAAGTTCAGTTGTTAGTATGCCACTTACTATGATATTCTTGATGTGTTTAAATGCTCCCCTCCTTCTTTTCTTTTTCTTTAACCAAGGGAGCTTCCTTCACCAAGTATGTCCCACTGTCTGATGATGTACTGAGTTCATCAGCTTTGCGTTTGCTGTCTTAAATGAGGAAAGCAGCCTGGAAAGGCCACTGACCTCCAGCATCATCCCTGAGAGGAATGAGTTCAGCCTGGGAAGGAGATTGGCGAAAAGGGTGTCTTGATGAGCAGTCTCCAGAAGGAAGTTATTTCAGATATTTCAGCCAAATAACCCTGAGGACATGGGGATTGGGGCTAACATTGCTTCACTTCAGGAAAGACCACCTGAACTGTATCACCTGCAGTAATCTCCCTCCATTCTGTGTGATAAAGGATGGGCATCTGCATGAAAACAGATCTTCTGTTCCCCTCTCCCTCTTCTGTTCTGTGTCCCTGGAGCAGATCATGACTGTGAAAGAGAAATCCTGACTCCATTGAAATTAATGGAGAGGCTGAAGTGGGAGAATTTACCTCCTGGCGAGCATAAGTCGGATGCTTAGGAAAGCCTGATCTTCTTCTCAAGCAGCTCTGGGTAAGGAGAGAAGCAGAGCTCTGAGCCCAGGCAGCAGCTTTGTGTCAGGTACAGCTCGGTGCTTCAGGCAGTGGTGACAGATGGATCTGCTTTTGGTGTTAATGTATTTGCACAGTAGATAAGAGACATCCCTGACTTTAGGAGTGGGTTTGGTAGACATGCTGGTGGGCATTTCTCCTCCGAGAAGCCCAAGTGGAGGTTTTAGCTGAGCCTGGGGCGGGGGAGCTGTGCAAGTGGTGGTTGTTCGGTGCTACAGCAGTGCTGTACGGGCTCCAGGCATTTTCCCTCTGTATCCAGAGAGCTTTTTTGATGTTTAACTGGCCTCATCCAACCCTACTTTTTTTTTTTTTTTTTTCTTTTCCCTGTGGGGCAAATCAAAGAGTACTCACCTGCATCACTGTCTTGGCACAGGCAGTGCTGCCTGGCCATGGGATGTGTGGGCAGAGCCAGCCCCGCACCTTCCAGGGCAGCGGCATCCCTGCAAAAGAAGAGGGACCTTTTGGGCTGGAAACACTCAAGGTCAGGCTGGACAGGGCTCTGAGCAGCCGGATCGAGTTGAAGATGTCCCTGCTCATGGCTGGGTGGTTGGACTAGATGGCTTTTAAAGGTCCCTTCCAACACAAACCATTCTATGATTCTCTGATTCTATGGCTGTAGGTTCTGCTGAGACTGGGGGAGCTGGCCTTGTATGTAAATACAGTATTTAACTGCATTCACATACAGCAAGTGGTATGTGGCTAGGAATTCCTTTGATGCATTTAGATGCTAATATAGTGATAAAACAATCCTGTTATTCCTTATTTTTCTCACAGCATGTAAGCTCTTCAGAAGGCTTGGTCATTAAGCATTTAAGAGCCTGGACATGACTAAAATAAAAATACTAGTAGCAGTAAATGAGTAAGAAGAGGTGCAATACATTATCAGTCTTGGAATAAAGAATAAAAAAAAAAATCTCCCCTTTGGGTGGCAGGAAGGTCAGCTGGCATTGTGGACACATTCAGACCAGAAAACGATTGGGATGCCAGCCTGGGGAGGTCATCCATCCACCCAGCTGAGCTGGAGCCTGACTGCTGCCCAATTTCGTGCATGTTGCAGGGTTGGTGGGAGGCAGCTCCAGGGATGAGGAGCAAACAGCTCCCAGACGTGTTTTCTGGGGTCTTGTTTCTTACCTTTCTGTTTTTTTCCTCTTGATGTGGCTGCAGTAATCTTCGCAAAGGATGGAGGTGATGTAGGTGAAAGCAGAGTGACAGTAACGGAGATTTCACAGGACTGAACTGATTTTGGTGAGGAGGATTAAAACTGCTGTGTGGTAGGAAGTGCTCTGCAGGTACGAGACAGTGAGCAAAAGACCCTTTCAGAAGTGCATGGGACATGGGAAGTAGAGGTGAAGCCCAGTCCTTGATGGGAATCTTTGCATCAGCAGAAAAGGGATTTGCTGCTCTGGGATATCAGCAGAAAAATGAATCCAGGGCTGTAACTTCATAATGTAACTGTATGATGCAATAAATAAAACTTTTCCATGCTGGATTTAGTTAAACCAATGCAACATCTATATTTGGATGAAGCCTAATCCTATGCTGTTATGAAATCTTTCCTAATAATAATATTTTCTTTCACCTCAAGAAGGTCCTGAGCTCGTGCCTGTTGACTTCACTGAGCTGCACAGTGAAGCTGCCTGTAACAGCGAGGCAGGCATTGATTTGGGTTTGCCAGCTGAAACGAGTCAAATTATTCCATGGCCTTTGGTTTAATGGCTGAAACTTTCTGTTATTATTTGCAGAATATTGAACATGTGCCCTTCATAAGTGGGAGCTTTATAAAAAGTAACAGGAAGAGAGAGCCTGATCTGCCAAAAAGTCTCTGCGTTGCTATTCCCAGAGATGTTTTGAAATCTTCACCTCAGTTGCCTTTGTGAAGCTGTGTGCCAGCCCCAGAGCACGTGGGGCTTCTCCTGGGCTCCGCGGGGATGCTTGGACCTCAAGCCAAGTGTGACAGTGCAGAAGGAAAGTCATTAGCACTGGGCTCCTCTCCGGTTATCGGAGGAGGCGGCAGCCACCGAGAATTCAGCTTTAAAAGGAGGCAAATACCAAGCTTGAAACGCATCAGCCGTGCAAGGGGTGATTTGCACACATTAAAAAATGCCTTTTTCCTTCTTGGCCCATACCCCTTTGCTGCTGCTGGACTAGCTCTGGGCTGGTTGCTTTGCCTGCAGAAAACCCTCCCAGCAAAAGCAGTGCATGGTTTCCTTTGGGTTGGTGAGTTAAGCTGGTCCAGAGGAGTGTGGAGAGGAGCAGTGGGCTCAGAAATGTCTCATGTTGGCCTTGTTGGGCCATCACATCAATTTGGTGTTTGTGGGGCATTGGAGCTTCATTAGTCCAATGCTGCAGTGATCAAAGTTTGCCAGCACTGAGGTCTTACGAGTTTTTTTTCCCACTGGTGCCTTTAGAGGACCAACCTCACCATCCTAACGCTGGTGGCTGGCACATCTCAACGTTCTTGAAGTTGAAGCAGTGGCAGTATGGATGGTTTCACAGGGAAAACTGCAAATTCAGTATAATAGAGGGATTTCAGGAATGGTGGTGGTGGTGGATTGATGAAAGCAAATGTCAGCTGCAAAGGACATGCCTTGAATTGGTTAATTTATCTTTGAAAAGTAAGGGGCTAGTGTCTTCTGTTTTGTTTTAATAGCGGCTAATTAATCTCTCTGAGCCGCTTTTATAATTTTAGCATAACTCCTTTGTTCCTGGAATGGTGTAGTCTTGTGAGAATTTCAGCATTTGTTTGACTATAAAGCATGGTTTTAGCCTTCACGGTGACAGCCTAGATCCTGAAGGCTTAAAGAATAGGTCTAAGATAAAGAACCAAAAATGTAACTAGCAGGAGGATTATTTTTTGTAGCTGGCTTAGTGATTTTTTTTCTCCTTTTATTGTAAGCTAGTGACTAATGCTGTAGACTAAAAATCATAAATAAACCATAGCAAAAAGTGACCACAAGGTTCAGACTGAGCCCTGCTCTGGGGAAGGCAGGATGGTTCACAGTGACCGAACCGGGCGTGGGAAGCTGTGGTTCATTTTGGCCAAGGCAAGAACTGAGTTTGCAGCCAAGTTTGCCAGAATCTCGCAGCGGTGCCCAGCAAGGGAGCCTGACACTGGGCTGCACATCTGTATGTAGCTGAGCAGCTTTGGAGATGGAGGAGCTTCTCCATCTCATACCTGGGAGAACTCTTGCAGGTCTTTGTGGCTAGACATGTGCCAGTGGGAGAGCTAATGGTTTCCTTGCTGCCACATGCCTGCATATGGGACCTGAGGAAAGAAAGGCTCGTGTTTGAGCCCACCGGCAGCATGGGAGGTGAGTGATACCCACTTGGGTGTGAACAGTGGGATGGAAACCTGGCTGAGCACCAGTTTCTGGAGAATGGGCAAATACCAAATGTCTGTTTTGTAAGGAATTCAAAGAATTAAAAAAAGAACTGTGCTAATTAGGCTTCCAATCAGGCTTATCTGGAACTTCTCTCTGGCGTAATCACTGCATGGTTCATGTGCCCTTGTTATGAGCTTCACTGGGTATATGTGAAACTCCAAAGTGGTTGCATCCCCACAAGATGTTACAAGTGCCTTTTGTTTGTGGGTATTTTTTGGGGGGGTTTTTTTGTTTGGTTTTTTTTTTGAAGAGAAGTTAGCAGGTTGGGAGGGCTCTCCCCTAGCAGTGTTCATGCAAAAACGGCTTTTTTGTTTGGCTGAACCCTTTATCATCTCTAATCTCCCAGTCAGGTCTTTGTCATGGCTAGTGGTTGCCTCCTGCACGCTTGTAGCAAGTGTGGTGTCACCAAGGGTTTTTCAGAATTCGTGGAGGACTCTCATGGGTTCCCAGCTGTCTGTCTTCTGCATTTGTAAAAGGCCGTGCAACATTTCGGTCCAGCTATTGAACGTGGGCAGCCTTGTCCCCTTGTCCTGTGGAGATTGCTGCTGCAGGTGTAGAGGCAGAGATTTAAATGGTTCAATAGCTTGAACTATTAAGTGGACTTTTTTATTTATTTATTACATTTGATCTCAAACAGAAGAAGTTGTGCTTCATAAAACATTATAAACATGAATGCTTGTAATTCCTTTTAATGGAGAGGAGAGCCACTGCTGTGTTATCCCTGTGTGTTGGTGACCAGGTAGCAATGATCTGTATCTGCTGTGGGCATCTCCTGGTTCTGATGTTGTGGGATTACCAAGAAAAATACAAACCTGGTGATTTCACACCCATCAGGTAACTCGTTTTTTTAGCAGTGTAGGTCATGGGAGACTTTAACGCCATAAGACAGAGCTGAACCCTCCCCAGCAGCAAGTTTAGCAGCAGAGAGCTCGTGGCTTTCATGCCTCCTGCAGCCTGGGGTGTTGCCAGAGGGCCTTCGCTCACAGATCTGTACCCGCAAAGACTTCTGGAGGTTTGCCTTGCAGTGAGGAAAATAGTGCTTTTGCCCCATTATGCTTGAACAAATGCTCCGAAAGGAAGGGTGGGCCAGCAAAAGCCCAAGGATAACCCCAGAGGTGGTGTGAGGGAAGTGCTTTTGTCACTGCTGTTCATTCTGCTTGTTCAGCTGTGTGAAGCATCCTCTCTGTGATGAGTCTGTCCATCAGGTCTGTGGTGCTCTTGGTGGGATGAGACACTTCTTCACACTTCTGACTGGTGAAAGGGTCCGTAACTAGTTGGGAGCTGGCTTGAGATATAGACCAGCCCTCCAAGCATGGTTGTTGTAAGATGTGCTTTCCCCTGTACGCATGTAAGACCAAAATGAGTTGGAAGAGCAGGAAAAAGGTGGAGGTGAAGCATGAGGCTGTATACGCTGGAGTCCTGGAGGATAAGTACTAACATACCACAGAGTATTGCAGTCCTTGCCCCTGCTCCACCAGCGGTGGCTCCCTGTTGGGTTTTCAGAGGGGTGTTGCAAAAAACATGTGCAGACTCCCTCTTCCTAAAACGAAATGTGATGGAATGAGTTGTGTGAGGCGCCCTTTTATGGCCTTTTCCACTGCCTCCATCCTGCACAACCTGTGTGCCCTCCTGCGTCTCTCAAAGCCCGTATGAAGCAGGGGAGATGAGATAGGTGTAGCGTGGGCCAGTGTGGCTCTCCCTGTAGCAGGGTGGTGACCCATCTCTGTGTCCTTCCTGGCCGGTTTACAGGGACAGGAGAGCCCCCAATAAGTGTGAAATATCTGCTGAAGAGGGAGCTGAAGGAACTGCCATTGCTCTTGCAGCATGGCCAGGTACCGTGATGGGGTGGTGATTTTGGTCCTCCCAGGGCTGATTGAAACAAAACTGTCGGGAAGGGCCATTCCTCCACCCAGCTACAGGAACCTGCCTTTCATTTTGATGCACAGATCTTGACTTTTATTTTGGTAGTTGGAGCTGATGAGTAGAGATTATTGATTTAAATAAAGAGTCTTTTAAGAAAAGCAGGCAAAACAAAAATCCGTTTCTCCTGCACTTGAAGGGGCACAGCTTACCTCTGCAGTCTTAGTCTGGGGGCCAGCATGACTGTGAAACAGCTTTGAAGCCAGAATCCACAGTCCTGGGAGAGATGGAGGCACGAAGTGCTGTCCCTTGCTTTACATCCGTCCACATTGGATCTGCAAGTTGGATTTTCCCTGGTGTGCATCCCATGCTGGCAATGTTTGGGGTTTGGGGTCTGGGATCCGCCATGGGTACCCCACCCTGCCTCATGCTGCTGTTCGGGGGAACGGGCAGCTGGAGGGAGAGCATAAGGGTTATGGCTCCGTGGTGTCACCTGCACCCACCTAAAGTTACAACTGCAAGACAGGGGCAGTTTGTGCTGGAGTCTTGCACAGAAGTTCTGAAATGAAAGAAGAAAAAACCCAAAAGGCTGGGCTTTTTTAAATGAGTCAGCTCGTTATTGAGTGACCCACACTCTTGCAGCATCACTGAGCAGTCAGGTGGATGTTCCTCCTACCCAAGGCGCCTGATCACATGTCAGAGGGAGAGTAGCTGTTGTCTGTGCTGGAAACGTTTCAGGGCTGAAATGGTCATTCTCGATAACTTGATTTTTCTGTGACCTTTCAATTTTTCCAGGTGAGGCAACTCAGTATCTTTTGAGATTGATACTCCTTAATTCATTGTGAGGCATCTTGTGAAGAGGAAGATGTATGGAGTGCTCTTCCCCATGTTAGAGGTGATTTCAATAGCGTGAAATGAAATTATTTTTCTTGGTACTATGGCCTAGTAAGTTGGAGAACATTCCTGTCTTGAATACTATAAAAAGGCTAGTTAATATTTACTTTACAGTTTGTTCCTTTGGTCTTTTCTATGTAACGGTCTTCCATTTATTAGGACAGTGTCTCCTCCCACTCATTAGGGGACATTTAAAATTTTGTTTTCTCTTAGTATAACTGTGTCAGCTGGTGTAGATCACAGAATAATTTGGGTTGGAAGGGACCTTAAAGATCATCTAGTTCCAGGCCCCTGCCATGGGCAGGGACACCTTCCACTAGACCAGGTTGCTAAAAGCCTCATCCAGCCTGGCCTTGAACACTGCCAGGGATGGGGCATAAAGTTACTAAATCTTACATGGAAGATGGTCCAAGGTGACATTAGGTGCTTAAAATATCAGATTGTGGGGCACTTGCTTAAACTTTTGCTTTTTGTCTTCAAAACAAAAAGGGTTAGAAGAACAGGTACCTTCTTTGTAAGGCATCGCAGCAGTGTTTTGAATAATAGCATTCCTGCTTGTGATCCTCATTTGGAATCATCTTGTGAAGGCAAAACAGCATACTCATGACCTGCATTTTGTATGAGAACTTGAGCTGTAAAAATACAGCTCCTTGATCTCTTGGGTGTTGGTTCAGGTTGGTTGGCAGATCCATACCGAGTGTGGGTGAAGAGTTCTGGATGGATGTGAGGGGAGGGAGAAGTGATGGTACCTTCAATGGCATATCTAGGCTTACATTTAAAAAGGTGGACTTTCTTGTGGAACTATTACAAGAGTCAGCAGTTCTTGGAAGCATTTTTTATGTTGCACGTTGGGTTATCAAATGACTTGTCTTTGAGTGGAGTGTAGGTTGGAGAGCCCAATCTGCCGGGCAATTGTTCTGTGCTTGTCTTTCTCCTTCAAACATCTTTTGGTTGGAGTTCGCAGGAAGGAACTGGCTTTAAGGATGAAAAATGGTAGGGTGGGACATGATAAATGGTTCTTGCCTCCACCATGTTTTCCTAAAATACTCTGTAGTACAAACAGTGGGTTGTATTACAAAGAGTACCTCAGATTCTGATGCAAGTTTACCAACTCCAGGGGTTAATGAGCAAACTGTAATAGTCTTCCTGATTTTCACTGCTAATTGGGTGTGCATGTGTCTTCTCCTGGTCACAGCGGAACATCTGTGAAGTGCCCTCCCCTCATTAGTCATGTCCCAGCCATAGTTGCTTTGATCGAGGAGCAAAAGCCCTAGCTCTAGAGACTGCCTGGGATGTGGCTGCTGGCCAAGCTTGTGAAGCCCTCAAAAGCAGTCAGGTTACTCCATGAAATTGCTGTTGCTGAGTGAGGAGGAAAAGGAGCAGCCTTTTTTTTTTTTTTTTTTTTTTTTTTTTTTTTTTTTTTTTGTCTTTTTCTCAAGTGGGTGGTGGTTGGTGGTGGGGTGGGCAGGACTGTTTAGGGTTTTGTTTATTTCTCATGTTATAAAGGTGTAAATATTATAGACGTATGGTAGGAGAGACTGTTACCGGTGTCCTTCCATGACTCCGTAAAGTAAACAAGTTCATGTTTCCTCACTGATACAAAACAGAAGTCCTGTTGACCTCAACCCCCCTGATCTGCCACTCTCCTGCTATGCCAGGTTCAGTCTGTAGCTCTTTAAAAGTTAGATGCCTGAGAACGGGGAGGTAACAGCCAAGCGGAGGTTTTGGAGATGACTTGTGCTGATTCACCAGCTGGATGTCATTGCAGGGGACAGTCTGGGTTTGATTTTGCCCTCTTCCTTCCGCAGGTGCTGGTGCTGAGCCTGCCTTGGCTCAGCAAACCAGGAGAAAACCATTCCCCCGTGCTGAGATACCCTCTAATAGTGAACTGCTGCCTTTCAGCAGATACACCTGCAACCGTTTGCTTAAAATGACCTGTTTTTTTCTTTTCTTTTTTTTCTTTTTTTTTTTTTTTTTTTTTTTTGTCTTCTTCTGCTGGGTAGCATTGAATTTGATAAGCGATCTCTGCACCTGGAAAAGTTTTTCTGCATGGGGATGTAGTGAAACCATTTTGGGATGTTCGCCTTGTATTTAGGAGGGGATTTTGGTGTCAGGTCAGCAAACTGAGTGCATGCTGCCTGCAGTGCCTGGTGGGTGGATGGAGCAGTGGCGGCGAACAACCCCAGTTGCATTCTTGCCCATAATAAAGTCACTGCTGGATCTTACTATAGCAGATCATGAGGTTTAACAGGTCCCTTACTGCACTTAACTCACATGGCTGGGCTGTAATGAACATGCTGAAGTGGAAAAAACAGCCCTGTCCTCAAAACAAAAAACACAGGCACAGAAAACACTCTTTGTTTTTTAAAATGAGCCATTGCACTTGGGACTCTTTAATGGTCAGAATTTAGCAGGTGGAACTCCTTATTTTTCTCTCTTGCCCCCTGTATTTCTTAACTAATTATTAATGAGTCTCTTAACTTTTTTCATGTGGTTATTAATCATTCGGGGGCTCTCTGTAGCAGGGCATGCTTTGCTTGCTGCTGGTTTTCTTCAGCTCATGTTGACTTGTTCCTGCTGCCCTTGGAGAGGAGCCGTGGGCTCAGAGGGCTGCTCTCCGGGTTGAGGCTCATGCCTCATTTGCTCAGAGCTGGACATGTGCTCAGCACATCATGTTTTCTTCGTGTGGCTGATTGAACCCTTGTTGTGTATGAGTAATGGAGTTATTCCTCATCAAGGGATGGGGAGGGTGAATGTGTTTTTCAAGTGCTGGCCCATGACTTGCAAAATCTGAATGTTTTTCAGGGCTTTGCTGCCAACCTACTGCATGACCTTCAGTACATTATTTAGGGCAAGATCTGAAGTGTTGGTGTTAGGCAATAGTCGTAGGCAAACTGCAAGGAAGACACCCCCTCCCATTTGGAAGGGGAAGCAGAAGGCAGCCGAGAGCCTGGAGTGCAGTCAGCTGAACATGGAGGTAAGATCATCGTAGCAGGCAGAGTGCTTAGCCTTAACAACCTGGCACATTCTGAGGGTAGAGTCCAAGAAACTGGAAAGTTGACTTTTCAGGCTTCTGTCCTGGGTATGAGAGTTTGAACTTCATCCCAAACAGGGAAGCACTGAGACACTGTCTTCTCCTTATGTCCAGGGGTCAAAGGTGCTGAGGATCTTCTGTGCCATGAAGAAAGATGCTTAAAATGAACATTAATCACCTGACATTGGTTTATCAGTTGTCCCAGCCCTTATAACCTGACTAGAAAAGCCCATACGTTTATGTAAAAACATGATGTGGGCAAGATGCTCTTCCATAGCCCTTGGGTCCTGCTGCCACCCAGCTGGGCTTGAAGGCAGCTGATGGGAGTGATGTGAGTGGTGTGGTATATGCAAAGTGGGGGGAGCAGTAAAAGGAAGAAAACAAGAAAATTATGGTTTTGCTCATTGGACAGTGAGAACCGTTGGGCTCGTCTCCCAGGAGAAGTGAGCAAAGTACATATTGACACATCCGTGGTGGAGCTGGGACAAAAAGCCCTGCTGCCGCTCCGGGCACAGCACGTCAAGAGGCTGGATCTATGGGGCAAGCCTCATTTCTCTGGTGACAGAGATTTATCTCTGTTTGCGTGCTCATATTTTACAGGTAGTTGGCTTATAGAGAAAATCGTTAGCTCAAGGATTTTAGGCAGGTGCTCTTGCAGTAGAGAAACAGGTTTTGCAGGTGCTTTGAGTGTCATACAGTCATCAAAGTGGCTGAGGTTCGCTGTGTAATTGGTGGGATGGGAGTTATTTTGGGGGGACTTGAGTCCTTTTCCAAAATGTTTTCATCAGCTTAGAGGTTTGGGTCAGACCTTCTCCAGCTTCAGTTCATTTAAAGAGGGGGGAGGTTAGGGAATATTACATTTCCTAGCTCTCCCCATCACTGGAAAAAAAACCTTAGAAGCAAGGGCAAAGTAATTCAGATTTTTTTTTCCATGAATTAGCAGACTTCAACTGCAGCTTCATCTGTGAGCCTGTCTGCAGACTTCCAGTTGCCCTGTACGACTGGCGTGCTGGGTTTTCTAGTTAACAACCCAAACACATTGCAAAGACACTGGATTTTCATGAGTAACCATGTCATCCAGTCCCGTTGGTGGCATCGCAAGCCAGGTTAGCTTGGGTTGTGGTAAGGCTGCATCTTTACTGCAGAGAAGGCAATTTTTGTCGTTTTCCCTAGAGGGGAGGAAGTTTTGATTCAAAGCAGACTTCGTATTGGAGGTGATTTAAATATGATCAAAGCCAGTGGAATTTTATTTAAAATAAACACGTGGTTCTCCCGATCAACCCTTTAAAGAGAGGGCATCTGGGGAAAAATGATGGGGTTTTGTACAGTCACTTGGTGTTTTTTTTCCTTTTAAATATCTGATGACGTTTCTCCTGTTTGAGGATAGATAGGATTTATTGACACAATTAGCAAAACAAATGATTATCACACCTTTTATTTAACCCTGTGCTATTTGATCTATTTGCTTGCACTTTCATCGCTCCTCTGCTTGGTTACATTGCACGATGATACCACCTTCCTGTGCTGCTGCAGCTAAAACAAAGCGAAAAAAAATTCCCAACTTTTGGCTCTCAGCTGCTCTCTGCTGTTTTTATTACAGATGAACTAGAAAGCAATGTCAGGCAAAGAGTTATTTGATTTTCCCTTCAGTGCTTGTTAGGCATTATTTCTGGGCCTGGCAATCACCTGTGTTTGTGTGACAGTTTTCTTATCTTAAAATAACAAACAAAAATCCCAGCAACCCTATTCCCAGCACAATTAGTAAGATCAGATTAAACAAAAAAACCCCAATAACTAACACACACTCTCCATTATGATGGTATTTATATACATCAAATACTAGAATCTATATGACTAATTTCCTGGGTATTTTGAGCTACTTTGGGATGTGTTTATTTTCTTTGAACGTAGGAGTGGGAAGTGTGTCTCTGCCTGGTAGGAGGTCAGGGAGAGCTGTTGTATGTAGGAGCTGCGAGTTTCTGAGGTGCCGGAGGTAGGATCCCGCTGATGGATTGTGCCGGACTTCGGCAAGGACTCCTGACGATGTGATGCTTCTGATGGTGGATGGGTATTTTCCCCTGAAATTGGGAAGGCAGGTGGTCCTACTGACCTGCTGCCTTACAGCCCTTTCTGTCCTTCTCTTCCCTGGTGGAGAAAATATCTCATCAGGTTTAGAAGGGGTGGAAAAAAAAGAGAGGGGAGGAAAACTGTCTCCTTTCCTCTGACCAAAAAAAATAAAAAAATAAAAATGGATTTTGGAAGGATTAGTTAGGTGACAACTTTTTTTCAGTTGCTGGCTTGTTCTCCTCCTTTCACATCACCTGGCACTTGTGAGGGTTCTGGAGGTGGCCCCATGGTGTGCCTGTGCTCAGTGTGACATTCACTTAAATAAACCATGCAAACTGAAAAAAAATCCAACAAACAAAGAAAAAACCCAAACCTTAAAAACTCCTTACTTTGAGTTTGCATGGGAATAAGCCTTGTCCAACGTGCTGAGAGCTGTCATGTAACGGCCTGTCCCTTTCCTCTCTTTGAAGGTCCCAGCCCCATGCTTCCCGCCAGTCAGGAGTAGCGTTTGGAGGAGCCCGGCAGCGTGATCCTTTGGTAGTTCCCAGGGATTTTTAGGATCATGGGATGTATGGACCCCCAAAACCCTCTGGAAAATGTTGGCTGTGGATAGAAGCATCTGGAAGTTCCTACTGTCTTTTTACCCTGTGTTTTCCTGGGTCACCTCTGTCCTGAGGATTATAGCAAACCGGTCACTTACTGGAATACCTCCCCTTGGCATTTTCTCAAGATGGAGCCATTGCTTTACCCAGCAGAAGGATGGGGTTTTTTTCTCCCAGAGCTTTTCCAGCACGACAGCACTCATGTCCTGCAGGTATGCAGATTTTTGCCTCACTCACTAGCCAGTTTGCTTTCCTGATCTTTAGGAGTTCCATCATTTTGTTTCTTTACTAGCTTCTGCTAAAGGTAAGACCTTCCAAAGTCCTTGGTGCCATGCTGTGCAGGGGGCTGTGCCTCGTTAGGACGCAGACCCAGCTTGCCATGTAGGTTTGTGTGGAGCGGTGGGGTCAGCTCCTCCTGGAGGTTTTGATGCCTGACCTAAGCCTTGCACCTGAGGAGGGGGATGGAGGTGTTCGTATCTGCTGGTCCTTCCTTATTCCTCCTCCTGGATCACCTCACACTCTCGGGCAGCTGCCCATTGTGTTTGTAACCCGCAGCTGGCACTGGCCGCCTGTGGGTCAGCTTATCGGGCTTGTCGGCTGGTTTCAAAGGAGATGACACAAGTGCTTAATCCATTTTTCCTCTTCTGAATTTAACAGTATTTCTGCTGAGGAACTTTATTTTTGAGGACCGTTTACTCCCTATAAAAGGAGATGGCTTTGATTTTAAAATCAAAACTGTTCCTCTTCAATATAGGCATGGATAACTCAATAGCTGTAATGGTAGCAATGAAATTTGCGTTTTTGTAGTCATTTACAATGAGTTACATATTTTTGTGAAGGTGACAAACTTTCTCCTCTCGTTTTCTCTAATACCAGAACTGGATCATTGTGTTGGTCTCTGTGTGTATCAATTTGCTGTGAAAATCATCCTTTTTGGCAGTTGTGCTGGTTTGGGTTGAATCTGCTCACGTGTGCTGGCGAACAGATTGCTCCTTCTGCAGGGTCGAGAACAAGTTAGCTCTTTGAATCTAGCTTAACTTACTTTTACTATACAGGAGGCGCTGAAGGGAAGGGGCTGAAAATGCTTTGCTATACATTTATTCTGCATTCCCATCAGCATTTGTGAGGCATTAAAAGTTTCGTGCTCTTGCTTCATAAGCGCAATTTTGCATCAGATTAAAGGAAGGAAATGGGGTGGGGGGTGGGGGGTAGAGCATGTGTGTGGTGAAACAAAATCGGTTGCCTTGCTCTTGAATTTGACTGCAACCCGTAGGCCAAATGGAGATGGTAGACAAAGATTGAGGATAAAAAGGTTCTTCACTTTAACTAGCAGGGAACTCAAGTGCTGGCGTGCCTGTAAGAGAGGCTAGAATTAACCACAGGGATTTGGGCATGGTAGGTGAAAAGCAGCTTTGCGCCACGCCACGTTGGTGGGGATGGTCACTGGTCAACACCTGTGCATGCTGCACAGGTCATGTGCAAGACAGGACCTTCTCCAGGAGGACCGCCTGGAGGCTCAGCACAGCAGCGTCTGCAAGATCCCACTCCTCGCTGAGGATGGAGACCCCCAGCATTGTTTGCTGGGGCTTTGTGCTCTGCTGCAGAAGCATCCGCTGGGATCAGGACATTCAGCATTTGACTTCCCCCTGCTGTACTGTGCTCCTGCTTTGCTCACTCAGCATGTTGCAGTCTGGCTCAAGTGATGTAGAAAATATGCTGGAAAATGATTGTATTTCTTCTGCATGATGCCTCTTTTGTATGTCTGAAGGCTTTCTCTGATGTCCGAGAGGGAAGGGTGGTTAGGAAATCTATATTTGCAGCTGACTTCTCCAGTGACTCATCTGTACCTCTGGTAAAGTCACCAAATAATTCTATTTGCTTGCGTGGGTCCACGTGTGAGAGGTGATAACTTTTTGTATGGTGGTATTTGTTTTTTTTTCTTCTGCCCTAGCTTTTTGTCCTTCAGCACACAGAAATGATATAATAAGCCCAGATAAACACTGCTGAGATTCACCTGGGCTTACCAAGCCAAACTCTGCTCTCATTGAGATTTGCTGCAAAATGCTGGTTTGCAGTTTAGGTTTGATACGCTGCTGCCTGTTAGGCAGTAGAGCTGGGATCGTCCACTCGGATGCTCTTGGCTGGATAGCTTGGGCCTTTCAGGATGCCACTCTCCTCCCAGCCCTTGCTGGGTCTTCTGCTGGTGGAGCCAGAGGGGAGACATGGCTGGACTGTGCAGGGTCCGGCCGTGGGTGAGCAGACCAGTGGGTACCACCGTAGAGCAGCCCTGGTGAGGCCTTGGCTCAGAGTCTCCTGATCCAGAGTACCAAATCAAGAAATTACTAAAAATCCAGGATTTAGCATGTCTTTGGCTTGGGTCTCAGTCCCTCATTTGGAGATGAGAATTTTCCTTCCTTAACCTGAATTAACTTTCGTGGGTGGGCAAGCCCCGCTGTGTGGGTGGATCAGGAAAATTGTTCAGCCCATTTTTCTCTCTCAGGAAGACAGAGCACACCTTTCCCATTGCCAGAAGTCCTGGTGTTTTATTAACTAGCTCCTAACAGCTTCTAAGGCACCTAAGAAAGAAGGATCACTGGCAGTGTGAGCTTTTAATCTCAATTACAGCAAACACCATTGATATCTGAAGTTCTTTTATATTTGCTGTCAGCTGTTTGATAAAGACGTTGCAAACCAGCTCTCCAGTTGTTCCTGTAAGATGTGAAAGGTCCTTTGTCAGCAGTGCGTGGTGGTTGAATGAGCTTTATCTGTATGCACGTAACTAGGAGCTTGGGCTTTCCTCCTTGCAGGCAAAGAAGAACCTAATTAGAGCTTTGAACACCTCCAGAAGACTTGGAGCATATGTGCAAAATGTGTTTATTGGTCTCCTAGCCCTTGTTGCTCAATCTTTTAGGAAGAGCATATCTGTAATTTGATGCGAAGGGAGTCCTTCGGGTTTCCTCTTGCTTAGAGAGCCAGAAGAGGTGTAATCACCGCTGGCACGCAGGTTTCTTCATGGATCTTGAGGATAAGAAGAGGCATTGGCTACAGTTCTGGAGTACAAGCAGTGCTCAAGGTCACCCCAGAAAACGGGTATCAGTTGCTCTGCTCCAGCGGTGCAGTGGCTTTGGTACTTCTGGAGATGCCTGCTTGGCATTGCCTGGGTAACCTAGAGCCACCCCAGCGGTGCTTGTCCTCTGCATTGCGTCGGTCTGAGCTGACAGCGAGCAAGGAGGAAGGCCATGGTAGATGTGCCCCCCCAAACCTTGCATTCTGCATCGCCCCTCACAAAGGGAGTCACCCAAGGGCTCACAGGCACCTGAGAGGCTGCCGGTGCCCGGGGGTGACCTGAGAGTTAGAGCTTGGCAAAGAATGATGTTTCGGTTGCAAATCTACAGCTGTCTTTTACAGGGAAGAAAAATCACCTCCAGTCTTGTTCAGAGCCGGTCTCATCCTGCACAGACGTGGGGCAGCTTCAAAGGGAGCGTAGTTTAAGGGTTTTCCCCCTTGGTCAATGTGAGCATCTGAGCTGGGGGCTGCCAGGTGCATCTCTGGGTACTAGTTAATAGATGAACTCCATCAGCATTTAAAATACTTGCTGGTAAAATAACTTTTCAATCAGGGTGCAGAACATTGGGTCAGAATGCCCTGTAGGGGGTAGGTCTCTGGGCAAGTGCATGTTACTAATCAAAAAAAAATGCAAAAAGCTTCAGTTTGGCCGTTTGTGAGGGTAATTATTTGGGTGTGTGCTTCAAAAGCACATAACTGATTGTAAAAAATCATGGATGGGCTAACTCGGCATTAATGATGGTTGGATGACAGTGAAAAGCAGCCCTGGCACATTGCAGGGATGTTCTTGTCATGACTAACGCCTCTCACTCTCACTCGAGAGGAATTTTTTAGTGCCCAGCACAGACAAGCACTGAAATTGCAGGTTTGCTGAAGTTTTCAAGTCTCTCCCCAGCTGGCAGGAAATAAAGGAGTTTCAAATATTTATTGGTTTAAGAGGGAAAAAAATAACCTCAAAGCTATAAAATAATTTGACAGTGAAGTTTTTTTTTAGGGAGTCTTACTTTATAGTTTCGTGAGTTGAATGTATCGAAGCCTGGCAAAGGAAGAGGGTTTAATCTACAGGTGCTATCTCTTGCTTGATGGTTTCCTGCTTCTAAAATTACTACCAATGCTCTGGAATTGGGGCTGAAACTAGTTTCAGCTTTCAGTTTGTGGGCAACCTACCTTACACATTTCAGCAGGCTGGATTTGCAAGGGTTGGGGGCAGCAGATGCAAGTAAGTGCCTTCAAAGATTCTTCTCTTGGCTGCCAGAAGTGTGTTTGTGGCTTTTAAAATATTTACACCTGAATCTTTGGATTTGCTTTTTTGTCTGCTTGGGGAAAATGCTGAAGCCACTGACACTGAAATTTTGCTTGCATCTTTCTTTCCCAGTCCTAACTTGGGACGGGGGTTGGAGGAGAGCGTGCCATGGGTGAGGGATGCTGATGGACCTGTGCTTATCCTGCTGCTGTTGACCCCAGGACCATGGGTTGGAGGATTTTGGCTTTTGCTCACCAGGCAGCAGCGAGAGCCAACCCAAGCAAAGCAAATTAATTGTGGCGTGCAGTCCTTAGGTTATGCTAAAACCTTCAACCCCTTTTGTAGTATGTATTTTCACTCCTTTGGGTCTGTCCCCCGTTTGGGGTGCTCACTAACAGAATCTTGGTGTGTGCCATTTGTGCCCAAACTTCGTGCCCTCATCGCGGGGCATCTAATTGGGTATCCACAGGGCCATGTTTCTATCTATTTCTGTAAGTAAATAAATACATATTTTTAAAGGTCTAGAATAATCCTGCTAATATGTGTCGAATGGTCCTCTGTCGCTTTGAAATGTTGCTCGATGCTTTATATTGACTAAGGCATCATAGTCATTACTTTCAGACTAAAGATCTTTCTTAATGTGTGATCTTTGGTTTTTCCATGAGCGCCTGCATCTGCGGCTTGCTGTGCACAGGAAATACTTAATTATCTGCTGACTTACTGTGCTGCTTCAGGTTGCAAAGCAGCAGTGAACTATCACAAGACTTATCATTGCTAAAGCGAGAGTATCTGCTCGGCTCCCGGATCCTTTGCATTGCTTTGCGGAGCTCTGCAGGGCTGAAGGTGTCAACAGGCTGTTTTCTTGGGCTCCCATCTGGTGAACAGTATTATGTGGATTAATACCGAGGAACTCGTAGTGAAATTTGTCTCATGCCACGAAAATGTAAAGCCTCCAAAGCTGGCTGGCATCCCAAGGCTGCGAGAGGCCCTTGGAGGGGCTGGTGGTGAAGGTGGCAGGATTTGCACCGTCCCAAAGCTGTGAACAGGACATGATCTGAAGTTTGTAATTAAGTTTTAATCATCTCCAAGTTGGTCTGGTTGCTGATTTTGGGCAGCACACAAAAACTGCTAGGCAGGAGCAGCTGCCATGGGGCCAGCCCAGCACCAAGGGCGATATTCTGGTCTTGTGTTGTGGAGCCCGGTTCAGAAACAGAAAATACTGTTTTGGGGAATTTTTTATTCTGAGAATGTTTCTTGAGCTGGAAGCAAATCTTGCACCCATCCTCCTGGTTTTTCCCTGGCAATGTTTTGAGGATCTGATGTTTTTGCTGGCTCTGCCTTTGCAGGAAATGATCGTTGTGCCACCTCCTTGTTATCTTCTGTGCAACAAAGAGCCTATAGACAAGTTGAGGGGTGAGGTACAGGTACACCCCAGCCCTGGTGCTTCAGGAAGGTGGACCCCTGCCCACCGTCCAGGTGAGAGGTCTGACTACAGCCTAGGCTCAACACCCCAGGTTGCCTGGTCAAAGGGGAGCGCTGGGGGCATTCACTGGGGGTGCTGAGCAATGCTGGGACCCCCACACTGCCCCAGCTTCCTACAGACTAGGGGGGCTTTTGCCACCTTTCAGCTTGGCCACCTCCACAGCATGGATGTGCCCTCCTGCCAGCTGACAGCATCCTTGTGACATATGGATGCTGAAATGCCATCACCCTCCCCGATGCTGGCACCATCGCTCAGTTTTCATTTCTGCAAGGAGCAGCTCTTCCTGCTGGTGTCCCTGTGCAGTGTTATCCAGAGCTGCATTTACATCAGCATCAGGTGGTTTTCGTTTGACCTTTGGCCTACTTAAAAATTAAATACTGAGGTACTAGGAAGAGAAGTAATCTTCCAGATAAGCACTTTTTTTTTTCCTTCGCTTTTCTGTAATTCATGAGGGAGCTGGCTTACCCTGCCTGCCTGTGGATGACTAAGGAGGAAATTCTTTTTTGGTTAGGATAATGCTGAAAGTTCACTGGAATTTATTTTTATCATAGGTTTATCACTTCCTCCCTTCAAATTCCTAACTCTTATGTGCAAGGCAGGAAAAAAAATAATGGTGACTGCAAGTTGTGGAATTTGCATTCTGTGGAAAAGATGCTGAATGGCTAAATGGTGCTCTATGGCTTGCATGGGGGATTTGCTCCATATCCAGTTATATAAACAGGTTGGGTAAGAGTCATGAATATTCTAGCAGCTCCCATCTTTCAAATGTGTTTTCTTTAATGTTGCAGTTAATTAATGCTCCTGTCTCTGGAATATAGGTGAGCGTAAGCCTGCTCACTGTACAGATGGGGAGGAGGTTTGGATTTATCACAGGTCTCAGAAAGACGGCAGGGTCAAACTCAAGTTTATGTGTGAAGAGTTTCTGGTTCATCTTGTTAATCTCCATATCTCCCTTTTTTATAGAGGGGCTCTAGATTTGTGTCTCTAGAGAATGCAGATGGAGTTTGGCCAGGGAGACCCTGCCTTTTGGTTAAACATGTGTTTATTCTGGCAGTGTTTGCTTCCTGGTGGTGTTGCGGTGATTGCAAAGGCTTGACAGCATCGCTGAAAGTCTTTGACACTGCAAAGCATTGTTTACTTGTGAAAGTATTATTATATTTTGAATATCTATTATTCATCTTTTGTGCTAAAAGTGACATTACATCATAAATTTGCTCGTAGATTTCAGAGCTTTGAGGAAAAGCTGTTTTTTTTTATCACCGGTTCCCTGTGACAGCACTGGGGAGTGCTTTACCCTTTGTATCTCTGTAGTCCCCTTTTATGAATTGTGAGTGACAGCAGGAAGGTATAAAAGAGCGCAGAGGAGCTGGTTTGATGTTCATAAAAGGCTTTGATAAAAGATGCAGCACATAGACTTGGTATTATTTCCTATTTTTAACTTCTTACGAGCATAAAGCGCTCAGATCCAATATTTATGTAAAAGGGGAAAGAGGGGGGGTGTGTTTCCTCTTTTTTTCTTTTTTCTTTTTTTTTCTTTTTTAGGACTGGGAGAATTAAAATAGAAGGGTGTCTCTTCTTCTGTGCAGTAGAATTTTGCTTTCTTCCGTGAAGCATCTATGTCTATCTTCCATGAAGCATTGGTAAAGGCGACCTGATGGCATTAATTGTGTGAGCGATGCTGGGAGGAGACCAGCTGGAGTTTCAAAGGCTTCTTGGTCACAGGCTTGTGCCTTCAACCTCCCAGTTACGGCTGGCCCCAGTGGAGCCACCAGCCACGGTGATGTGCGTGCAGAGGTGTGTGCTTCCGATAAAGGTTTCTCCTCTAAGACGTGGAGAAATAAAACATGGGAAAGGCAAGGCAGCTCCTCTCCTTTCTCTGGAAGTCAGGTCACCATAAAGGCATCTCTGTAATAACTATCCGTAGAGATGAGAGGCTGTGTTCAGGGTGGGTAATTGGGGTTTTACTGATGAAAGCGCTTGTCATTATTTCCAGCCTCCACGTTGTAGTCTCCTCTTTAATCTTGTCTGCAAGCATGGCTTGCTTGCAGTGGGCCTGTGTACTTGTGCATATTCATGTGCGTGTACCTATGAGCATACCCACAAAGCTTGATCAGGCACTGTCCTGTGTGCGTGTGCACAGGCATGCCTGGGTAGAAAATACGTGTGAGGAGGAGCGCCGGTCTCGTAGGCACACGTGGCACTGGCATGGCCATTTGCACAGTTGTGTTCTTCATTCATGCAGGGGCCTTCACGCTGGATACCAAGACTCCTAACGATGGCAGCATGGAAATCTGACCTTGAGATCCACCTGATGACAAAACTCATCCTCTTGCTCGACACTGCATTTTCTGTTTTAATGGGGCGAGATGCCTTGAAACACCTTGTGGAGGGGAGAACAGATCCTATTAGCCCCCAGAGAACCCCAGGACAGAGCAATGTTGCAGAGTCCCACCTTGCTGCAGTGCTGGTAGTTTGTCTTGATGGGATGAGCACGGCGACAGCTGGCAGTGGGGGTTTTGAGTTCTTCAGCAACGTGCACTCATCCAAGGGACTGTTCAAATCATGTACTGGGTTTGAAGTAGCTGGAGTCAGGGAAAGGCATCCCAACCTCTCACCCATCTAAGGTCAATAAGCACCTTCTGCTCAGTTCTTCACACAGGAACATTTATGTCAGACCCTAAAACCAAAGGGGATTACCAGCCTTGGGTTGTCATTAGAAGATGCTGAGAAGTGTGTTTGCTTGGGTGGTGTCTTCATGCCTCTGCTGTTCCTCTGGGAGTTTGCAAACTTGGATGCTGAGCAGCTGCAGGGTGAGATACTCCTTTGGCATGTGTTGGCATAGCACTACGCCTGCTTGATAGCCTCACCTCTTGTGTGCACCTTCATGGTGGTGAGTCCCCAGTTATATCCCAAGTGGAAGACTCCAGGAGTGTTTAATTGGGCCCATACATGGCTTCATGGGATGAATAAGTTAAAATCACCATGTCTGAAGCACAGTCTAATTTTTTTCTCGGCCCACCCATGAAACCATATACCACCACATGCAAGAAGGTGCCGTCATCCTCTGCTGCGTGACTTGTTGGACTTGGCTAGCATATAGTAGAAGCGTAGTGGCACATACAGGTCTCTTTCCAATGTTTGACAGGTTGTCCTGTTAGCCAAAGAGTTTGAGTATCCTCGGTTATTCTTTAAGGTATGAGAGAGCTTTGTTGTGCCATTGGAGGGGACAGTATGGGAAATTGGAAAGACTGTTTCTGAATCCAGGAGCGACAGAAGAGACAGGTCAGGATAGGACTTGTTGAGCTGGAGTGCTGATGTGCTGTGCCCCACCTGCGACAGGTTGGTTGCACGGGCTTGGACACCCGGCGGTGCTTGCACCCTGCCTTGGTGCATCCTGTGCAGCAGCTCAGGTGCCTCAGTTGCATTTTCAGAAGCAGTCCAGCCACCTCACTGCGAGTTGGGAAGGAGTGGGCTCTGGAGCACACTGGGGACTCCATGGCATCGAGCAGAGGTGTGCCAAAGCGTCTGATGAAACGTGAAGCTTGGAACCGCAACTCCTGCCAGCCTCTTCCTTTGAAAGAAACTGGGAGAGGTGCCCCAAAATAACCACCGGAGAAAGTGTCCAGATGAAATGTCTGGGAAGTGTCAGGTTCTCCTCTGCTGTGTTTTCAGGCTCTTCTGTAATCAGCTGTCATTTCGGGATCTGGGCATATTGGACCTCAACAAGTACAGATTGAAACTTAAACAAGCAGTGACTCTTCTATAAATATTTAGCTCACACTGTTTAGGAGCTGCTGGGAGCAGGAGACAGAGTAAATTTAAAGTTCGTGACTGTCTAAAAAAGCTACTGTAGGATGGCATTCAGTCATCAGATCGGCTGGCATTCAGGTTTTGAATTGCTATTCCTCCTCTTCCTTTTTTCCTGAAGAAAAAGATGTATTTAAGCATCCTTTGCAGTGTTTTCACGGCTGCATTGGGGATTCAAATCAATGCAAAGGTCTTCTTCAACTTGGCTGGTTGAGCCGGGTGCCCAAGAGGAGCCATGGTATGGAGTAAATTATGTTCCCTGGCCCTACACATTTTTCTTTGCAATTTTGGACTGGTAATCTGAAGTATGTACATGTGCATGGAAGAGGGGGCTGTATCTCAGAGTGTGTGCTTTTATCTAGCCACTGTGATACCAGGACAATGGCTTGCGTCCAGGCAGGCTGCTGATGCAGGAGCTGGGGTCCCTAGTGGGGCTTGTGTAGGCAGTGCTGAATCTTGGCTGCCACGCTGTTCCTACTCTTGTAAAAGTCATGATAGCAAGGTAGACCTACCCCGGTCAGCCATTTTTTGCCTCTTAAATATGAAGATAATACCCTTTTTTTACTTTGTAGAGCTCTTGCAAGAATGGGAAAGAATGAAACGTGCTGATAAGAAATGGTATCAGTAGACGAGATGGGCAGAGGCATGTGTGCTTTGAATAAGAAGGGAACTTCACTGCACACAAGAGTCTGCAATTATTGATCAAAAAGAAGAAAAAAAAAATCAATCACTGATTATTTTTCTTCCCTTGCTCTTCTAATACAAAGTACTTGCAGTTGGACTAGATGCTGGTTGTAGGTCCCTTCCAACTGAGCTATCCTGACCTATCCTACCCTGCTTCTGGATATATTTGGCATGTCCTGTGATACATTTTCCAACTGCTTGTGCCACCCCGGCCCCTGGTTGCAGCTTCCTGGGGCTTTCTGTACCAGGATGATGCTCCACGTGCCCTCTCCTTGTGGTCGATTGCTTTGCCTGGAAGATTAATGGCCAAAGAGCAAATGCAGAGGAAGGATGGGTAAAGAAAAAGGTAGCTTCCTCATTTGCTAGCTTGTTGAAACCACTTTTGGGGTTTTGAGAGAAAATGTCAGTGTTTGAGTTGGAGGCAGTGGCAAGCTTGATGGTTTTTCTCTTTCAATAGTTTCTTTTAGTGCCCTTCCTAATTTAAAAGGAGGGTTTAAAATTACTGATGTTTTACCTCCAAAGCGGAGGGATTCCAAAGCCTTTGGCAAGTCTCTGCTGAAGCATCTAACGTAGAAAAGAGTCTCATGCTTTTTCCCAACTCCGTCTTTGACAGAAGCCCCTCCTTGTGTCCACTAGGAGTACTAAATCTGCGGAGGTGGACAAAGAGCTTGATTTGTGTAGAAGGTAATTTTCTCCAGTGGTGGTTGGCCAGAAAACATAAAGATGATAATGATTTTTAGTTTTTGGCATAGCCTTTGCAGATCTCTGTGTTTCTGCCTGTTGCTGAAGCAACACTCTGCCACGGGTGAGTGCCAGCGCTCGGTCCGGGATGCTCGGGTGCTGCCTGCGAGGGGTGGGTACCCTTACCTGGTCAGTTTGGCCCCATCCCTGCAGTGCCCTGGAGGTGAGAGGCAGATGAGGCTTCAGATGTTGATCCTCACTAAAGCTGTAGTTAGAGCTTAAGCCTTCTGCTAAATTTACGACATGTTTGCCTGCTAAACCTCCCCACTTTGGGTATTTGTCCTGATTTTGTACCAAATCTCCTTCTTGCTACTTGAACTGAAGAATAAAGTATTATAACTTTGGCTGGGGGCAGCTGTCCAAGGGATATATTGGGATACACTTGGCCTTTGAAAAGAAGGACCTTAGTCTCCAGCCCTGTCAGTCCCTCTGGCTCCTGGAAGTTTTCCTTCCAAATGGTTACTTCAAACCTCAGAGAAGAAGTTCATGTTTTTTCAGAGCTATGATTAATACCATTTTTACGCTTCGTTGCAAAATGCCGCACAATGAATGAGACCCACAGGGTGGTGGTTTACGGGTGGGAGGAAAAAAAAATATCATCAAACACACACTTTCAGATGCTGTTTTGGAAGAGTGATGTGTGTGTGTGTTATATAATCTGCAAACTGTGGGGCTGCGTTCCTATTAAAAGGAAGAGAGGAAAAGAAAAAAAAAAGGCTTAAACCTCATCTATGGAAAGAATGTCAGAAATAGTTGAAAAGTTGAATAATTACAGTCTTTTTGCACCAGGTCAGTGAACACTAATTTAATGTGCAAGGTTGCAATGCAGTTTGCCTTTGCAATTACAGAATCGCAGGATGGTTGAAGCTGGGAAGGGGCCTGTGGAGATCATCTGGTCCAACCTCCTAGCCCAAGCAGGGCTAGTTACAGGCAGTTGCCCAGGACCGCGTTCAGATAGCTCTGGAATATCTCCATGGATGGAGGCTCTACAACCTCCCTGGGCAAGCTGTGCCAGTGCTCGCTCACCCTCACAGTAAAATTTGGCATAGTGTGATGTATTTCAGTGAGTCAGTTATAGGTTCCTGCTTGTTCCTGGTGCAGCTTGGAAGGTTTGGGGATGTGTCTGTGGTTTTGGGTCAGAGTTGGCTTGAACGTTTGGGGGACGTGGGTCTGCAGCTGAATCCTGTGGCTTGGGCTCGGCAATGCTTGGTTGGGGCTTGGGAGCCAGTTGGGCTTGGTGCAATTGCCAAGAACGTTCCCCTCGCTGGTGTGCAGGGAGGCTTGCTGCATGACGGTGCAGTGTCTGAGAGCTTGTGGTCCCTCTGATTTGGTTTTGAGGCTGTGCCTGTAGCTGAGCCTCCAGCTAGCTCTGCTGACTTATGCTTCCCTTCCCTTGACACAGCGAGCCTATTCCCAGTCCGTGAGTCACTTTGCCACAGGAATCTGGGACTCATTTATCAGCAGAAAAGGAGGCTAATTACAGCCTTGAAGACCTCAGCATCAGTGGAGCTACAGCATCAGGTGCTTCCCCAGAAAGCCCTGTCCTGGTGACAGACCCGGGGAAGAGAAGCCGAAGGGTTTCCTGCAGCGGCATGCCCAATGTGTCCCCATCCACAGAGGATGCTAGTGCACGTGGGAGGGCACCTGAGCCCCTATGGGGACATGGGGGTCAGCAGGGATTTGCTTCCTGGCAGCTTCTTGTACATCCCTCACATGTGGAAAACAAAAGCAAAGCCTAAGGCTATGCTTGGGATCTGGTTCCTCTGCTTGGTCTCTAGTGTTTCCTTCTGTCCTTCCTCCATGGAAAACAGTAGCCCTTGCTTGTTGTCCTGGGTGCATTTCTTTTTTTCTCTTAAGGCACCTCTGTGCCTTTTTGGTTGCTGATAGGTGGTGGGAATGGCAGGAATGAGATGATGGCTACCAGTGAACACTCCTGCTTTCCACAGACGCATCCCATCAGCATGTTCAGCCTCCATGCCAGTGACGGGGGTGTTTTCTCATTAAAAATAGACCACAGACAATGCCACTTCCCGAGGACTGTGATTTATCATTTAATAACAAGTGGTTACTCATTTCCTTTGGAAAACTTTCTGGAAGTGTTATTTTGCTTTCTCCCCTTGCTTCCTTTTTTTTTAAATTTCCTTCAAAGCCCTGCATTACCCTTCAGAGCCACCGTGTCTGTTAAATGAAGTGTTCCCTTTTCAAGTGGAAATCATATTTATGATTTAAAGATCATGAAAAAACAAATCTTAACCCTTTGGGCATGAGCTTTTCTTTGTAAGCTCCTGCAGCCTTGAAGTCCTAGCTCAGCCAAGGGAAATAGCAATGGAGAGACAGCTGCGTAGGTGAGACTTGAAGAAAAGCGGTGATGCTGATTCTGGAATGGATGATCTGCCTGATCTGACTTGAAAGAAAATGTCAAATAACTGCAGAACGCGTATCCTCTGAGTTGCCAGCTCTTAACTGTGATACCTCCTGGTGTAGCAAGTTCTCCTGAAGGATGGAGGGCTTGAAGAACTACTAGGCAAACTCATACCAAGTCTGGTGTTTTAGTGACTTTACTAAGAAAAGTGCTGAAAGCTGTGGAGTATTTCTTGAGGAAATCCCAACAGCTCAATAAACAAACTCAGGAAATGTGCTGAAGATGAAATCATTATAAGTGGGCGCTTAAGCTGAAAGAAATGGTTTGCTGTTAGATCAGGGAGGCATTGTGAGGGACAGTAGCAGGTTAGATGGTAGGCTGCAGAGGATACAGAAGGTGAAATGTAACCAGAGACACTGCGGGTACTTTAGGTGATAGCATCTTCCCTTACAGTTGTCTTCATGAGCTGCAAGGGTGGTTTGAAGACAAGAAAAATAGATTACATAGATAGAAGTGCGAAACAGTGCCCTCAGAAATGGGATGCATGTACCCAAAACAAGCAGTAACGGGTTAACTGCAGAAAGGGGTCGGGGGGCTGCT
Source organism: Falco rusticolus (assembly GCF_015220075.1). Lineage (NCBI taxonomy): Eukaryota > Metazoa > Chordata > Aves > Falconiformes > Falconidae > Falco > Falco rusticolus. The sequence goes on along the minus strand of NC_051189.1, from coordinate 15,779,719 downwards.
GTGAATCACAAGCTGGGTGTGAATCAACAGTGGGATGCTGTTACAGGAAAGGCAGATCTTGAATAGCCCACAGCAAAATGGCAAAGGTAGTAATTCAGCCTCGGTTTTCGTATAAAACCTTGCTTCAAATACAGCATCCAGTGTTAGCCCCTCTAATTTTAATATGAAAGCAGGCGGCTTGGGAAGATGAAGCTTCAGTTTGGGAAACTTTACTTAGGAGGAATAGCTGGAAGATTTGCATATGTTAAACCTATTAAAAAAAACCACCCCAAACCAACAACCCGCAGGTGTCATGCCATGGTTTGATGGGATGCTGTCTTCAGCAGTTATTTCAGAGCGAGGTGTCTCTGCTCTCCTGTTGTTGGTTGTGTTGCGGCTTGTTACGTGGTCAGGTCTGTGGCCACAACCTGTGTGTCCACACATGAGCTGGGACAAGGAACATCTGTTAGTATAGAAGAAACTGAAAAGTGTCCCTAGAATTCTTTTGAAGTATGGCTGCGCAGTTTTGCCTGGACAAAAGGTGGCATGCAGGAGGAGGGAAGGAGGCCAGAGAGAGGAGGGGTGGTTGAGCACCTGGTGGAGTTTGAGACTTGCAGGGGACTTAGCAGATTTGAGACATGCAGGAAGGTGCTGTGAGGAAGGAGTGCAGCACTCGATGCCTCTCTGCATCTGCAGACAGAAGAAGAAAATTGCATGCAGGGAGGGGTTTCTCTGGACGCTGTCTTCCAGTGCATCATCTCTGTCATGTCTGGTAGCAGTGGGGTAGGCTGACATTTTTCAAAGTGTAGGTTCCAGCTCCTGGTGGTGGTGGTGAAGGAGCATGAGTGATGCTGGAGCTGACCCAAAAAGCGTTAGAAACCTCTTTGTTAGCAGCACAGCAGCCCTTCCCGGATGGGTGCTCGTCGCTGGGAACTGTAGCCGAGTCCTGCTTCCTTCTTGGCAGAGCTGTGCTGGTGTTGCCTTGGAGAGTGGCATGGAGACAAACAAGCCAAGAGAGGGTTTGGGGCTGGGTGGCTGTTCGATGTCCCTTCTGGCCCAGCGTTTCTGCAGTCCTTGCATTCAGGTTTTGGCACAGCTTCTGTCCCGTCAGTCCTGCTGAGGCTGAGTGTCCCAACACCTTCTGATGTTCTGAATCCAAATTTCCAACATTACTACATTGCACTTGGTTTTTTGGCTCTTGGGAGTAGTTTGGTTGACCACAAATTGGTCACTGTGCTGTGATGCAAGCTGATGATTTCCTCCCCTGCGGGTGCTAAACCAAATACCCCTGCAACTGCTGTCTGACGGGGATGTTACTCTCGGCTGGTGTTTGCAGCTACGGGGATGTTTAGGAGCCATGCAAGCCAGGGTGATTCAAGCTGATACTTGTGATTAAATGCTAAATGCCTGGTCTGTTGTGTTCTACCAGCTGTAACCCCTAGGGAAAAGAGGGGGTTTACTTCAAGAAGAAAGGATATTCTGATATTGTTTGGTTGATAATGAGAATGCATAGCTTCAAAGCTGAAACAGTGTGTGCTGGGTTTTAAAAATCACAGGAGCATATAAAACTGTCTTGAAGAAGAAGATCATAGATAGGCAGACCTACTGAATGCGCCTGGTCTTTTTTTGTAGACTGCAGAGCTTTCTTCTGTGGTTTGCAGGGTTCCCGTGCCTTGTTGCATCCCTGCACAGCGCAGAGTTCAGCCTCTGTGCTTGCTGTTGTGGAGGATGTAGATGTAAGGCTTGCTAAGAAGATCCAGACTTCAGTTCTAGCTTAGCTGATGCTAAAGTTCCCCTTAAAAAAAAAATAATTTATATATATATAAAAATGCTTGCCATGCTTGCTTGTGGCATGTGTGACATGCTGGCACCGATTCTGACTTGTATTGATCTAGGTTGCTTCAAAAATAAAAAGAAGCACAGTAATTTATCTTAAAAAGGGTACAGAGAAAGTGAAGAAGAGAACAAGCAATTTGCTATTTGTTGCCTTTTCAAGGCTAACAGGCAGGGGCTTAAATTGGGAAAAAGTGAAATCCCTAGGCAGTTCCTGAGCACCATGTAATATCAAACGGAGTGACTGCCAAATGAAGTTTGCTGGATAGCAAGCGTGTGGCAGGACTGCTGATCGCGGAGCTTCAGAGCTCTTCAGTATGGTTGGTCAAGTTGTAGTGGCATCTCTGGGATGTGTCTTTAGGCGTACAGAAACCACATCTTCTGCAAAAGGCAGTGGGTAGTTTGGGTGATGCTGAAGGTCTTTTATTTTCTTGAATGCTCAGAAGGGGCAGAGTGAGCCTTGAGCATTGGGAGTGAGGGGTTTTTTTCCTCATGGCTTCTTCCAGGTTTGCATTTCTGGAGCGTGCAGAATGTCGTCTCTGGGCTTGCTGCATCTCTTTCTTGGTTCACTTATGCTCACGTTCCTTTGGCCGCTCGCTTCCCCAGCCACCCGATGGATTTTGGACTAGGATTGCCTTCTGCTCTGCTGCTTCTCAAAAATGGGAATGAAGGAGAGTAAGCACCTGGAGGGTGCTGAGCCCGGCTTTGAGGTAGTGATGGGGGGCTGGAGGGGAGCGTACTGGCTTAGAAACATGGGGTGGGCTTCCTGCTTGCCGAGCGGCTGCAGGGAGCCTGTATCCCACTGGACATGCACTTTTCATGCACGGATGTGCTATTTACTAGTGTCACCCTCGCCCTGCATTTTGCAGGTGTTTCTCTGTGCAGTAATATGTGTCGTATTGTGGTGGGTTGACCCTGGCTGGGCGCCAGGTGCCCACCCAAGCCGCTCTGTTGCTGCCCTCCTCAGCTGGACAGGGGGGGAGAAAATGTAAGGACAGGCTGGTGGGTTGAGGTAAGGGCAGGGAGAGATCGCTCATGCATTACCCTCATGGGCAAAACAGACCCAACTTGGGGAAATCAATATTGCCAGTCAAATCAGAGTAAGATAATGGGAAATAAACCCCAAATCTTAAAACACCTTCCCTCCACCCCTCTCTTCTTCCCAAGCACAACTTCCCTCCCGATTTCTCACTTTAAAATTGTTAAATAAATAGTGATTTGGCTTTGCTTAAATGGGAAGTGCAGCTTAATTTGTTCAAGGTTTTTTTGTCCTCCCTCAGACTGGGGATTTGGCTCTGTGTGTGTGTGAAGTGTTTCTTGTAGTTTGTAATCTGCATGTCATAGCCCCAAGTGGGCAGAGAAGGGTTATGGGACTGTGAGTTCTGAACGCTTACAGTAAAAGTGTAGTCATCCTGAACCTCATCCAAAGAGCTTTAGCTTGGTGTGGGTTTTTTGGGTTTTTTTTTTTTTTGTTGTTGTTTTTTCTTTTATTCCCCCCCCCCCCCCCCCCCCCCTCTCTCTCTCTCTCTCTCTCTCTCTCTCTCTCTCTCTCTCTCTCTCTCTCTCTCTCTCTCTCTCTCTCTCTCTCTCTCTCTCTCTCTCTCTCTCTCGGCAGGATGCTGCTTCGTCACTTGCATTCTTCAGCATTGCCGCCTTGTTGGGAAGGCAGAAATTCTCTGAGCCTGGCGGTAACTCTTTCCAGGCTGCCAGCAGCAGTCCACGCACTTGCATCCTGCTCCATTCCCTCTGCAAGAGCATTGTGCACAGGGCAAGTGCATCCTCTCTGCCCTAGCAAAGGAGCAGCTGCTTGCACAGGCAGAGGTGCCCATCTTCCTGAAACCCAAAACCCACTCATTTCTCTCTTGCACCTATTCAGATCTCGAGCGAAAATAGAACAGTGGTTATTGTTGTGTAAGAGTGAGGATGGGAAGCTCTGGATAAGTGTTTGGAAAATACCCAGGGAAAACAGCTGCCAGCAAAGGCTGTGCTGAGTGGGAGCGGAGATTGAGTTGGGTACCAAAATGCGTGTTTCAGGGTGAGAAATGTGTTTCTTGGGAAGGACACAGGGAACTGGCCGCTTCCCAGCACGCACCTCCCTCCTGGGGCTCATCCTGTGGGAGCCCAGAGAGGTGGTGCTGGGGCTGGTTGTCTTCCGTGTCTCAGTGCTGAACGGGCTGTTCTTGCCAGTTCCTGCTTTTTATTCTTTCTGTCATCTTTCATAAGATGCTTCCCTACCCGCCTGCCTGTCCAGCCGGGTTCGGTGCATGTCGCCCCACTGCCCATGTGCAGAATACGTTAGTGTCTTTCCCAGGCAGCTCTGAAGGTATCCCAAGGCTCGGACCTTTAGAAAGCAAGATACTTTCCAAGATTGTGCTGGCAATTGCCTCTCTTCAGCACCAAAAGGCACCCTGCTACTTTATTTTATGGAGGGGTGCAGAAATTGCTGTCATGGCTGGGACAGTGGTCATTGCTGCCAACAGCAGGGCTCTGTGTGGGGAAGGTTGGGCAGGCATGTGGAGCACCTGCACCCGGCAGAGCTGTGCACCCAGGACTGGGTTCTGCTGCTCTTTGCAAGGAAAAAAAAGAGTAACAGCAAGTGGGTTTCTTTGTGTGTGGTTAATTGCACAGTCAGCTCTCCCTGGGCTTCCAGGGGGACTGTTACTGATGAGTGGTTTCCACACTGGATCTCTTAGCGCAAGAGCAAGCTGTGGTCCCACCAGGTACCACAGCATCCACACTGTCGGTGCAAAGCCTCAGGGATTCAGCTTTTTGGTTTTTCTGGGTTACAGCTTCCCCCCCTGCCCTCCCTCACCCATGATGGTCGTGCATGGACTGCACCTGGGCTCACCTTTCTCCATCGCTCCTCAATGCAGCATCACACGCTTGGGTGACTGATGCAGGCTCCTCTCTGGTTTTTTTTTTTTTTTTTTATTATTTTACACGTTTATTATCCCAGTCCACTGTTCTGAATGGTAGAAACTTGTCTGTCTTTTGGGAGACAGTTGTTACTTATTGACTAGCTGAATGGGGGGGAAATAACCTTTACTCCCTGTAGTGGGAATTGCATGAGTAAAAATTTTACATTCCATCCCTCAGATCCCCAAAGCCATTCATGTAAGGATGAGTTGTGGGTCAGAGAGAGGCTTTGCCCCCCTACTGCTCGCTGCAAGGGCTGGCCGTCTCAGTGTAAGGAGAGCAGAATAAAACTGCAGCCATGGCCTGAGCGAGGATACCGAAAATAACATGAAAAGGAAAGGAAGGAGTTGTCTGAATACAACCTGCAGTCCTTTAATTCTTTATGACAGTGATACCCTGAGCCTGGTTATCTTGAGCATCAGTGTTGCTGCAGTGATGGAAGCAGCTGATTCTGCATGGGAAGAGGAAGGTTTGATAGGAGGTATAATAATCTCTTAGATGTTTTAATTTTCTCCTTTTCATCCCAAACTGTAAGTGCAGAGTTTCCTCCACTTTGAAATGGGTCTTTTTATGTTGGCCTGCCTTTCAGATTGGGTTGAATCATGTTTCTTCAATATATAAAATGAATCTAGCAGCCTGGTTTTGCGCTTCAACCTCCCAAAGAGACAAGCAAGTATAAAGCAAGAAGATTCATTGCGTACTAAAATGCTCCACTTATTAAAAAAAAAAAAAAATTCCTCTGTGGACATCCTGTTTCAACTCTGCAGTAAAACTCACCGGTCAGTAAATGGTGGATCTCCTGTTCCCATGGAGAAAGGCAGTTGCCAGCTTAGGAGGTTGCTGTGGGAAAGGGGGGAAAAAGAAAAAAAAAAAAAAGGAAAAGATCCACTCTTGGTCTTGCAAACAAAGGTTGCCTTGGATTGCAGTCACATGTTGCAGTTCAGCTGATCTTAGCTATGCCAAAAGGGGAAAGTTTTCTAGTACTTGCCTAAACCCCACTGAACTGGTTAGGGAATTAATTAGAAGAAAATTATTCACCTTTCCGCCTGCCCCCCCCCCCCCCCCCGTTTTCTCTTAGATCTGATTGCCCTGCATTGACTCCAGGTCGGGGGAGCCAGGGGGAGCTGGGACAGGACCACCCTCTTGATGATATGTGGCCACTGTGTGAATTTAACTGTGATTTAAAATTGCACCATTGACAAATGTCTCCTGGCTTTTCCCTGTTGCGGATGAAGGAGTCTCTCACGTACTCAAACCTGGGATGCCGCCGAGCTTTGTAAATCATACCCAGTGGCCCCTCACCATGCATGTGTCGGGATTTAGTAAATACTGTTGGCCAGGTCAAGCTCCTTCCCTTGGGTACACCCCTCTGCCCATGCTGGGTGGAGATGTTCAAGAGACCCTCATGTGGCTGGACATCACGTGAAATTACACAAAATTCACTGCTTTGGCTTCAGAGAGTTGGTATTTAGGTAGGTATGTATGTTACATGCATTATACATGGCTTTTTGGGGCAAAGCCAGCGTAACAGGTTTAGCTCTCCTCCTGGGTGGTTTTCTCAGAGCTTAGGGTTTGTTCTGATCTTCATAAAGTGTATCAGATCCCTGGGTTTCGGAGGGTACTTTCTCTGATGAGTCTCTTCTCAGCAGAGCCAGGTATTGAAATGCTTTCCAGGATTTTGTCACCTTGTCCATGTGTGTGCTGGGTCTGGAGCCAGCTCAAGCCTCAGCGGTACCCCACATATCCTTCGTTACTGGGGAAGAAGTCAAGTAATAGTTAGACAGTTAGACCCCCTAGACCTGTTCATTTTGAATGTGCTGGTGGTTATTTTCCCTTTTTTTTTTTTTTTTTAACCCAAACCAGTATGAATTAGGGCTGCTGAACTAAAACAGAGTGAAAATATATTTATTATTATTCTTATTTTACAGTGAAAAAGCATATCTCTGTTTCTTGGGTGAGGCAAAATGAAATACTTGCCACTTCCCAAGTTCCCTGTGCTCCCCTGTGGCATTGTATGCTTTGTTCACAGCACCCTGTGCCGGAGATGAAAAGCTTTGGTGCATGCTCCCTTCAGGGCAACGTGGATTCCTCCTCAAAAACCTCTGTTCTAGCGACCGGTTTTATAAATGCCTAAAAAATGAGGCTTGCACCTTATCTCTTGGGAGATCGTTGATGGATCCATTTCTCAGAAAGATATTTTATTCAGTCCTTTAATGCCATGCCACTCCCTTCATTCAGATGCCTGGAGTCTTTTATCATGTCTCCTCTTACTTATTGCTTAGCCAAGTTGGGCATATTTAGTTCTTTTAATCTTTCCTCATAACTCAGCTGTCTTTAATCATCCTTCTTGATGTCGGAGTGTTTGATGCCCACTTTTACGGAAAACAAGCCTACTTTCATTTTTTGGTATGCGTGTGAATCGCCTGGGAAGGGTCCCAGGAGAGAAGCTGTAGCTCCACGGCTGGTTGCCCCGGCTCATGCCTGGGTTTCCTCAAAAGCTCCCTTGAACATCTTGGTGTGGGCGCCAAGGAAGATTTCTGGCTCACCTTGTGCATACACCATTGGACTTGGCACCCTCTGGGATTAATTAATGTGTTTATTTGTTGGGTGTGGGCAGCAACACCCCCCCAAGACGTTTCATGGGTTGGGTTTCCAGGGCATGTTTCTTGGGGCATCTGCAGGAGGGTGCATGTGCTGATGGTGTTTATGGAAAGCGGGCCCAGAAAGGTTACCGTAACCTGTGCTTCCTTCCTGTACCTGCCAGCAACAGGAACGAGAGAGAGAGAGAGAGAGAGAGAGAGAGAGAGAGAGAGAGAGAGGTTTAATTTGCTTGTACTATCTCAAAAGCAAAGCCTGGTGATCAAGATGTTTCTAGGTGCCTGTGCTGCAGGTCAGGGCAATGTTTTTAGGTACTGCCAGGGATTGTGGCCCCTTCCTGCTGCAGCTATTGATGCTGTCTTTCCTGAGTAGTTCATCTGTTGGGCACCCAAAAATAGTCATTCACAAGTTTTTTAGATCAGTCCGAGTTTTAGGATCGCTGCTACCTGTTACCAAGCTGAGCACTGCATCCCTTCAGGGCAGGGTCTTCAAACTTGGCTGTCTGAAGTTGAATGCCTCCTGTCCTGCATGGAGATGTCCTGAATTCCCCCCACATACCTCCTGTTATGTCAGCGGGAGCTGTTTCAGAAAGCCTGACTTCCTAATTTTCTTAAAGTAGCCAAGCTCAGATGCTGACTCCAAGGGGTTAAGGCGCTGGATCTCCAGTTTTGCTGGGGCTGGGCCATTCCTTGGGGTGGCATCCCTGACAGGGACTTTGAATTACATATGGAGCGGGAGCACTTGGCTGGGAGTTAAAGGAGGCTGAAAGCCTGCCTGTCCCTCCCCCACCTCCTGTTCTGAGGGAATGCTTCTCATACTCTTCCCAAATTTAGCTGTGCAAACGTGGCTGGGTTAAGTAGGCTGAGTGATGAGGCTATTCTGATGGTAATAAAGGTCCCCTTAGCTGCTCTGCCTCCAGCTCCTGCTCACTGCCAGAGAGGCTGTGTGATACGTGGCTGCCCCAACAAGGGGTCCTGTGGCCTGAGAGGATGAGGACCTTGATGGTAGAAGAAAACATACCCCGGGACCACCACGCAGCATGGTGCTGGGAACCTGAGCAACAGCCTTACGTCCGTCTGAGTGTCCCGTGCAACCCTCAGGCTGTAACATGGGGTGTCAGCAGGGCCTGAAGGTCACCACGAGGAAAAACCCACATCCTCTCCATGATGCTGCTAGGATGCTCTGGGTCATGGAGCAGGGATCCACTGCCTCCACCCTTTTTCCTTGGCAGCCCTGGGTGGGCACCACAAGAAGGGCATTTCTTCGTCATTCCAGAATCCCTGACACTCCTGGCTGTGTTTCCTCTCATTACTCTTTAGGAGCAGTTGGGGGATTGCTTTAGAGCTGACAGTGAACATCCCAGGTTGGTGCCCTGTTGTTGGGTCATCATGTGTGTTCATCAGCTGTAGGGCTCCATCACTGCCGCCAGTCCGTTTGCTGCAGTGGAGGAACATGCTGATGCCTTGGCTGCTTGCAGGGGGCTCCTGTCCCCTCCCCAATTTACATATATTTAAATAGATAATATATGTTTTAAATACGTATGTATTAAAATGTTTAAATAGATCTGTAGGCTGCAATTTAGATATAATTGCTTTCCAGTGCTTTCTCATTTTGAAGAACTGAGGAAATAAAGCTTTTTGGTTGGAGGGAGGGGACGAGGTTGGGCTTACTGACATTTCTTTTGTTGTAATGTCGAATAGGTCTCTGCTGACTTCAAAAAGGAGAGAGGAGGAGCATGTGGAAGGGAGGTCAGATCCTGCCAGGGTTTCCTGGGAGATGAGGTGAGTGGTGACGGCTTTCAGCACTTGTAAGCCTGGATACAGAAGTCCTTCTGGGCTTCTCTGCACCCTTGGGGTGAGACCTCTTCCACTGGGCCTCCAGACTTCATTTTGTTGGGGGTTTCCCTGTATTTTGCCTCTTCAAGGCTGATGGGAGGATTTTAGACTGGTGATGCGCGTAGGGGTCTCAGAAGGGATGGAGAAGATCTTGAATATGTTGAGGTCTGTGTATCACACAGACCTTGATTCTGACTGTATTTGGGCTTCACAGCAGGGGACTTTGCTCCTCTAGGTTGAGAGACCTCTGCTGCAATTACCTGCTACTGAACCAGTCACACCCCCCCAGCCTCCTTTTACAGTCACTGGAGAGAAATGGGTATTTTTAGGAAGCATCTGACCCTGACTTGCTGCAGGCATCTGTGTGGGATGAATCATCCCCTGCAATGCCTGCTTCTCCGCACTGTCAGCACAGCCGGGATGGTTTGTTCGGCTGTAGGGTCTGCAAAGCCTGTGTAATACCTGCACACTGCGTAGGAGGACTGGAGTTCAGGGTGCTTGCTTGTGGCTTGGGGTGTCCAAACTCACTGCACGAAAGCTTGGGCCTCTCCTAAGCTGCCCTTAAATTTTCTTCAAGGTTTGGACTCAGCTTGGATCCGTGAGCCACTTGTCTGAGCCTGCTCGGCATTTATACACCCTGACTGGTAGTGTAAGTACGTTCCTGAAGGATAGGGTATGATTGCCAAGGAGGTTTCAGTCCAACTGGGTCATCTTGTGCTGGCTGTTGCAGTCCCAGTGGGGACCAGCAAGATGACTCAAGCCCCAGGAGCCACTGCACTGAGAGCGGGCGAGGCTGCTGGGGCTGTCCCCAAACCTCCTGGGAACCAGCCCTGGAGCCGCTCTGGCCTCTGACTTTTCAAGTAGTGTGGCTTGTGGGTTTTCGGCCGTGGGAAGATTTGGAGTAATGCTTACCCTGTCCCTACGGGAGCCTGACACCTGTAGCGGGAGCATCCACATCCCGGTAACTCAGCTGCAGTGCAGCAGCCCGCAGGTGCAGTACCGTGAAGAGCTGAGACTTGTGTGTCAGGTCTCTGTTGATCAGCATCTCCCTTGAGAGCTTTTGTGCAACTCACTGCATCTCCCCTGCAGGGGAAGTTCCGCCCCAGATATCTGTCTGCCTTTGCTGGACCACCTCTGCTTCACCCCCCCTTTTGTTTTTTTGAAGGACAGGAGCATTGTTTTCTGTTAACGTTTGCAGGGTGCTCAGCCTGCGCTGGATAGTCCTTATTGCAGTGTGGATAAATATTGAGCAGAAAAGGTTAAAATGTGGATGTACAAGCTGTTGTACCTAACCAGATGCAACTCTGGAAGATTTTTGGTATGCTTTTGCTTCTGCTGATGCCCTCAGTATGTTCTAAGAGGTGCAGCCTGTTGAGAAAGAGGGTTTGATTTTGACAGTCCGTTGTCAAGGTAGTCACCTTAAATCAAGGAACAAATATAATTTGCTGTAGTGCATCACACCTGTTTAGTTTTAACTGGGCAAAGAGAACATGTGTGTGTGTGTGCGCTTTGATATGTAGGGTTTCTTCTGCGGTTTACTTTTAGCTTTTCTGTGTTACGAGTCATTGGAATATTTTCACTACAGTTCTGGAGAGAGGAAACACTCCCTTTTATAGTGAGGGAAACATGTGAGATCGTGTGGCCACAGCCCTTTGCCTGAGCCCTGGCCATGTCCAAGCTGGAGACACGTACATCTTTTGCCTTACGTCTGTCTACTTTGGGGACTAGAAGATGTTGCAGGGACTCATGGTGCCCCTTAGGTTTGCCTGTGACCTGGTGGCGTGAGGCTCTCCGTTTTCCTTGGGTTTCATTGCTGGGATGCTTTGGGATTCTGGGACATGGTAAGTGGGAAAACGTGCTCACCTCCATCTTGACCAAGATAAAATGAGCAGCCTGCCTGAAGTGAGGAAGGTTTCACAGGTCTCAGTGACAGCAGCTAAAGTTGGGGGTGGTGGAGAAGGAGGTTTGTTATCTGCTTCCTGTCAGCTAAAAGCAGGTGTTCAGTCAACTGGGAGTTGCCCTCAAGGCAGAGAATACGGATGCAAATGACCTGTGAAGCATAAAAGGAACCATCTGAATGCCCTTTTCTGCCACTAATGAAGTTTACCTCCACCCTGGGTAATTTGCATGACGCAAGTTGATCAGCCCTGAGAAAAAGCAGTTGAGTCCAACATGACAAGATAACTCTGTCAAGCCTAAGGATCTTGCAGAGAGGCAAAGCCCAGAGGACAGGCCAGGGGATACAGAAGACCAAAGGGTGGGCTGTGGTGATGCTGCCCAGGTGGGGAGCTGGCTCCAGGGCGAGCATGGGCAGCGTTTTCATCAGCAGTGCACTGCTCACAGCGGCTGGTTGGCACTTCATGAGGTCCCTGCCACAAAGTTTCCTCCAGGTTTTGCAGTAATTCAGCTAAATCAGTGCCGATCCCCAACACAGGAGTGTGTGTAGCAGCTTAAAACCTTTGATGAATGCAGTCTGAGGAGCGCTGGTTGAGCAGAGCTTGCTGAGCTGCTGCCCGTTACACTGTTCCAGGTATGATGTTAGACTGGTTAGTGTAAACCTACCTGGAAAGGCTTTTAGGCTGTGCTTTATCTCATGTTTGATGCGGCAGCAGTACACAAATCCAACCAATTGCTGCAGCTCAAGGGGTGGCTGGTTAAGCAGTGACAGTCCCTTAGCTGGAAACCGTGTGGATTTAAGACCCTTCTTGGCCAGCGTGGCGATGCTGAGCGTGGTGGTGAGCAGCGCTGAGCTGTCACTCCCTCTGTCCTGCCCCTATTCTGCTGCAGACAGATTTTTACCCCTGGCCAGGGTTTACACCCAACCAGGTCTTTCAATGAAGTTAATTTTTTTACTGTGGTTTGGACCTGCATGCATGTCCCGTCAGGTGCCGTCAGATCAGCTGTGGCCACAGATGGCCACTCTCCCCCATTTCTTGCCTGTGCTTTCTTGCGGCGTGACGTGATCCACTTCATTTCGTTGGTAGTTTCACTAATTTTCCTGATGTTAATGAGCACTTCCTCAGCCCCCACCAAAGCCAAGACACTGACTCTTTCACCACAGTGGTTAAATGCTTATTTATTTTGTGGGCTGCTCCTCCCCCTTCCTGATTTCACTTGACATATGCAGAATGTGAAGATAAAAAAAAACACGTTTGAGCTGTCTCCTATTTCAGGTGGCTTTACTTCTTTAAAGTAGCTTTGTGGGGTGATGAGTGTGTGCACAGATGCCTGGATGGGGAGGTGGGGAAGAAGCATCAGGCTGGGCAACCCCATGCTCTCTGCAGGCTCCATCCTTGTCCATGTGGGCACCCAGAGCTTTGATCTAAGGTTTTGAGGCGTTACATTCCCTCAGAGCCATTGCTATCAATCTGGAAGAAATAAACGGTGACGTTGTTCAGTCTGGCTTTCCCTCAGCTCCTCGCGTTTTCCTCTTCAGGATTCAGCTGCTCCTTATCAGTGGCTTCCCAGCATTGTCTGGGCCAGCCGGTGACTCGCCATGTTTTATGGTTACACATATCCACGCCTAGAGAGAGGATGGCATTCGTACAGATTCATACAGTCTCCTTTGCAAGCCACATGGGGTGTATGGCTGTGTGGGTCTCATGTTCTTGGGGGGACTCCATGCAGCAGAACGCATATATTGAGCCAAACCAGGTGTTTTCTCGTCGTCTGGTTTTTGTTGTTGTTTTGGGTTTTTTTAGGTTTTGCATCACTGGGTTGTTCAGTTTGCTGCTTCCTAGCAAAAGTTAACAGTGTCTATGGATGGCTAAATCACATGCATATAAAAAACTGCTCTCATTGGTTTGTATCATCTGTATTTTTTTCTCAACCCCCACCATGCCTTTGCCTTCCTTACCATACACAGAACTGCCCACACCTTGGCGTTTCCCCATGGTGTGCACTGTGTTTCCTGGGAAGCTTGAGGATGTAACAAGGGAGGTTGAGGGACATCATCCAGATGTGGGCCACGGTGGGGACCTGGGGGGAGCAAAGTTGGGGTGGGGGGTGGGGGGGAGGCAGGGAAGTCCTGGGGCAGCAGCCAGGCCATTGATGTCTCTCTACCCAAGGGCAAGCCCACAAAATGCTGACCAGGAGGTCTCCAGTGCCATCAGCATTGGAGGAGGGCAGCCAGCACCTCCTGGGATGGAGACATCCCCACCTCTCCAGGTGACCGCTTTCAACACTGCACCACCTTGACACAGGAAAGCTTTCCACGTGTCCTGTGTGGCCACAAGTTTTGGGTGTTGCCCTTTGCTACATAGTCTGTCTTGGCTGCGATGAGTTGATGTTGAAGGGTTTGGGGGGAAGCAGGGAGAGGTCTCAGGCCACTTGTAGGCAACAAGTGATGGCACTGGTGGGCAGTGAATGTATCTGCAGCATGTCCTGCAGAGATGTCAGAGATGTCTCCTCTGCGGAGATGGTATCCTTGTGCAGATGTTTTTCCTTAATAAATTTGACCCTCTTTAAGAAAACCATGTTCATTTTCTGAATTACCAAGCTGTGTACTGAAAACCAATATGGAGTAAAGGGTGCTGAGGTGATAATAAGTAAAACTGGAGTGTATTCTGCTAACATTAAGTGCTCTGGGGGTAATTTTTCTTAACCATAATCCTGAGTCATAACTGCCCACTTTATTGCAACTTGCAGCCACAGCAGTATCATCTTGGAGAAGCTGGCGTGCAGGCTGGAGCCAAGCGATTTGACATGTCCACATTGACGTGACTGGTGGGTGCATGGTGCTAATGCACCTTCGTGGAAGGGGGGGATTAAAAATGGGACAAGAAAAAAACCGAACCAAACTGCCAAATGGCTGCATGTGTTGGGTTTGCATTATTTTTCCTTTGTTCAGGTGTATTTGCTTGAACTTTCAAGTGGATTCCCAAAACAAGAGAACCTGAGATGTCTTTAACAGCAATAGATGGATCTCAACTGTGGAGGAAAGAGTTGCCCTTGAGGGGTGGTGGTCGTGGGTGGTATATGGGGTGTTACTGCTCCAAGCAGGCATGCTGGGAGCTGCTGACTTGGAGCAAGATGGGTGGTGGTTTTCCATCTTGTCGTTCCTTGTGGTCACGACAGGGAGAGCTGATGTTCCTGCAAGTTGACCATGTGTAGTGACATGCCAGAAATACCTCCTTACTGGGTTGCATCCTTCTGTGGGAAGGCATCAGATACACATTGTGATGGGGGTTAACTCATTAGACCTTACCGTATAGATAATGCTTTACAAATGATCTTTTCCTGGGAAGATTTCCTATCCGGGCATAGTCCCAAAGAGTATAAAGTCGACGGTTCTGGCTATTTTATGTTATTCCCAAATGCCTTGGTATTTTGGGTAAACAGCTGAAGTTGCAACCCTTTCCCTGTGCTCTTGTCTGTGATGGTGCCACTGGTCCGGGCAGGGCTGCTGGACAGTTGGGCAGAACCAGGTGGGAATGGGGCGGAATGGGCATTCCTCATGTCTGATTGCTGGGAGGTCATGTAGCACATAGGTTATCTGGGAAGAGATGTCCAGGTGATGGTGATGGGAGAAAATGGTTTGTCTTGCTGAAATGAATTTTCATATTTCTGTAACAGCTGTGCTGAAAGTAAAATAAAATATTGATGCTTCTTGGGATTCATTTTTGTGTGTTTTCTGAGAGCACAAATGAAGGTTTTTAAAGCAGTTTCATTTTCCAGAAGGCGGAAGAGCCCAAATTTGAGCATGGGGCACCCTGGTCCTGGCATTGCCATCTGTCTCCCATGTGACCTCAGACAGGTCCTGTAGGTTGACCAAAAGTGTCCAAAAGTGTGACTTGGCAGCCAAAATGCTGACCTGCTTGGAGATACGGTATTGGCATGACTATGCCAGTTGGAGCTGGTGTTTGGTGGACTTCACTGCTCCTGAATGGCTGTGGTTAGGAGTCAGTTGAGGTTAGGTGTGAAATCTAAAAAACCTCTTCTCCAATGTAAACTCCACTTACATGCAGTGGGAGGAGGGGGAACAAATGATGCTTTGGAAGGTTTCCAGACAGTTGGCTTACATTAAATGCCTAACTTCCAGACAGCTAAGGTTAGGGAGAGAGCAGTCCCACCTTTTAATTTCTTGATGTCTCTGTTGCTTGGATGTAAAATGAACTTAATATCAAGTCTTTGTTTCCCTGAAACAGAGGATAAGTATAAAATTTGGAGCTGCTGCCTGGTTACAGCAGCAGACGGGTGATTGTGTTTGGGATAACAGGCTGATCTTGGCCATGGGCAGCATCTTTGAAACTGCCAGCATGCCAGGAGTTAATGAACACACTCGGGTTTCTCCTGATGAACCCATGTGCTTTAAGGCTTTGAAAGCAATTTTACTGCTGCTCTCCACCACAAACCTTTTTATTTAAGGTGTTTCTTTCATGAAGCTTCAAATAGCACCCAGGTTGGACTGAAATCAAAATCTCCAGGAGAGGTTAGGACAATTTCTCTTGAGGTTTCTGTTGTGGTCATTTGCAGGAGGAAAAAAAAAAAAAAAAAAAAAAAAAAAAAAAAGAGGGTAAGATAACCAAGGTCAGCTCCTTACTTCAAGCTGCCGGCCGAGCTCCTCCGGAGCAGAGAGAGATTGAGTTACCCCACGCCTGTAATTTGTCCCTTGTGCCCACAGCCAAATAATCCAGCAAAACAGCAGCGAAAAGGATGGGAAAGTTGGGGAAACTTTGTGCTGTAAGATGAGCTAGGCAAGTGATGCTCAGAGCCACGTTGGTGTGTCAGGCACAGATTTCTCTTTGAAAAGTGCTGGGGAGGGATTTTACTCAAGGTTTTATGATAAAAGTCCTGATGTCCATAAAGTGTGGAGCACAGTGTGTCTCTTCAGGTGCACCTCTGTCTTGGTGGTAGGTCTTAAATTTTGGGTGTAGTGATTCTGTTTTGCACTTATTCTTGCTCCATATAAGTATGTTTTTATTTATGATTAATTATTTCTTAATATTATAATAAGCTTTATTACAGAGTAGTGCTACCATGTATTTTTCAGTCTTACCTTTCTAGGGGAGTTATTAAACGCTTCACAGCCCTGGGATGCTCAGTGGCCCCTTGGATGTCCTTGGGCACATTATCCAATTGTGATAAAAACTCACAGGCCCATTTTCATTGAAATTTAGTCGGTACTACTTTGTATTTTTTATTCTCACCTTTCTAGAGGAGTTGCTTAATGCTGCCCAGCCCTGGGATACTCGGTGTCCCCTTCGATATCCTTGGGCACATTATCCAATTGTGATAAAAACTCTCAGGCCCATTTTCCTTCATTTTTAGTCTTGTTTTGCACTGTAAGTTGATTGTTACGAAGTCATTGAGCTAACTACAGTATTGCTTTATTCTAATTCATATGCATTTGACATTGTTGACATTATTGCCTTATCTAGGTTAACTCCAGGATGACATCCCGGCATTCCCTGCCAACATTACTTTTTGTCTTGTTTATGTTGGACTGGCCTTCAAGGAATGGATTTTGAGAAGTTATTTCTGAGGTTTTGCTGATTTTTGCCATGTCAAGGCTGCAGGGCTTTAAGAAAATCGCATTTCAGCGGCAGGCTGTCACAGACAGCACACTGGTGCACTCCATGATGCCCTAATTGCTACAGCGCCCTAATGCATGCAATCTTCATTTTTCCTGGGATATCTCACGTGGGCCTTCTCGCTGATTTTTCTCCCATGAGATCTGATATTATCATTTTATGTTGCCCTGTGTAGGGCACCAAGCCAAGAATATCCACTATTTTTGAAACGTGATCGTTACTGTTCAAAATAGCCTTTTTTTCCATGATCTTACAAGATTCTGCCACTTCTCTAATAAGCTAAATTTATCACTGCTTTGGCATCCGTACTTGTTGGTGTTATTTTGGTGTGTACTTTATATATATCTTATATATAGCTCTGTGTTTATGCGTTACTGTATGTGATTTATATATAGCCTGTCTTGGCTTCACTGTCATGAGGAAATCATTCTCACTTTTGTGGTGGGATCTTGGGTTGGATGTGTCTGGTCCAATCGGTCCGTTTCCAGACCTCTCTGCAACTGTCCCAGTTTACTTCCCTTCATCCCCAGATAAGACCAGTGTTTCACCTGGGCAAGAGAAGGCACAAACCATCCAGCACCATTTCAGTTGCTGGTAGGTGAGGGGAGTGTGGGCTTTGTGGCTGCTAGGTGGAACCCCCAGATCTCTTGAGTTGGCTGTATGTGTGCAAATGGGCATGGGTCCACAAACGTGGACAAAGCATATATGGGGAAAAAGGCTTTAAAAATGGGGATAAAACTGCCCTGAAAGAGGAGGGAACATGTGCTGGACTCTGATTAGGGTGTCATGGGCATGGCTGAAGGCTGGAGACAGGAGGTGGGGCAGAGGTGGAGTGTGTGGTGGTAGGTGGAGGAGAAGACTGGTGGGAGGAGCTCTGCACTGGGTGGCAAACTTCAAAGGAAAATTCTGATTTGGATATGGAGATCATTAATTGGGGCAAGCTGCTTCCCCCATTGTTTCTTACACACCTTGCTTTGCTGGCTTTGCTTTCCTGGTGTGCCTGCTAGGGTCATTAAGTGCGCCAACTTAATAACTGGGTGGAAGGACTCCCAACAGTTCCAACATGCTTTTGGGGCAGAAAAGGAGCTAAAGTTAATCACTGGGTCAAGTTGCGGAGGAAAAGTGGAGCCTTGTGGTCAACTCCAAACTGAAGGAACCAGTGGAGCAAAATAGTCACTTAATGCACCCATCTTTTGGTCTGCTTGGAAGAGGACGCTCTCATTGCATGGACATTCATGGCCTTTGTTACATTTCTTTAAGGCCTCTGCATGGTCATGATGGTATCAACCAAGGAGATAGTTATGGTGGTATCAACCAAGGAGATGGAGACTTTGTTGTGACTTTGTCAGTTTTACATATTTGCCTAATGTGAGTCACAGTCCAGCTGATTTATGGTGGGCTTTGTTGTAGGAGAGTAAAGATTTCCAAGAAATTCTGGGGTTTCTAGATTTATTACCTGAAAACCGGCACAAAACGTGTGAGGTGTAGAGTGGGGAGGATGGCTCGTTCCTCTGGAAGAGCTGGGTTTTACTAGGAGGATGCAAGGCTGAAATGCTTATAGATAAATGTGCTCTGTACCTTGACTGCCAGTTTTGAGGTCGTCAGCTGAGGCAGGCGTTAAGCCAGAGCAAGATATTGTCACCTCCAGCAAGGTGTCTTGGTGGGTCTGGCGTGACAGGGCAGACTGTAAACTGAGTTTCAGCTTACAGTGTGAAAAGAGACCACAAAGGTGTTAAAAGCATTGAGCCCAAGTTTTGTCACTGAATGTCACCATCAATCAGTGAGAGCTCCGAAGATGAAAGGATTTTGGAGTGTGAAGTAAGGGAAGGAGGGAAGACACTCAAAATGATTAGCTTAATATTCAGTTGAGCCATAGGGAATTTAGGATGGGTCGGTGAGTGTATGAGCATGAGCAAACCTGCTGAAATCGGTGTGGGTCTGTCAGCCAAAGGGGGATTTTCCCAGGTTGGTCCTTGTGTCCTCCAAGCAAGGCAGGTTGAATGTCTTTGTAGCTGACTCTGCAGGAAGGCTCTGGCTGCTGCTGTGGCAACAACACTCAAAGTTACTATTATTCCCTTCACAGAGGAAGCTAGAACAAGAAAAATGTCTTGTGTCAACCTGGCCTTTGAAATACAAATGAGTAAGACCAGCCTCACTTGTAAACTTCACGGTGTGCTTTGTGTGCTCGCTTCATGATGTGGTTGCTTTTCTTACCTGCTTAATGCATTTTCAGACTTTTGCTTCAAGTGATGCTTCAACAGAAGGGAAAGGAGAAGAGGAGAGGGTCACCGTGCTGTGTGTGGAATCCCGCAGGGCTGTTTCCCTGCTGGGGAGCTGCACTGACCCTGGGTCAACTTGCGGCCGTCGGCACAAGCACTGTGCTCTTGTGAAAGCCCAGCTGATGGTGGAAGGACCTGCAGCCTCGTTTTCTTGCAGTATCAGATTTGGTGGGACAGTGTGCAAAGGGGCACTGTGCAACTCTTTGGCTTGACAGCCCTGGCTTTTTCCATATGCTCTAAGACCCTTTTAGGGTCTGTTTGTGTCTATCTGTCAGGTAGTGTGTGCTTACTTGCTGAAACCCATTCCTCCTGTCGTAAAGATGAGTTATCCCATACTGGACCACCAGCGAGCGGCCGTGCCCTGCCAGCCAGGCAAGCTCGCTCCAAACCACAGCGCTGCACTTGCCGCATCACCTTTGGGGGCAGCTCTGTACTGCCTTTTGCATGATGCAGTTTTGGGGTTCGCACTAACCCATGCAGCTTCTTTGTGGACTTCTCCTCAAAACTGAATCATGAGGCAGTATGGAGCCAAGACTGGAATAGGATACGCTGCTTCTGCAGAGAAGACAGTTATGGAAACTAATTGTGTTATTTTGGGTTATGCCACGATGGTCTGGGTGGTTTTGATGATGTTTCTGTTCTGTCTGTGATTAACCTGATGGTGACAGTAAAAGAAAAAATAACATTATTAGTGAATAAAAACCTCAGAATGATATTTGGGATGCCAGAGGATGCTCATCTTCAAAACATAATTGTTTTAAACTAATCTGATGATTAGTTCAAGCCAGCTTTGCAGACTCCTGTCTGAGTAATGGACATTTCTGTGGAGTTAATCAGAAAGAACTGCAGTTTCTTTTACCATGAGCGAAAATAGCTCTCAGACTGAGGACAATGTGTAACAGCAATGACTGGATCTGTTGACTTAGACAGAAATACGCAAGCTGTTTAAAAAAAAAAAAAAAAAAAAAAAAAGGAAGAATCATCTGGAAACACTTCACAGGCCTCTGAATGAGTGCTGAAAATGACTCCAGAACTTTACGAAGTTGGTGAATAAAGTTGTTGAGAGGATTAGCGGGAATGCAGCAGTGCAGGAGATGCTCTCTGGGATCAGGTGGACCAAAGAAGTGCTTGTCTTCCTCATCTATCACTGCCCATCTGCAGGGGCTGAGCATTCCAGGCTGAACTTAACCCCGTGCCTTTTTGCATCAGTTGAGAGGGGAGGAAAGAAGCCTGTAGGCAAGAAGTAGTGTCCTGGACCAGATTTTTGACTGGTGAGTTTTGCTAGATCAGAGCTGTTTTCTGAGTGCGATAGAGCCTAGAGAGGGCTTATGCATCCCAGCTTGGGTGCTGCAGGGTTGCAGTTCAAACGTCTATCACGAGCACTGCGCAGTAGGTAAATGATGTGACCTGGCTGGCACAGAGGTGCTTGGGTGCCCTGATTGAAGGCTTCCCAGGATATCCTATCAAACTTGCATTAGCCAGCATTCAAGGTCCGGGAGACGGACTGTGCTTTTCCCAAATCCATGCCAGTCTGATGGCAGGCGAGGGCTGGGAGCTGGGGTGTGCTTCCCTTTCTCTGCTGTGCTCAAGGGGAGCACTGCGCCCTGCCTGCATCCCAAACCGGTGCTGTTTCTCCAGGGGATGCATTGCTAATCCAAACCATGTGGGTTTGGCAGGATATTGGGGTACGATATGGTGTGGAGGGGGCAGCTGTCACACACATCCTTTCTGGCTGGATAACGTGCTAGCTTGCAGTGGATTTTCCCCCCTCCCTCTGTTTTCAACATTTCAGTTAAAAACATAAACAGCGTGGTGTTGTGTAACAGGCTGCTGGGGATTTTGCTCATGCCCATGATGCTCGGCCACAGAGAATACACACAGGAGCCAGTGCTCCAGCCCTGTGACCAGGTCCCTCCCCGTGCATGACTGGGATTGGAAAAAACTGTATTGGGAGCCTTTCCAGGACAAAACGGGCTTTGCCTTCCCTGGATGAGCTCAGCTTTTGTTACAGCGCTCCAAGCTCAGCTTTTTTACAGCACTCTGCCTACATGGGTTGATGTCTTTCCAGTAGCCTGGAGTCGGGATAAGAGACCCATGGCCAGAGCATCTGCTGGAGCTCCCTGGACAAAGTGCCAAGCCTGCTGGTCCTTGGGCAGGAGCCTGCCAGGCAGTTTGCCCGTAAACTGCCAGTATTTAGTATGGTAAAACAGGGTTTATATAAAGGTTTAGTGATGGCAGGGCCATGCCAGTTTGCTCGATCATGTTCATAAAATAAATGGTGGTGGTTTTGAAGGTGCTGAAATATTCCTCGTGGCCCCTTACAAACAGCCAGGTGATCAGGGAAGATTTACTGTCCCCTCTCTCCATTTCTCTCTGTTCCCTGTCCATCTCTGTTGATAATGTTGAGTCTTTCTGCTTCATTTTTCTTTAATTTTTTGTTCACTTAGAAACTTCCAAGGCATGCTGTTAACTTTATTGAGTTTAAATACTTTTGCCTTTGCTGTATGGAGCAGTGCATGCTGGTTGGATCATTACTGTTATCTCAGGATTCCCCGTGTCTTCCCGCAGACTGCTTTTGATTTCAAAGATACATTTGTTGAAAAAAGGGAAGATTTCCACAAAACTGTCCATCGCACCTCCGACACTTTCAAGCGCAACTCCTGTTGAGCATCTATCCTGTTTTACCTTAGCAGTTAAAAGCTGATTAAAGGAGCAGGAATCCCAATTGCAGCTATTTTTATTGCACGTGTATGGCTTTGTGCACACTACTTTTGCAGTTGGATATCCAGCAGGCTGGTTGGTGACAGTTGCAGGCACTTTCAGGCATGCATACGAGATGCAGGCATCACAGTGGTGAAGCAGTGGCCCCTTGGAGGGATCAGCAGCAGTGCCTAGGGGCTTTGGAGGAGGTCTGCAGGGAAAACATGTGCTTCATCTGGCTGATGCCCCCCTCCTTTGGAAACAGGTCATAGGTCCAAATTTACCACTTGCTGCACCTTTCCTCCCTGTGCAATCTCTCCTCTCTTCTCCTCCTCCCAGACTACCTTCCATTTCCCAGCCCTGCCGCTGACACGGTTTGGGTAGGAGCATCACGGGCTTCTGTGCAACACGTTGGCCTTGTGCTACCGCTCTGCCTTCCCTCGGTGATACCCTGAGGGATAGTGAATAGATACCCCCTCTCAGCCCAACCCTTCTTCACTGGGTGTGTTTGCCCACCCTGCATGGAGATGGCCAGCAGAGTCCTTCAGAGTCCCAGCATCACCTCGTCTGGCTGGAACCTCTTTTGGACATGAATTTGCACATGAACGTTGTTTTGCAAATTGTTGTGTTTGGAAAACATTCCTGCTTTGTGGAAGCTGCAGGGAGCCACAGCTGGAAGGCTGCTGCTGGGCAAGGTTAAGTGGGTGGTGTTCAGGGCCTGCCAGTGCTGCTGGCGGAGGCTCCCTGGCCGAGGTGTCACCCAATGGTGGCTGGCGTGAGTCACCTCCAGCATCTCCTCCCTTCCATGTCAGTGCCTGGCAGCTCTTTGGTGCTTTGTGAAATGCTCAGGGCCGTGCCGGTGAGAGGGTCTCCAGGGATGCCCTGTGTGCATCATTGGGTTCAGAGAGGAGCAGTGCTTTTTTGGATGAGTGAAGCAGTGAACAGGCCAGCTTTGACCCCACTGAAACAATTTCCAAAGAAAATTCTATTAAAAAAATAATAGAAAAATATAAGCAAACGTTGAAGTGTTTTGAGATCTTGCAGCTGACTCCACCTGGGGGTGAGCCTCCAGCAGTTTGCAGTGCCTATTGGAGAGGGAGCTGGGGAGAGGAGGAGCTCAGATGGGTTTGAGTCCAGAGAAGGACATTGAGGTAGAAGAGGTATCCTTGGGAAAGGTGGCTAGAAAGCCATTTGGGGAAAGGCCAAGAGGAGGGAGTGGATTGGGTAGGCACATTGGTTCACAAAACTGTTTATTTCTTAGCAGATGCTTCATACTGTTAGCACCCAAGTGGCTCCAGCTGGTCTTTTGAATCAGTGTCTTGTTGAAAAGCAAATAGCAGAAGAGCTGTGGGGAATACAGCGTTTCTTTTATTGTTTTGGTTGCTAAATGTATTTCTCTGCAAAGTTGAGTTAGCAGCGAGACTGGACATGGCTTATTTTGGGAGCGCTGTTTCTTTGAAACACAAGGCATTTATCATTTTTGCTGTGTTCTTTCTTAAAACTCAAGATTCATTTATGTAGGAAACGATAAAATCTGACAAAACTGTGAACTAATTTCTTTTACACCTGCCCTTCCTCCGTGCTCTGGATCATCAACCAGCAGCAACAGCTACCATGCTGTCTCATTCCTCCTCCGTGTGAACCTGCTCCTGGGCAGCTACCCTGGCTGCTGTGCTGTTCTGCGCTCCCGTGCCCTTCTCAGGCGCTGGTTTCACAACTGTTCCAGCCTGTTGCTGGCACCGCGGGGCGAGCCAGCAGCGTGGCTTTGATCCAGATCAGCCCTGGGCATGCGGTTGGCTTCCCCGTGGGATCAGGCTGAACTTGCTGCGGGAAGGTTACGTTGGCCTGCTGTGTTTGAGCTGGCTTCACGCCGGCCATGGGAGGACAGGCAATACCGGATCGGGTGTAAGATTAGTGGGGTACATGGAGGATGCCTGATGTGGCTTCACCTGGCACCATTTTTGAGCAGATGCGGACAGGGTGAGCGTCACCACATCATGCCACCTTGCAGAGGTCCTGCAGTGGCAGGGCCGCACAGCGCCTGCCAGCATCCTGCTGAACTGCAGCCCCGGGTCTCGTGTCTGCAACAGGTGGCATTATTACACACAAACTACACAGTATTTTTTTTTAAAAAAAAGTGACTGAGTGGATTTTACTGTGTCATTTACAGAGGTATTTTCGCCCCAGCTCAGATTCATTAATCCGGTGAACCATGGCTGCGTGCTGCCTGATTTGCACCCATGGTACTCACTTCATCTGCCTTCCCCCATCTCTCTAACATCCCCAGGCTGCGATGAGGCTCCCGTGTATCCCTGTGTATTACATTCTTGCTGCTCTTACACCTTTTGTAGGATTGTGCCTCCTTGCTGTATTTTCTGACGGTTTGGAAACATATGCTTTTTTTTTACTGCTTGGTTTTCTGCAAGTCTCTTGTTCTGTGGTGCTTCTTTCTGTGTTTGAAGCATCCTTTGCATACTCGTAGTATCTTTGAGTGAAGCCAAAATCTAGAGGACCACCAAAATTTGCCTAAAAGGATGAAGAATCTGGCAATCTTTTCCACCAGAAATCTTCCAGAGTCTTCAGTGTCTGTATTCATGTGGTCCATGGGACAGAGATCTTCAGGGAGCAGGAGCTGCACGAGGGACATGGCAGGGACACGCTGGGCCACGAGGTCCTGTGTGCTGCAGGTTGGTGTGTCCGGCTTTGCTTCCTGCACAGTGTTGGTGCTCTCCTAACCGTGATTTGTGTCCTCCGTCTGCCACCCAGGGCCACCAGTGCCCTGTGGGCAGAAGGAGCCTGCACAGCCCCTGCCACCTCTCCTCCTGTCGGATATCTGCTTTTTGCATCCAGCTCCTCTGTCCTTCCCCTTAATTCTGGCTCCTCACCTGCCCTGCCATGGCACAGAGCTGTGCCAGCCCCTGCCCTGACTCAGTCCTGCTGAAATACCCCTACTCCCTCACCCAGGGCTACAAATTTCTGGATGCTCGTTCAAGGCCATTTCTGATGCCCAATGAAGTCTTTCCACCAAACTCATCACTTCCAACTCGGTCCTTGCATCCCCGCATGCCACAACCTGGCATGGAGCGTGGTCTGCCCGCACCGTCACTGCTACTGTCTGTGCTCTACAGCTGCAGCCACTGCATTGTCCCTTTGAGCCTGACCATGCAAGGGACACGTGGCCATGGTTCTCATGGGCAGCAGCACTGGTGATGGCAGGCAAAGCGTGGCCCAGGGGGCAGGATTCCTAATTTGGATCAACCTCAAATCTGTCAGAGCCCTTTCTGGAAAACCACTTCAAAAAGGGCATTTCAATGTGTTTTAATGAACAGAAGACAAACCCCAGTGTGGGGCATGCAGAGGTTGCAAGGCAGGAGTTACCAGCTGTAGGCATATGTAGGAGTGATCAGAGCTTCATGCTGCCATACCCAGTGCTATGACGTGAAGGGTACCAGGAGCAAGAGCAACTTCCCTGTCTGCTCACTTACTTTTCTTTCCCACTTCAGTGTTTTGTGCAATTTTCAAAGCATCGTGTGCCTATTCTGTTTCTCTTCTGGACTAAGCCGTCGTCTTCTCCTTTTTCTTCTTCACGCAGAGGTATGGAGTGGTAAAATATTTTTTTCAGAGATAAAACAAATGTGTTTGTTGGATCAGGGTGTCTGGGGATGGGCAATATCTGTGAACAGGTTTTGCTGTTTGTTTGAAGTGGCTTAGAATTCATAAGGAAAATCAGAGTTATTTCCCTTAGGATGAGCTACTTGCAAGTGTCCTGCCAACCGGGCTAAGAAACCCCAAGCAAAACCAAAACAGAACCCAGCACTGTTCTCTCAGCTGACAGATTTGCGTCTTGATTTGGGGTTTAAATCATAGGCAGTTCCCCAAAACCAAAATAAGCCTTTTATATATTATCGTCTTCCCTTCCTCCTTATTGTCCACCTCTCTCATCTGCTGCTTGCTGGCCGTGTGATGGGCTGTTCTGGGAGGTGCTGGGCTGTCAGCATTCCTGCCACCAAAGGGGATGGTACCACTGACCTCTCCAGCTCTCCTCAGCCCTTGTGCTGGCTCTGGCACTGATCCCTCCACAGCTCACTGTGCTGTTAAAAAGTGAGCCTGTTCCCATGCTGGGTAAGCTTTCTGCAAGGTCAGTGAGCTGCACCAGCTTCTGGAGAGGTTTGGTGAGCACCAGGGCCAGCCGTGGCTTCAAGGAAGTGGGGAAAGGGGACCTGGCAGTGATGAGGTGTTAGACTCATGCCACATCGTGGAGCCGAATGGGGAGTTTCAGCCCAGTCCACTTCACCCATTGAGGTTGCATCCACATGATTTATAAGATGAAGAAGTTTTATGTTGGGTTTGTTGTTGTTTGGTTTTTGGGGTTTTTTTCTGTCCAAAAAGGTCAACTGCTTCAGGAGTCCTGAAAGTGCCAAGGTGTAGGCTGTCATTGATTTTTTTTCTCTCTAAACTATCTTGAATCTAATCCAAGCCCTTCACAGATAAACACAGCCTAAGATTTAATCTTATTTCAACAGAAGAGTCTACTACTCCATCAGCTCCTTTTATTTCCGTGTATGTTGTCTTGTCACCCATGTATGTCTAGAAATACACTTTCTTCTCATGTGTTTACTAAGGCGTTCAAGCTAAACGTATCAAGCCTGGTGTCTGCTTGGATGGTTCATCAGGCACTTCCAGGTGCAAGTATGTTGGTGATGCAGCAAACAGCTATTTTCCCATCTTTAAGGTGCACATGTTACTAGAGGTGCCTTTTGATGATCATTCAGGGTCTTCAAGCCTTTCTTTCTACATTCATATTTCTCTTTGTATTGGCTACATTTCAATTCACTTTCTTCCCTGTGAACAATTTCCTTTTTGTTGTATATACTGTTCCTCACAAACCATAGCAATGAGGTCACTGCTGTTGTGGGGGTTTTGTTTGGTTGGGTTGAGTTTTCAGCAGCTGTTTCCACCCAAAGGTGGATTTCCCTTCATTATGCACCTTCTAACTGGTTCTTCAAACCTTTCTTACCTTGTGGGTTCCTAAATTATTTTTTTTTTGATGGAGGTTTGGGATCCTTTCAAGGAAATTTAAGTCTTGCATTAGAGCTGTATTTCTTGTGTTCTTTGCCACAGACCCATACAATATGGTACATGGTTCCCCAAGGACCAAATGGCTTGAAAGCCACCATTTGAACAGGGCAGAGCAGTACACTTGTTCACTTAAATCTGTTCTTTCTAATAGTGGTTATTAGGCATTTTCTGGGTTGATGATTTATAACCCTTCCATTCTCATGTAACTGTTGTGGAGGACAAAATCAAAGGTGTGGTTGGTGTTTGCCCAGGGCACACACTTTGTGCATATGAGCTTGGGCAGAGTGCTTTACTAATGTGGCTCCATGGCTTTTGTCTTAAGCTGGATTGATTCCCAGTCAACTTTGGGCACAAGCGGAGCAAGCCTAGGTCTGTCTGCACATGTCTAGGTAGACACATCCCACTTGGATCTTGTGAAATCCCTGCTCATTGGGAGTCTTGGAGAGACCTTCTCGCCTTTGGCTGTACCTATGAACTGTGTAGCACTGGATGTACAAAATAATCAAAGTGAGCCTGAAAATGCCTGTTACATTAATAAAAACCAAGAGAGTTGTTTGTGTTCAACCAAGCAGAATCTTGCTGTTTCTCAGAGAACAGTGTTTTCAGCTTTGCACTCCTGGGAGAAACCCTGATCAAAATCATTGGTAGCTGACCTACAGGACAGGTGATTGCAAGGCGATAGGCACAAGCTCTTGCCCAAGAAATGTTTTCATGTGCATATATATGTGCAAAATGCCTGGTGTGAGCCATGGGAAATGCTTCCCACCAGGGAAGGCAGAGCGTGCCTCCTGCAGTACAGGTGTGGAGTCCCTCTGCATGGGCAAATCCATCCTGAATCTGCAGAGATGTGGCTGAGCCCCAGTGGGAAGCACTAGAAGAGGTAGGAGAGCTCTCACGGTATGTCTAAGGTCTGTAAGTCCTGTGGTTTATGCCTGGCTTCTCTCATCACAGCCTCGGTTCAGGCCAAGTTCAGCTAAAGGATGAGTGGGAAGGCTGGGGGGGGGCGGGGCGGGGATCAACCAGCCTTGCTGTATGTGCATCTCCTTTTTGTGCTGTGATGCACAGGTCTCATGTGGCTATTGGATTTTCATCAGTCAGCGAGCCGGCGGCGCCGTGCAGCACAGGGCTGCCGGCACCGGTGCCAGAGTGGGGCAGGCTGAGCCCTGCCCGTGGCATGGCCAGCCTGGGAGCCCGGTGGAAGAACTTGCCTTGCAAGCCTCTTCTGTGCAGTGGAAGGAAAGTCACCTCCATGTGGGCTTGCTTTTATTTTTTTTTTCCCCCCAATGTCTTTCAATCTGCTAGTAGCATCTACAGAGCCGTGCAAAGCTGTGACTGTGTCAGAGCTGCCTGCGGTGTGAGCTGTAATACTTAGTTGTGTTCCTGGCCGTTTGAGTACCTCTGTGATTGGAAAGCAGAGATGCCAGTGCAAATGCGGGGGCCGCAGGTGTGGGCAGACTTTGGAGAAAAGTGCTCTGAGGTCTTGCTCAGGGCTGTCCCTGTTCCTGGAGCTGAATGGCAGCAGGAGCTCCTTGGTAGTGGTCACCTTCAGATGACAAAAGTGGCGGGATGGCAGAGATTCAGAGAACTGGACGAGCTTATCTGGTCCCCAGGAGCACAGTGATACTGATGAGGACAGGCTGAGAGAGTTGGAGTTGTTCAGACTGGAGAGGAGAAGGCTCTGGGGAGACCTTACAGTGGCCTTTCAATATGTAAACGGGTCTTGTAAGAAAATGGGGGACAGACTTTCTTAGTAGGGCCTGTAGACAAGGGGTAATGAATTTAAACTGAAAGGGGGTAGGTTTAGATTAGATGTAAGGAAGAAATTTTTTACGAGTGGTGAAACACGGGAACAGGTTGCCCAGAGAGGTGGTAGATGCCACATCCCTAAAAACATTCAAGGTCAGGTTGGATAGGGCTCAGAGCAACCTGATCGAGTTGAAGATGTCCCTGCTCATTGCAGGGGGGTTGGATTAGGTGACCTTTAAAGGTCCCTTTCAACCCAAACTATTCTGTGATTCCATGAGTCTATGATTTCCAGTCTAGTAGAGAGAAGGTCACTGAAGTGCAGTCATGGTTGAGCAGTCATGGTCGAGAAGTCAGCCTGGAGTGTAACACTCTGTTCTTCAAGACCTACAGAAAATCATCATGGGATGCCTTCTGTGTAACCAAGAGTGGTGTGTCAAGAGATGCTCCTAGTATCCCGTGGGAACGCTTTGTGCTGTGATTTGTTTGGGAACAAATAGGATGTTGTTGTAACTAGGTGCAACAACAGGGCACCTGGATCTCTGTGCGTTGTGAAATGTCCTTGGGTAACTCGTGGCTTTGGCAGCACTATGTGAGGGAACTTCTTGGCCATGTTCTCTACTGTAAACCTGGGAGTCATACCTAGTGCATGCAAATACCTGGACCTTGATTGGATGTTTAAACATCTTATTTACACCACTGTGACACAAGGAGTACTAACCGTGTTCCATAACCTATTGTTCTTTGTACAAATACTGAATCAAAGGCTGTGCATCCCCCAAGGAGCTTATGGTCTGGATCAGTGATGGAAGGTTGTGGCTGGATACATACAGTTTGTGGAATAAAGTAAAAATGCCAGGGCACTATTGATCATCTTGACAGGTGTGTCTCAGAACACCAGCAGCCTCACAGTGAGTTTTCTTGTAAATGTCACAGCAAAGGAGAGTTTTGATGAAGTCGTTGAGGTGGTTTGGCAGATGTTAGACGAATTCCTACCAGATGAGAAAGGGGCAGCAAGGGAGAAAATACCATTCAGTATCAAAGATGTTTTCCACGGACTGGCCCAGGAGGCCAGCTTCCTAAGTAGAAGTAAACACTCTTAAGAGTCAACAGCAGATAGCGGGTACTGCAGGGCATGGGATAAGCCTTGAAAGTTAGAGAGCTCTTGTGTGATGAGATGGGGAAAGGAGGGAGCCTTAAGAAGGTGAAGCGCGATAGAAAATGTGACCTGTTAGGGTGGCATACTCTTTGGTCAGGAGAAGTTAGGTTTCTCAGGGAAGGGTAGGTATGTTGGCTGTGATGTGGGAAAGTAAGAGGTTTGATGACAACGGCAGATTTGAATCCTGGATGACAAAGTGGTCAAAAGATGTCTTGAGACTTAATTTTGAAAATAAAGAGAGGACTTTGGCGTACAGAGGAGAGTCTGTGTGGAGAAGGGCTGGATGTGTGTTTCTGGTGCAGGTGAAAGGGAGGTAAAGAAGGATGGGACCATGGCTGGAGACACAGTGCCCATGGGGAGCACAGCAACTGGAGGATGATGAAGAGGTGGGAAGGGAGATATGAGAGATGGTGCTGTTAGAGGCAGGTTTGAGGAGCTAAGACCAAGCAGAGGGACGTGTGAATTCTGACCTTTGGCTAAGGAACCATTAGATTTTCCGGTAAAATCATGAATAAATAATAATATTGCTTTCAGACCCAGACAGGATCCTCTGCAGATAAACCAATGCAGATAGTGAAAAGCTTTCGTTATAACATCATCCTGGGGTGGATCAAACCACAGTGTAACCAGCCAATAAAAGGAGGTGAGTATCCTGTGTATTCAGTGTTGGTGCGGCCTCACCTTGAATATTGCGTGCAGTTCTGGGCCCCAGAATTTAAGAAGGATCTGAAGGTCCTTGAATGCATCCAGAGGAGGACAACAAAGCTGGTGGTAGGGCTAGAAAGCCTGTCCTGTGAGGATGGACTGAGGAGCCTGCGTTTGTTTAGTTTGGAGAACAGAAGGCTGAGGGTGACCTCATCACTCTCCACAGCTTCCTGAGGAGGGGACGTGGAGAGGGAGGTGCTGATCTCTTCTCCCTGGGATCTAGTGATAGGACTCATGGGAATGGTTCAAAGTTGCACCAGGGGAGGTTCAGGCTGGACATTAGGAAGCGTTTCTGTACTGAGAGGGTGGCCAAACACTGGAACAGGCTTCCTAGAGAGGTGGTCAGTGCCCCAAGCCTGTCAGTTTTTGAGGCATTTGGACAATGCCCTTAACACTGTGCTTTAACCTTGGGTCAGCCCTGAAGTGGTCAGGCAGTGGGACTGGATGATTGTTCTAGGTCCCTTCCAACTGAAATAGTCTTGTCCTCCTCTTCTCTGCTCTTCTCTACGCTCTCCTCTTTGCTCTTCTCTCCTCAGAAGTGGCTTTGTGTGTGCGCTTTGGTCAGGGACCCGTGCTGCACCCCTGCACAGCAAGGTGTCTGCCTGGCACTGTGCACTTTCTATACCATCTCCGCACACTCGTGGTGGGGATGCTGTTCCCATAAAACAGGCATGTGCTGACGTCTCCGCCTGGTTACACAAGCCGGCTCTGGAAAACCTCAGCTCCTAGATTACAAACATAGCAGGGCTCTGTCTGCAAAGGTGTAAGGTTACAAAACACACACTCGCACACTCGCAGGGCTTAACCAAAACCACGTCGTTTTTAGCAGTTTGTGAGGGTTTATTCATTATGGCGTGGTAGAGGAATGCAGGAATGCGAGCAGCGTTAAACCTATTCATTTGGCAGGGAGATCTCCTCTCCCCTGCTCCAGCCTTGCCTGACTTTAATGATAATTGCACCTCTTGAGTTGTTGAGTTGGCTCTCTGCCAGGCTGGCTCTCCCTGTGCAGATGTGTGTGGCACAGTGCTGGGAAGGGAGGCCGGAGCCGGGAAAAGGGCTTATGTTGATGCTTTGGAGCAGGGCTGTCTTTTCTGCCGGGATGCGCCCTGCATCCAGCCCCGCTCGCACCTCTTCCCAGGCTCCTCGGCCGTGGGCTTCCAAAAGGCTTTTGTGCTCCTCCTGATACAAGCTGTGCCAGGGAGGGAAAACCTGCCAGTGCCTCCTTCCTAGCAAGCCCTCAGCCCCGCAAATGGCCTCAGCTGAGGTTTGAGTGGCTCCTACCTTCTTCCCAAAGAGCCTGTCTTCCCTGTCCTTCCCAAAGAGCAAAGAGTGCTGGGCCACCCTGCCTGCACAGCGCTGCCCCAGTGCCAGCACTGGGGAGATTTGTGGGTGCTCTCATGCTCTTGAGGTCTGGGCAGGGAGGAGGACGACAGTCACTCCCTAACTCTTGTGTATCCCACTGGGGAATTTATTTTTCTGCTATCAATATTATTATTGTTACTTCTTTAGTGCCTCTGATTAACCGTCCCCAGATGCCTCTAACAATATCTTGGCATTTTAAAATTAACTATTGATTTTAAAAGCCTGGTCACTTTAAAAATGGGAAATTAAAAAAAAAAAAAAAAAAAAAAAGCAACAGTAATTTTTGTTGGCTTGTTAAGAATTTGAAAGATGCAATAAAATCGGATTTTAGGTTTATTCGTGCTGCCTGTTCCCAGGGGAGGAATGTGGTGCTCTGCACGACCCGGCTGCTTGCGGCTCCACCGCTGGAGTTTCGCATAAAGGGCCTGGGAAGTTGGGGAAACTGGTAACACTGGATCCATAATGTGAGGACAAGTATTATGTGTTAGCTGTGGATGTGCATGCTGGGCAGCTGGAGCGTTTGCTGGCAGACACGAGCGGCACGGGTGCGATAGCGCTGTTGACCTAATAGAAGCTGGTATAGTTGAATTTGAGCCACAGAGACATGTAGAAAGTTTCATTAGAGGTAGTGTTAAAGTTTGTATTTAAAGGACACTGTTTTGAAGGGTCTGTAATGAGTATGGAAATAGCCTAATTCAGTCAATTGGCTGGGAACCAGCCATTAGCCAGGGACCCTGAGGTTTTTCCTGCTGCACAGTGCCAAGGAGGAGACAGCTTGTGCCTAAAAGACAAGATAAAGTTAGTCATGCTTCAACAACTGGGATGCATTTGGACAGAGTCTATCAAATGCTCTTGTTGTACTGTGAAATTTCAGTTAAACCCACCCTGGCAGAACTGGGTGATGGAGAGTTGAGCAGTAAAGAGGTTTGCATAGCCCCCATGTTTGGGATGCTCAGGTGCGGTGCTTCGGTGCCCAGGTTTGGGATTTTCCACTGAGCTGCTTCATACCCATGGTCCATAGCTGTACAGTGAGAGCTCGGGCAGAGGTGGTTTTCCATGCTCTGTATCAGGCTCATTTTTGGTAGTGAGTATCACTGGTAGTTTCTGTCCAGTTTCTTCTTGGTCAAGTTGGTGGACTTGTCTGGAGGTGTGACCTTTAGACACGTCATCCTTAGTCACTATGATGATAATCCTTTAATTGTTCGTTTGTGTGGTAATTTAAGAGGTTATGAAAAGGCCAAATGAATTAATATGAGGAAGGTTGAGGGGATGGGATGGACAGGGTGGGGTCACTAGAGCAAGTGGAGGAATTAAAGAAGAGCAAATAAGTCTGTGGCAAGGCGAGAGGCCTTTCTGGCTGCTCTCTCCATCTGGCACCTTCACTGCTCTGGACCGAGAAGCAGCAGTTGCTTCACAGCATGCTGGAGGATACATACGGCAAATGGAAATACTTTTGCTTCATCCTGTGTCTTGGTGGCCCTCTAGCCAGGGTGGATCTGCTGACCACGGGGTGTTCTCTGTGGTCACCTGTCCCAGTGGCTCAGTCAAGCAGTATCACAGCTGCAGCCCCTGGCTTTGTGTCTTGCTGCGGCTGGAAGGATCCAGCTTTACAACCTTTGGCCAACTCTTAAGGTCCTGCTTGATTTGATAGGGAGTCTGTATGGTGGGGTCCACTCCATACCACGTATCTCCTGTTTCTCTGAAATGCCCTCTCCCAGTCATCGTCGTGCATAGATGTCCCAGACCTTGGACACAGGAATGGTAACAGAACAGAACTCCTCAGTGCTTTTTGGTGGTTTTCTGCTTGCAAACACCTGCAGGCATTGATCTTATTTCATGGATGGGGAAACTGAGGCACCCATGCCACCTCCTCTGACAGCCTTTGCTCTCTGTAGGAAGTCTGCATTCGTATGCTTTAAGAACAGGTCAGGGGGGGAAAGGAAAGAAACAGGAGATGCATTTTGAACTGTCCTCTTAGCAGGGACAGTGGCCACTGCTTTCCACCCCGTGTGATGGGGGGGCATGCCCCACCCTGGGAAATATGGCAGTGCCATGTAACCGCCCCGGCTCGCCTGCCGGTAACTCGTACCCTGCGGCAAGGCAGCACGGTGGGATGGAGAGACTTGTGCTAAACCAGTCCTGCCTTCTCTCTCAGCGGGTTGTTGGGCAATGTTGGATGGGTTGCTCAACCTTCCCAAATTGCAGTTTCTCCATCAGGATGATGATGCTAAGAGCAGTTAAGTGTGCGTCTTTTAAATGCTTTGAGATCTGTGCAAGCGAATTAAAAGAGGTACGAGAGGAGGTGGGGGAAGGGAAAGGATGCAAGTGTCAGGAATTTAATTGGGAAATCTTTTCATCCTATCACCTTTGTATTTATTCTGATCCTGTTGCTACCGTTGCCTTTCTAGAGCTAGATCAAGACTGCAGTTAATGCAAGGCCCTGAACCTTGCTGTGTCTGCTGGGTGATGCTTGACATCGTTATTGTGCTAACGGCAACAGCAAGGCTGATAAAAGATATTTGTGTCTCCTGGAACTTAACCTCTTCAGGATGAAAAGAGGTCCTGGCACTGCACTCTGCCCAGATTTAGCTGCAGATAATGGAGTTTTTCCTGCTGATATTTTAGGATGATGCATGGCCATACAACATTGTCCTTTCGGAGCATCCTTGTTGGACCAGCCCTCCTCTGTGGGCTTTCTTGTACAGTGGCAGGCAGTCGGCTGCCATTTCAGGGCTCGAGCCATGCCAGCTGTGCGTTCCCCAGCCAGGCAGGGCACAGCTGGTGACTCTACACTTGCTCAGCAGTTGTTGCATCCCTCTCCTGGGATATCCGGCTGAGCTCAGCCCCGCATGTACGCACACGCAGGGGAGCGAGGCGAGCGCCGGCAGTCCTTCCTCCTCCTCCCCGGTGCCGGGGCTGGTTGGCGAGCCGGCATCAAAGCAAAATTTCCAACTCGTGTCTCTTTTCTCGGAGCTGCCTGGCTCCAGTGTTGGCTCTCGGTGGCGTTGAAGCCTGCCTGGGAATGGGCGCGACTCCCGCATAGCTCCTGGGTCGACTCTCATTAGGAAGGGCGTATGCTTCGGAGAGGGTGAGCTGTGCCTCTCGTTTTGTTTCGCCGCGTAGCAGCCGGGCTGCAAAGCCAGGACGCAGTGCTGGGTTTCTTCTCCAGGGCTTGTTCTCACCGGCGCTTGCCCTGGCTGGCAGCCCTGGGCAGTGTGGGGCGGTGATTAACGCCAGCACAGCAGCAGTGCCCTGGGTGGCCAAGCCCTTCCTGTGCGTGCTGGGCTGTTCTGCTGGACCCCTGGGTGGGTGCCCCATCGGAGCCGCTCTCTGGTTTGGGCTGGGGGTCTCAGCCCTTGCCCTGAGTTCCCCCATGCACTCTGTGGTGGTGAAAGACATCTCCAGGGCAGAAGTCATGGCCCCCAGTTCTGGTGCTGCTGTCCTCCAGGGTCCTCCCAGAGCTCGTGTCCTTGGGGTAGCTCAAACACCCAAACTGGGTACTTTGCTAGAAAAAGAGGGGTGGCAACGAGTGCCAGAGCCAAGGAACCTTGAGTCATTGTGCCCTCTCCAAACCAAGTGGAGAGAGCCAGGCTTCAGAGCTTTCCAGGGATGGTTTCCAGCTTGGCAGCGCCCACTGTTACCAGGATTAGTGGGTGAAATGCCGTGGTCCTGTCCCCACATCTTCCCACTGGCCTGTGTCATCATCATTCATGCTTTGGGTTCATCAGAGTGCAGCAGCTGGAGCAGCTCGGGTGCTTTTAGGAGGCAGGGTGTGGGTGTTGCTCACTTGTCTTTTTCTTCGAGGAAACAGGTTGCCCAGGGAGGTGGTAAATGCCCCATCCCTGGATACACTCAGGGTCAGGTTGGTCAGGGCTCTGAGCAGCCTGATCTAGTTGAAGATGTCCCTGCTCACTGCAGGGGGGCTGGACTAGATGACCGTTAATGGTCCCTTCTAGCTAAGCCATTCTGTAACTCCATGAGGGCAACACCCAGCCCAGCTAACCCGGAGGGACAGGCTGGGTGCAGGGCATCGCTGCAGCCCTGGCACGGAGCAGCAGGAGCTGGGGCAGTGGAGGACAGGGGCTGACCCAGCAC
Source organism: Falco rusticolus (assembly GCF_015220075.1). Classification (NCBI taxonomy): domain Eukaryota; kingdom Metazoa; phylum Chordata; class Aves; order Falconiformes; family Falconidae; genus Falco; species Falco rusticolus. Next base: position 15,743,904 of record NC_051189.1, on the reverse strand, counting down.
ACCGTGGCATGGGCAGCAAAGGGATGGTTGTGTGCGTGGAGGGGAGATCTGAGCACTCATGTTGCTCAGTTACAAATTCCTCCCTAAATAGGTGGCTCAGGGCCTTTTTAGAGGCCATCGTTAATTACAGCAGATCCTGTCTATGCCTGCACTTCGATAGCAGGATTTGTCAGCCTCAAAGCTGGCTGCAGAGGCAAAGCATGGGTTGTTTTCTTTTGCATCATCCCGCAGGACAGGCCTTTCTGGACACTGAAGAATGTCTTTGCATGTTTTTGGACACAGCGTGAATACTTCCAGTAAATAATAAAATAAATACTGGTATCTCTCCCACATGGGTATATACAAGGCCATACAAGATAACTGCACTTGAAGGGATCAGCATCTTGTTACTCCTGCATTGCTTGCTGGTCAGGAAAACTGGTGAAGTCGCCACATCCTTGGATGGTGTTTTTGTTCGTGCCTGCATTGTCTCTAGGAGATACCAAGCACCAGCCATGGGTTTCATTCTTCAGCACCTAGTCAGAAACAGCTTGCCTTGGGCTTGCAGTCAGTGTTTCTGGCTGGTTCCTGTGGTGCTGCGGGATCATACCATAAGCCAGTCAGCTGAGAAGTGGGATCACTTAGCCAAATTCAGTCCAGTGATTGGATCACACATGTAAATACGGATAGTCACTAAAAATAAAAGCCCATGGCCATGTTCGGTAGCTTATCCCTTGAACAGCTGAGCAGCATTACCATAAAATCCAGGCATCTTTCTGCACTGCTGCACCTGAAACCAATGCAAGCAGCTGACAGCAAAGGATGTCACTGAATCCACTCGCAACAGGGAATGTGTCTAGCTGATGTGACTATTTTTTCTCTCCCCCAGGTTGTTATTCGGTGGATTGGGTTCCCCAATCCAGTTTGCGGTCTTGCATGGCAAATTGGCATGTGCTGGCATGGCTGAGAGGGAGGAACGAATGGAAACAATATCATGGGCTGGTGACGGTGCCAAAAAGCTTGTGGGGGAGAGTCACAGGCATAATCACATCGAAACCTCCGGAGTTGCAGCTGAACCGGGAACCTCCTTGGGCTTTCTGCCTGTCTGCTCTGCCATGATGATAAGTGGGAAGGTCTCCGCACCCAAGTACCTGCACACGCAGTTTGTTCCTTTGCAGTCTTGCTTTTAGAGTTAACAGCACAAAGTGGTGGAGGTTGGGAGAGTTTTTGATACTTCTTTTCACATCCTTAACTTTTTCCATATTTGCGTCCCATCCTGATACTCTCTTATCAGCATTGGTCCAGAGCAAGACCGCCCCGTAGGTGTGAGGTTGGGAGGAGCTGGGCCGAGTGCCAGGCTTGGGGCTGGATGCCCACACTGGCCTTTTTGTCCTTCTTGCCCCAGATGAGCCATGATCCTTCTCCCAGCAACCATGTTTCTGTATGGCTTGTGTGGAGCTGGGTTTTGAACCTTTTGCTGACTGGTTTCTCAGCAGCGGGTTGCTTGCCGGCATCTTCACTACAGTGCAGAGATGCAGCCACTGGTCATAGAATCATAGAACAGTTTGGGTTGGAAGGGACCTTAAAAATCATCTCATTCCAACCCCCCTGCCATGGGCAGGGACACCTTCCACTAGACCAGGTTGCTCAGAGCCCCATCCAGCCTGGTCTTGAACACTGCCAGGGATGGGGCATCCACAGCTTCTCTGGGCAGCCTGTGCCAGTGCCTCGCCACCCTCACAGTAAAGAATTGCTTCCTAATACCTTTTTATAGTTTAAAACGATTACCCCTTGTCCAGTTGCTATAGGCCCTACTAAAAAAATCTGTCCCTATCTTTCTTATAAACCCTCTTTAGGTAATGGAAGGCTGCTATCTCTCCGGAGCCTTCTCCAGGCTGAACAACCCCAGCTCTCTCAGCCTGTCATTAGCAGAGTTGCTCCAGCCTCTGATCATCTTTGTGGTCCCCCTCTGAACTTGTTCCAACAGGTTCATGTCCTTCTTATGTTGGGCATCCCACAGCTGGATGCAATACTGCGCGTGGGGGATCTCACCAGAGGGGCAGAATCACCTCCCTCGACCTGCTGGCCACGCTGGTTTTGATGCAGCCCAGAATACAGTTGGCTTTCTGGGTTGCAGGCACACATTGTTGGGCCATGTGGAGCTGATGCCCCTGTACATTGCAGGGGGGTGGACTAGATGACCTTTAAAGGTCCCTTCCAACCCAGCCCGTTCTGTGATTCTGTGATGGCCAATACTGTGGTCCAGCAGGTGATGATTTCTAACTGGCCCGAGGGAGCCCCTTTTTGGGAAAAGGGAGAGGGGGGACATCCTTCCCCTCTGCAGCCTTCTCCCAGCACATGGCATTGCTGAGATGCACCATTTCCTCCAGCGCAGCGTGCAGTAACACCAAACCTGCTCTTTTCTTTGATCCAGGGCTTTTAATGGAGCAGCATGATGCTCGTGCACTAGCTTTGAATCTGCCATGCAATGTGGTATGCCTGTGTCCAGGTTGACAGGGGTTATAAACACCCATTCCCTTGCAAAAGTTGAGAGTAAATGAAACCAGAGCTCACTATTGCAGTTTGGTGTTTGGTTTTTTTTTTTATTTATTTATTTAATATTTCCTAATGGCCCATGTGTTTTTAGCACTTAATACTAGGTACAAGGGGATGCTGCATCATTGTGTACCAGCTGTGCCCCTTGCTATCTTACAGCTCTCATCCCACATGCAAGAGAGGATGCTAACAACTTGGGTCCCAAAAAGGTATTTTCCTGTAAATTCTGGAGACAAATCACTGTAATGGGAGGTGACTCGAAGCAAACTTGTGGCTGGAGGAAGACAATAGCTTTGAGCAGGGATGTTGTGACCTGAAACTTAAGCCTGTGACTGGGTCGCTGCCCTTCTTTCAAGTTGTTTTCACTGGGCTGGAAGCTTTCATGTTACTCATGGAGTTGCATCCAGGGAGGATCTGAAAGGTAACTTAACCCTTTGCTGCACAGTGAAAGCAGGAACAAATGATAATACAAGAAATCCAGAGCAAGCCAGCCATCCCCCAAAAAAGACCCTGAAAGGCTGGAAAAAAAACCCACAGAGGAGGATGCTGGGTTTGTATTTCGTGTTGAGCAAACAGCCTGCATCTGGGTTGGGGTCTCACCAAAGATCTATACAGAAATTCAGTGCTATTTGGGATGTAACACAGGTAACAGCACTTTTTTTCCTCTGCTCTCTCCTCCCCTTCATCTTCGCTTTAATGCGTTTGACCGAATTACAGTGCAAATCTGTGGCTGTATAAATACCAAGCAGGGGGAAAAAAAATGCAGCAGAAACCACAGGCATTGTTTAGGTGGTTCTTTGATGTAGTTCACCCGTGAATATAAACTCCCTGAGCCTTGTGGGATGGTTTTGGGCTAAAAGGGCCTTGAGACTGGTTTGTTGGGTGCCTTACAAAAACAGTTCACAGACGTTTCCCTTCCCATCCTTTCTCTCTTAATGCATGTGCCTTGCAGAAAAGGCACTTGTACTGCCGGCTCCCAAGATTATAAGCCCCTTTTACTGCACAAGTACTGCTTGGGATCTACAATTTGTACGTACACTGAACACCTCAAAGGAGATAAATCCGGGTTCAGGTGCTGTTAGACCCATCTTCTGCATTAGCATCTTGGCTTTTGCTGGGCTTGTCAGGAGTGAGGTGTCACTTAGGGTAGATCCTGCAGCCAGTGTTGGAGCCAGGAGTGGGACCACACTGGCAGTGCTGGGTCTGCGGTGGAGAAGGAAAGGATGGTGTGATTTGGCAGCTGGGCTGTTTGTTTGTTTGGAAGTGTGTGGGGAGGACTAGTCTGTGATGCTGAGGAACAGATTTGGCCTGATACTTAAGTACCAGCTCCCAGGAAATTGCCATCAGAGTAATTAGCGTGTGCTGACTTATTTGTACAGTGATAACAGCAGGAAAGTATTGAAGCAGGGAAAACAAACACATTATTCATCTGAACCTTCAATCCGCAATCTTTACCTGACAGTTCACTATTTGCGATACACAGGTCTATTTTTAGATTTCCAGGTCAGGCGGGCTCTTTTTTCTTTGTTTGTTTTGTGTTTTCATTTTTATTTTGCTGACACAAATTGGAAATGAATCTGTGCTTAGAGATAAACAATTTTTTTGGATAAACCGTTTGAATAACAAAGAATGTTTTCTGTGGAAGTGCTGAAGTGTTGCTACAAGGCTACTTGTACCCTTGCAGTTAGGGATGGAGATGCTGCAGGTGGCAGCCGGGCTTGGCAGGAGGGGCTGGCTATGCGGATGCAGGAATGAGAGCCCTGTTTCTGTCAGAAGTGTTTGGTGTGACCATGAGCATCTTCTTTAGCCCAGGTTTCCCTGCTTGGTGGGAAGTGCTGCTTAACCAGCCAGGTTAGAATTGCCCATTGAGATGTGAACACCAAGAAGAAGGTTTAGTTACTTGGGTAATAATTATTATTAGTGAGGCTGTGGGAGAATGGCACAGGGTCACGGGTGTTTGTGGTCGTGAGGCATCCAAGAAGGTTGTTTAGGGAAGGCCATCCTTATATGTGTGAGTGTATGGAAGAGCTGGTAGAGAGCAGGAGGTGTTTGGAAACTCGGAGAAAAAAAGTAGGCGTGGAGAAACGCATTGATTCTCCTTGGAATGGAAACAATGGGGATAAAAGTGTTTGCTCTGCCCTTCCTTTCCATTCCTCCTGTATCCTTCTTACCGAAGTGTCATCCCTAGCCACCCGCAGTGGTGATTCACTGCCAGGCACTTGTGATAAATCCTTTGAAAGCTCCTCTTCTCCTTTGGTGATTAGAAATAAGTGAAAAGGGTGGGGGCAGAAGACAGGCTGTCTGCAGGGGAAGAGAGCCGAGAGGCCCCAGGGTTTCTCCTGGAGATGGATTTTGTGAACAGCTGAGGAAATCACCTGGCAAAGCACCTCCTGAAGCCAGCAGCTGTATCACAGGCACCCCTGGCTGCAAATGCAATGCAGATAAAACCAGAGTTAAAGCGCCTTTTTTAAATACCAAAGGCTTTTAAGTATTCAAGCCAGCCATCAAAAAGGTGAGTTACCATCTCTGTATCTTGAGATCTTTGCATGGAGCCAGTATGCCTCCCTGGAAGGTGGGGCTTAGGCAAACACTAGCAATACAGCTCAAATCAAAGGTAAATGAGTAAAACTTGTGACCTCCCTTATGCAAGATTCAGCCTGGGTAACCCAGCGGTCCTTTAAAGTCTTAGGAAGGGATTTCCATGCTTTGCAGCCCCAAAAGTTCATCCCCATCCCTAACTGCCCCCATATTTTCCAGCCACCACATGCAGGTCCAGGCCTAGAGAAGGCTGGATTTTAACCGCAGCCTCCAGGTTTCTTAGGGATCGATGGCAGCTCTTCTGAGTTTTGTGCCACAGGCTAATTCACTCTCTTAATCCTATCACTGTCACAGTGGGGCCACACATTTCAAGCTCTGAAGGAGGAAGAGACAGGGGTGAGGGAAGGTATTGCAAATGCACAACCATGAACCAAAACTATGATGATAAGAACTTCATACAAACCAGCCGGGAGGTGGGATTTGCATTCTATTTGCAGGAAGGGCTGGCTGAGGGCATTTACGTCGTTAGGGCTTTTCAGCTCTTTAAGGATGAAATGAGGAACCATGTCCTGGGACACACTTTTGAAGCTTAGAGGAACCGAGCAGATGTGAAAATGCTGAAGTCAAGAAGGAGAAAGGGAACCTGGAAGCCTAAATATGATTATCATCAGTGGGCGTTTTGGAGTGTCAAGAGTTGGGAGCTTTGTTCTTTAGTTCAAGTGCCTTTAGTCTGTGGGCACGGACCTCCTTATGCTCATTCAGCCTGTGTGAACAGAGAAATTAAGGTGTGGTAATAATAGAAGCAAAGCAAAATCGTCAGCAAGGTATAAAAAGACAACAGATTTAGAAAGTGTGTGCACGTGTGCATAATTTGCGTATGCATATGGACATAAAGCTACATATTTAAGGCTATTTTTACATATCTTTGACTTTAAAATGTTTTTTTGTGATCTGTAAACACTGCCCAATCTATGAAATTTAGGTGGTCTCTCCCCCGTTTAGAAAGGAAGGCAAAATGTTGATAATATTTTCACATGACTCCAGATGCTACAGCTTTTGAGAAGTGTACCCAATCTTGAGAGACTGGGTGTCCTGAGAGACAGTGTGGGTCTGGATGAAGTTGCATGGTGTTATTTGGTGAGGTTCATGTTGAAAGAAAGAAACAAACCCAGGACAACACAGGTGTCTCCACGAGCAGAGCTGGTGAAGCTCAAATGTGCTATGTGTCATGCTAATAACTTTTTAAGTAGAGCTGTGTCCTCTCTTTGGGGCAGAGGAGGTTTCTTTTCTTCCTCCAAAATAGTTGTGGAGGATAAGGTCAACGCAGTCATCTGTATCGTTCAGATCCCAAACTGACCTCCCATTGATGGGGATTGTGGTGGTTTGCCTTTTGATGATGGTGATGATGACGATGATGATGTGTCATTATTGCTGTTGCTGGAGACAGTTTTGGCAGGCCTCTGTTCCTGGTAAAGGTTAATTAGCCTTCCCACTTCCACCTTTCCTTCCCCACCCTCTTCCTAAGCCATTACAACCAAGCCTGGTCAGAAGTAAATCTCTTTATTAAAATATTTAGAGCCTTTCTAATGCCAGATGCCAGAGAAACAGTACTGTAAACCTGTGGGCTTCACAGCGTTTGAGCCGAGTGACTTCAAACCACCTGTATTAATGTAATGTAACACTGGCTTGGAGGAACATGGGTCAGCAGAAATTAATGGGGTTTCTTTACTGGCTGCTTTTATGAATTCACACAGCTCTGATTCATATCTCAGTCATCGCTGGCACTGCTCTCTGACTTCCTCTACCGACCCCTGATTTAGGGGCATTGGAGATGCCCATTTGGAATCCCCAAAACTATTCCCTTGCCATCTTTTTGAGTTTTAGGGAGCCACAGATTTGCTGCGAGGATGTGGTTCTTGAGCCATGGGCAGCCTGCCGTTGTGCCTATAGGATCCTCATGAACATCGCCTCTAGCCCGGAGACATGAGTTGATATTTATCCTCCTGGCCTCTGCGTGAGAGAGCAAACCATTAGCAGGTGGGACACCGAGGCACAGGCTAATTGAATCGCTGCTGCCATGAGCCAGGCCGCAGGGAAAAAGAAAAAGGCTCCCAGTCCAGCATGTCATACATTAGGTCGCGGTGCCGGTCTGCAGGCGTCGCAGCCCTGCGCTGAATTACAGCCGTGTCTGGGAGGATGCATGAGCTACATGCAAAGCAGAGAAGCCCAGCAGCCCTCAGGTAACTTGTCTGGAAGAACTGCCAATAACCGGTGAAATCTCAAAAGCAGGAATTAAGGAACGGTGTCAAAACACAGCTGGCCTCCGCTGCTTTTAACTGCTGTTTTAACAAGCTCAGAAAGTCACCCTGCTCTGATAAATGACTGTCGTCTTGCCCACTGTGGCGTGACACCTGCCAAGGTGGCTCTGGCTTGTTCTGGCCACCCAGGATGAGAGGGCCATGCATGATTTCTGGCATGAACATGTGGTGAAAGTGATTCTCAGGTTTTATTTCCTTTTCCGCATCCACTGGTAGATCTGGCTGCCAAATGTCTGTAGTTGGCTTTGCCAGAAAGCTAATTGAAGGGACATCCCTCCAAATGATGGCTAGCACTGAGGAGTCACAATTATCCCATCTCCTCAGCTCCCGGGGAGGGGAAGGGAATATGTGTGCTGGGAAGCCACTTGAGAGAAGAAATCTTTCTGATTCCGAAAGAGAATCTAAATCCCCTTCTCTTGGAGTTTAAAAAAAACCAAACAAACTGGAGAGTTTTGCATGCCTTTCTGTGTCACAGACCAGCCCAGGTTGGAAGGGACTTTGAAAGACCATCTGGTCCAACCTTTCATGGAAAAGGGAGCCTAGATGAGATTATCTAGCACCTTGTCTGGTTGCATCTTGAAAACATCCAGTGATGGGACTCCACCATGTCCCTGGGGAAGTTGTTTCAACGAATGATAGTTCTCACTGTAAAAACCCCTTATTTCTTATATCATGTTCTGTTTCTGCTCTGCAGGTATAATTTTTTGACTTCCTTTTGTTTGGTTGTGATTTTCCACAGTTCCTCAGCTGGAAAAGAAAAACAAGTCGATGTGGGTGTGAGTTTCTTGTTCAACAGCATCTCATTTTGCCGCTCATGGTGGAGATCTGGCAGCTTTTGCTGCTCTTGGGCAAAATCCAGGTCTTGGTAGTGATGGGGTGCAGAGAACCTGCAGATGGGGCAGGGATCTCTGGGGCTGGAGGGACCCAGACACCGATAACTGGGCCTTTTGTTCTTTGTGCCTTGTTGATTTCTAGGTTTCAAGGTCATGGTGCTTGTTCAGTCCGACCTGCTGTATAAGAGGAATTCCTTGAATTAGTTTCCACTTGGGTTCAGCATCTGTGGATGGACCCAGCCATGCATTTTGGGGGGAGTAAAAGAGGCAAGGTTGAATCCCATCTTATTTGAAAAACTGCCAGCACAGGATCACTGGCCATGCCAGCTGGAGGACTTTTCCGTCTTAATTACCTGCAGTGTTGAAAAACGGTACCTTTGCTTCTGGTTTGTTTTCTGTCGAGCTTCAACTTTTAACCTTTGGTCTTGTTACGCTTTTGTCTGGTAGACTGAAGAGCTCCCTTCCTGACAGGTACTTACAGGCTGTGAGGTACCTTTTAACTTTCTCTTTGATTGACTTCCTTGAGCTCCTTGGTACAAGCCTGGTTTTGTTCTTACAGCTGTCCTCTGAACTCTCTCCAGTTTTCCCAGCATAATTCTTAAAGTGTGGGTACAAGTATGAAACCTCGCACTCCCGTCAACTGTGCCAGCCCAAGGCCCAAAGATAACAGGGCTTCTCTGCTGGTACGTGACATCCCTCGTTTGTGCAGTCCTCGTTGTGGACCTGCCTTGCGAGCTCACATTGGGCTAATTATGCCTCTTACCTCAGCCAGTCCTGTAGGTCTGGTATGTTTGAAAAGTTTCCATGTAGCCATTTCTGTAATATGCCAAGTGTCTCATTAGTCTTTTTGATGTATTTTTTTTTTGCTTGCTTTTTATTCTGGAAGGAGTTTTAGTCTAACCTTTCTTGCCGTACCAGCCACACGTCAAAAATCTTTATATAGCTGAGAGCTGCTAGGAATGTATTTTACAGAACTGGGGGAAGGAAAATGGTTCACAAGAGGGAAATAACAGTGAGTGGTGGGACAGGACTGACTGCGTGCTGATCTCTTCACCTTTTGATGGATCGCTTTCTTCCATGGACGAAAACCGTGGAGATGGTTAACCTGCAAGCCCTGTGCCAGCCAGACCTGTCCTTGCTGGCTATGGAGCGTAGCACCAAGCTCATTGCTTGGGAGTCCTGGGCTGGCTGCCCCCGCTGAAGGTTTTGGGTCAGTGCTAGCGTATTGCTAGATACGAGACACAGAGGGCTGACTGTATTTCCAACTTGGGTGCTTTTATTAGTTTCATGTTGTTTCTTATATATAATGAGTCAGAGGAAAGAGAGGTGTTGATCTGATGGGGAACCTAGAAAGCTTTTTGGTAATAACATCCAGATGTTTCCTTAGCACATCTGCTTAAGGCACTCTTGAAGACGGTGCCTTCAGCAGCCCTGCTGGTGCATTTTACTGCCTGCTGCTATGTGTAATGCTAATTTATTAGTAATGCAGGCATGGAGGAGCGGGAAATGTAGACAGCAGCAGAAGCAGGGACAACCAGCTGCCGAGGAAGCATGGGAGAGGAAGGCAATCCAGACTGTAACCCAAATTATTCTTGCTTTTACCATTCGGGTAAGGTGTTTGGAGGTAGTCTTGCATGTAATTGTTTTAAGTGCTTTGCCCCAGGTTTGCCTGGTTACAGGTCACTGTGTACCTGTGCTGTTGCAGCTCAGCCATGTGGGCAATTTATCCATCTGAACATTGACTTCAGCCGAGAACAGGGCAAGACTGATGCGTGAAAAGATGTTCCTGCCTGTCCCCTTACTCCTGGAAAGCTGGTTTTGCTCCCTGGTTGTATCTGTGTTTAGCACTTCAACGCTGCCTTGCTAATCCCCGTGCCAGGACTGTCAGCATGCTGTGTTCCTCCCGGGGAGGGTCAGCGTTGGGACAGCTTGGCTGCCCCATGCCAGGGCTTCGGGCAGCTGGGATGCTACTGGAAGCTGTGCTTTTAATGTCACTGTGTCACCGTAATTCCCTGCCCAGGGGAATATCGCTGGCAGCCTGCAGATAACGCTCTGTAATGCCAGATGCCCTGAGCCTTGCAGTCTCTTTCTAGGCTGCACATCACAAACCCTGGATTTACGGCCACAGCAGTTCCGACACAACACCAGCCCTGGTGCGCGCTGGAGCTGCTCACACCACGCTGCTCTTTCTCCCTCTTCCTCAATGACTTCTGCTGGTGGCTAATTTCCAACATCACAGAGAGCGTGTCTTCAGAGCAGACCAGTTTGTGGTGCTCATTGGAAAGCGCTGACGTGGACACCTGGTCTTGAAAGGTGCTTGGCAGCCACAAGGTCTTTGAATAACAGAAGAATCTCATCACGCAAAATTAGGGCTAGTGCGTCACCTCCTTCTAGGGATGGGGAGGTGACATAGGAGGTTTTGCAGGTTAAAATGAGGGAAGAAGGTGGAAGCGTGTGGTTGGGGTGTGGTAAAGCACTTCAGTGGGGAGGAGACGTTGATGTGGTAGGTGCGTGTGAGATGGTTGGCCCAGAGGCGTAGATCTCATCCTATTCGTGTTTCTCCCTCTCTGATGGGGGACACAGCATCATGACCTGGCCAAGGATGGGCCATCAGGTGCATTTGGTTACATGGCAGGGAGCAGGCCTGGCCCACTGATTCACGGGATGGAGATGGACGCAACGAATTGCGTTGTACAGCCCAAGAGGAGCCTGTAGTGCCTTGGGGTGGGGTGGGAGGGCCTTTAGAGAACCAGCCTCCGTAACAATGCTGCAGGTCTTGGAGCAAGAGAGATGGTGTGGCATGTAAATGCTTGACACATAAATGCAGAAGGCAGCAAGAGATGGTGAGAGAGACCCATCTGTGGAGTTGTGGATGGTACCACCACCTTCATGGCTGGGCCCCTGTTTACAATTCTTGTCTTCCTCGCTGTCCTTCCCATGCTCCTGGTGAGTGCCAGGACCATTTGCTTCCACCACACTAGTTAACCATCTTGTTTCTTCTGGCAATGAGGTGATCCATCGCTCTCAGCTTCCCTAGAAAAAATGCTTCAGTGGGCTTCACTGGCTTTGTACCTCGTGTGCCACGTTCTGTGCCCAAGGGAGGAGGTTCCTCAGCAGTACGAACCAGCCCTCCTCCTCCTCCTGCCAGCCTCTCACTGCACTGTGGGTGTCTGTAACTAAGATCATTAAATCTGGGTAAGACCAAACATCCATAGACAAAAGAGATGCCTTTTAGGAGGCTAAGTTACAAGTTATTCCCAGCTGCCTTCTAAACCTGAATTGGTGTCTGTGTTGCCTACCCTGGCAGTCCTCCTTGCTTGCTGGGTTGGAGTTTGTTTGGAGTTTGCTCCTAATAAGATGGGGCTGTCGGTTCCTTCTTCTGCAGCTCTTGCCATCCGAAGAAGTCTTGGCTATATCTCCATCGTGTTGATTCTCCATGTCTTCCAAATGTTCCCTGAAAGCAGATGGAGCTTGCTGTTTCTTCTTCAGGACCATTACATGGGACTGCTTGTGTCCAGCCAATGTCCACAGGAGGAGCTCCTGGACATTCTGAAAATCTTTAGTTCCTGATACTGTGTTTCTGTTTCTCTCTGTGCAGAAAAAACCTGCTATTTTTGACCTTAGAAGTTAATCTAGATTTGTTTTTTGGAGTTTTTCCTGCCTCCTCATTGGGCCAGTATTTTATACCCAGTGGAGCAATGTCTGCGTTAGTATTAATCAACACACATTGTAGTCATTTTGCTAGTCTGTGAATCTGTAGTTGAGCACTGAAATTGTTTTAGGATAGAATTGACATGTAAAACTAACTATATTGCATTGTGTATTAAAATCCATTTAATTTGGTTAAAGCAGCTCGATGTTTCCTTTGTCAGCACTTGAGCTGACTGGGAATTTTTCACCAATATACCCGTGCCGAAGTTGAATGCACCCTCAGGAGAGAGTCGGCTTCAATAAATCTTCCTTTTTGTGGAAAGTATAGTAAAATTTTGGAGAGGGTTGGCTACTGACAGTACATCTAAATTTTCCAGCTGTGTTGGTATTTTGGTTTGTATTTGAAATGAATCTTTGTTTCTAATGCAAATTACAATGAAAAGTGTAAAAGTTTATGATACCAAAGTGAGATTTTCCCACTGTTGAACCAAAGTGCTTCTAATCAAAATCGTTTTAAATTTAGAAAACTTCAAAACGCCAAGGTTTTTATCTTCCCCCCCCTCCTCCCCACTCCTTTAGAATGGGAAAAAAAATAATCAAGCTTTTGAAACCCTCCAAGGGTGATAGAATTGGGGTTTTTTCCTCTTTCTTTGACATGCCTTGTTCATCATCTCAGTTTGAGCAGTACCTTCTGTTGGCTGAATTTGCAGACATGAACAAGATGTTCTTCATTCAGTACTGTAAGGGCAGGGTATCCCCTTGAAGGGGGAATCAGATATTACTCTCTTTTAATACTAACAGAAACCATGTATAAAACCTGAAAGTTTGTCAGTCTGTCCCGATCCACATACTAAAATTGTGTTTTCTTTATAGGTGCATTCACTGTTCAGATGATAAAGCTTGACGAGCTGGGTTTTGCCTTGGATTACAATGTTTCAAAAGACTTTCTGAACTCGCTGGGCAACCCTTCCCCTAGGCTTTGGGGACAGGGGAGCTTAAGTTGAAATCTCCAGTATCGCACAAGGAGAAAGAACAGAGTTGGCTGCTTTGCACAAGTAACTAAAATCAGTGCTGTGTTGCTGTTGGGAGTGCACAAAAGGAGAAAAGCCTGGAGTATAGCTCTTGTGTTAGAGATGGATTTTTGCCCAGGAGGAAGGTGCACAAGGGAAGATACAGGAGGAAGGAGGAAAGGTGATGCTACAAGCCAGCTTCCTGACCTCCAGAGTGGGACTGGCTTCATAACAAGGTAAAAAATACCCTAAACCAGCCAAACATTTTCCCTCCTTCCCACCTCACTCAAATACCCATCACGCAAGAAGTGGCATGAGTCCAGGCACTGATTTTTGATTGAGTGGTTTCTCGTACTGCCCCCAGCCTCCCTCCTGTTCTGTTACCCAATCCCCATGTCCTGCATCACCCGTGCCTGCCTCTGCAGAGCCCATCACAGAGACCAGCAGACACTTGAGCAGGCTTCATGTAAAAATAATCAGCAGATCTCTAGTTTTACTTGTCCACATATCTAAGACTTAATTTTTCAAGCAGCTCTGCTCACACACGCACATTAAATACATCGCTTCTGGAGGAAACTTTGTGCCTTTACTTTGTGCCAGAGGAGCTTGCTGCTTTATTTTTGGAAGGGAGGATAACAAGTCCCTCATGCTCATCTGCACTATTTGCAGCTCCAGCTCCAGAGCACGACAGTGATGTATTTTCCAAACTGATGACATACAAAGAGAGCTGAAATAAATGGGCTTATCACATTGCCTCATCCAAAGCCACAAGAGGAGAAAGGCAGCAGCTGGGGAAAATAGAGCAAAATTACCTGGTTTCAATTTACCACCTTTGGAGAATTGAAAAATGTTGTTTGCAGAAAAGGAAGTTGAAGCTTGATTTATTTTTTAGCTTCTTTCCTGCTGCAAATATTTCTTCCTTTTAAACATATGTGGCTCCGTGCTTGTTGTGCCCTGGGCTCTGGAGCACTGGGAGCATTCCTTGGAGGAGAGGAAGGCTGACCAAGATGGCAGAGAGGTGTCTTAAGTTTCATCTGTTCTAGTGATACAACTCAATGGGTGTGAGGGGCATGTGGCTTTCCTCTGCTGCACTTTGCGCAGTCAGGATGGTTTGTGGTGGTGAGGGTGGAAAGGCTTGATCAGACTCTTCCTCTGAGGTTGCTCTGTGTGGTGTCGCCAGGAAGGCCATGCCAGCACGTGCATGTAGACCTATATTGTCATGTTAACATTCCCTAATAAATTTGGCAATGATGAAAAATTCTGAACTGAACTCCATTGAGATTAAAATCCCCTCGTTTTTTGCACATCAGAGGTTTCCCCACTCCCCCTCACCCCCGTGTCTCGGCACTGAGCTGGAAGGAACATCTCTTAGTATTAGCAAGAAGTTTTTCATCTGACTCATTCAGTCGTTGGTTTAACTGTTGGTATTTCCAGTGAGGATGCCGATGACATGGGTAGATCTGGTGATGGGAAGATACCACTGGCCAGGAAGCAACATTGATTTCACATCAGTGAGGAGATTGTGACCAAGTGTGTAGCTACAACATTTCTACACCAGGTTTGAATCAGAGAGAGGAGGGACACTTTCAAGGTCTGGGTCTAGCCCAGTTCCTTAGAAGCACCAAATTGAAATACGTGCGGGTTAAACATGAGTTTCTGTTTCAGGGTGGATGTTTCCAATGTTCATCTTCAGTTTGAGAGTGAAATTCCCCTATTTAAAGGTGATGGTGGGGGAGTGTGTGATACAAGTTGAACCACAGCTGTGCTGTTGAAGATGAGAGGGAATAGAGTGGCTGTACAGAGTGAGAACATCTAGTTTTATATCTCTCTTGATGATAACCGAGAAAGGGTAAGAAAGAGCTCTATCTTCCCAGTGGTTAAATATGCTAAGTGCTTCTTGGGAGCATCCTTGAGTTGTCCCTGTGGATCAGATGCTCCTGTTGCAGCTCAGGTGAAGGAGTTCATTACTCTGAGCAACTCAAGCCAGGCAGTGTCTGGCCCAATATTCTGTTCATACAGATTAACCCGGGTCACCTAAAGCAGAGGTGCCAAGCTGGACTTAGCAGGGGGACACCCCAGCACTGAGTAGACTGGTGAGACTGGTGGTCCTGCTGTAATGACTAGGGCTTATCTCAGGAGGCTGGAGTTCAGCCCTCGGTCCTGTCTAATTCTGTCACTTAACCCCTCTGCTTCCTCCCATTGAAAGCATCTACTGGCACTTCATACAGAGCCCCAGTCCTATCTGTGGGTGTAAGCTCCTATGTAATGAGCAGGATTTAACGAGAGAAACAGGCCTTAGAAAATCCTGTGCAGCCGTGCCTTGGTTAGTTGTGTAGTACTGTTGTCTCCTCGGTGGCTTGATGCTCGGAGGAGAGAGATACTACCCCTTGTATCTCGCAGGAGCCTCTTCCAGGTCTCCAGAGAAGAACAGTGTAATTTGGCACTTATTATTTCATTGCATCAGCTTTTCGGAGTGTGGGAGTGCTCTTAGCACAAGCAAATAAATTACCCGTCTCATTTTGCTGCGTGCTCTGCAGCCAGCCATATGTTTGAGCCTGATAGAGATTCTTATCTCACGGGCTAAAATTACTCAATGGAGGATGACATTTCTTATCAAGGGCTTTGCTGAATCAGAGAGTGGCCCTGGCACCCAGCTCTGAGACACTGCTCCTCTTTGTCCAGCATCCCAGCCTGGCGATAAATGGATTTGTGTCTGTAGGTCAGAGGTGCTTGCGTCAAGGTTTTGCTGGTGATCGAGGCTCTGAGGATTGTCCGTGTGCCCAGGAGGGTGTGAGATTGAGGAGGGGAAGGGAGGCTGTTCGTTTAACTAAAACAGGCGGGCCTACCGCTGTGCAAACGCGTCTTCGCTTGGAAGGTCCTTGTATGCACGGCTGGTGACTTCAGCCTTTGTAGGGACCCTCTTCCCCCACTGCGTGTGAAGGCTTTGCTTCACATTAGGTGGTGCGAATAACCATCCTCTCCTATACCAGCCATAGCTTTTCTCCAGACTTACTCACAGCTTGCACAAAGCTTCATCTCTCCATCCTCTCACCTCTTTAATGGATAGGCTGTTTTCCTTCCTCTCTTTCCCTTTCTGTCTTGGTGCTTTGGAGTTTGTCTGGTAGTTGTTGACGATTCAAGGTGTTCTCTGGGTGTTTAGCAGGTAGGAGAGAGCCAGGGAGGAACAACTGCTGTTGCTTATAGCTTCTTCCCACACAGCATCTTCCCTTTGCCTTCTCTTTGCCCCTGTTCAGTGCAGAACTGACAGTGCAGGGTGTTTAGTTTCTGCAGTGCGTGTGGGCAAAGCTTTTGATGGAGAGCAGAGGGACCTGTTGGTGGATTGTCCTTTCCTCTAGCTGAGCTCTGTCCATGAAGGCAAGTTTGTCCCTAGGAGCCCTCCTGGGCAGAAAGCAAGACCAGCCATCCACCCAACCACCCAAGTGTGGTTAAACTCTCCTTGAGAGGTTCCTGGAAAAAGCAGCTCTGAATTAGCATCTTTGTTTTTCCCTTGCAGGAGGGTGTCTTTGCCAGGTCAATACTCTCTTACAGTGTTGTACTAAGGACAGGGCAGGGTCGTTAGCTCAGCTCAGCATCAGTCTGATAAATTGCACTCTTCCACAGACAGAAACTGAATGCGCATTGTGGGTTTGTCCTGCTAAATGGTCTCATGTGAGTTTTTCAGGTTTTCTGTGGCCACAGCAAGTTACTCGCTCACCCTTTAATTAGAAGTATCTTCAAGCTGGCCTGTGGCAGCCACGTAATGCACAGCACGAGGGCAAGTCCCAGATGTCCAGCAAAAGACATTATTTGTGTGGGTGTAAGGTTGACAACCGTGTACGGTGAGGACGTTGCAGCTGAAGGTCTCACCATGAGCACCCGTGCTGGCTCAGCTCTGGGATGCTCTTAGGAGCATGGGATGGGTCTCAGAGTGATGCTGGCCAGAAAGGACCGCTTTGGTTCAAAGAGCCAAACCACTGGCACATCTTTCTGCAGTACCCCATGAGAGATAACAGCCCTCCTTGGTGTGGCAGTGGGCCAAGACTGCGTCATGCGTGACTCCTTGGAAAGGCTCTTCTGCCATTTGCAGCAGCTGTCCTCTTTGTCAGCCTGCTAGAAATGCTGGGGCTGATGCGTCCCACATCCCCAGGCAGCCCTATCCCCGGGGCAGGGTTGTGGGGGTCAGGGAGCAGGACAATGCCACCCTACTTGTGGGTGGCACCATCCCTGGGGATGCACAGCCTTCCTCCTTCTCCTGAAACAGTGTCCACAGCCTGATTTTGAGGTTTTTCTGTGTCCTGACTCCTGCTGTCTGTCGTGCAGCTCACCACCCATCAGAGCTCACAGCGCAGTGGTCCCAGGCGTTTCTGGGTGCCGTCACATGTGAGCTAGATCTCCTTTCTTTCAGACTTTCTCTTCTCACCATTTTCGTCCCTGAATTGTTCTGAGTCACCCCAGCCTTGCCACAGTGACCTCAGGCCAGCCTGCCAGCCCCTGGCCCTGTGCCACTGTTGAGCCACCGCTGCCCAAGCGCTGGTGCCCGGAGGTGATGCTGGGATGGAGGTCTCCGGTGCTGTGGATGACCAGCTGGCCCTTGGGCTGTGCTCCCCAGCTGGGTCTGCCTGACATAACACCACAGTAAGTTTTTTCCCATTCTCTAGCTCCTGCTGAGGTATCTGCATGTCGCTGCTTTGCCTCTGGGTGCAGGGCTGCCCCATCCTGTGGAAATGGGTGGTTGCCTCAGTGGGGGGTTGGGGGCAGTCACAGGGAAGCACCATGCTCGGGACTGGTGTCCAGCTGGGGTGGCCAGCCAGCATGGCCAGGTCACTCCCAGCTGAGTCAGCCTGGCTTGTCCTGCTGGGTGCCTGCGCTTTGTCCTGTCGCAGGATCATGTTGGATGGAGGAGAGGGAGGGGGTTCCCTCTAAGTGCCGGCTGTGTACTCTGTCTGTCTGTCGTCTCAGGTGTTGAGTCTTGCTGTGGCTTCTGAACTGTTGCAATTAACCTTGGCTGAGTTGGACTCGGGCAGCTTACCCACAGTGTGTGCCCTGCATACCCACAGCATGCACCCCACATACCCATGGTGTGCACCGTGCAAACCCATGGTATGGTATGCCCATACCCTATATGCTCCCAGCACGCACACTGCATACCCATAAGCAAGCATCCTGCATACCCATGGCATGCAGCCCTTGTAGCCATGGCATGCAGCCCACACACCCATGCCATCATGGCGTGTACCCCACATACCCATGGCATGTACCCGGCATGCCCCATAGCATGTGCACCTCAAGCACGTCAAGATTACATGCCAGGTGGTGGTGCTTCAGGTGACGAGGAGAGCTCAGGTCTTTGCTTTCAGTTCCCAGACTGAGTTTGCAGTTGGGAGAAAACAAGAAACCAACAAAAAACAAAAAACCAAACCAAAACCAAACCTGTAATTTTATTTGTCAGCTGAGATAATTTTTCTCTAGAAGCCACCAGTGCACAGTCAACCTGCAACCCGCAGTGCTCTTGCTAGAAACCATTTTCTGGGTTAAGCTTGCACGCTCATAGTGGGAAGGTTGAAGTGATTCCAGTGTGTGGCTAGGACGTTGTCAGTGCCCAGTTTTGGTCCTGCTCTGACACAGCCTTAGGTGGTGGTACAGCAGAGATCTGTGGAGCAACCTGTTGGGGATGTGGTTGTGGCTGGCAGCCATCCCGTGTGTAGCTCTGGGAATGCAGGAATGGTGACTGGATGGGCTGAACTACCAAATATACTTGAATCCCCAGATCTGTTCAGCATAGCTGCTGCCAGCCAGGTAGGAGTTGTGGAATCTGGAAGAACCTCTAAAACATCTGCTCTATGCTCAGGGCTTCCCAGTACCAGCATAGGCTCCTGCATGTGAAGCAGGACAAGCCAGCAGAAATGCAGTACACCCTGGGGAAGAAACAGATGAGCTCGGTCCCAGTCATTTTAAGCAGGTCAGAAAATATCTGTTAGAAGGTGAATCTTCAGTAAAAAAATAACTGGGAACCTCTTCTCTGTCACTTTGGTGTCCTGAAAACACTTGGGTGTCCTGAAAACAGAGCCCGTTTTCGAAGGTGCTATGAACGGACGCTGTGTCGTGCACCCTGTGCTTGCTTGAGCAAACTGAGTGCAGGCTTTTCCCCATCCAGTTTCTGTCCTCACATCCAAACTATGCTTGATCATCTTCCCACCTGATTTGTTACAGTAACAAACAGCTCATATAGGTAATTGCCATCAAGCTTTAATTGAGGTTCTCCATGCCTTTTTATCCGCCTCCCCCCCCAAAAAAAAGTGTTTAATCTTGATTGCTTGGGAGTATGGGAGCGTGCAACCCAGTGCCCTTGACTTTGGCAGTGATTTAAGCTCATGCATAAGTGCTTTCCTGATCTGAACCAAAATTACAGTAAATCTTGACGACCTGCAGCAGGAGTCTTTCATCTGCACAAAGCTCTGTGTCAGTGAGGGAAGCATTGACAACTCTTGGAGCCAACAGAAAGAATGTGTAAATCCTGGCAAGGAGGTGAATTACCGAGGAGTTCAAAGCATGGCACACCCTTTTATGTACTCTATCTCAGTTGTCAGGAGGGAGTTAGCTCTTGCAATGTGATGCTAGGGATGTGGACAGGGTTGTTTTGTGCTTTCTGAACTTTGCCAAGCGATCAGGAGAGCGGGTGCTGCCCCGTCCCATGAACTCCAGCTGGCTGAGCATTGCGGGATGCAGCATGAAGCTGCACTGCAGTCACTCATTTCCTTTGGTACTGCAGCAGTAACTTTACAAAGCAGTTGGTCCGTAGCTCAGGAAATACTTTTCTGCTGACCACATCCCTCACTAGTGATTGCCCTCCCACTCTGGGAGGCAAAGGCAGGAAGAGCGAACTTTTAGCTGAACGTCCTCCAATTGAAGGTTCTTGGTTTTCAAAATTAGTCTGATACTTATTTTTTAAAAGAATACATGATTTCTGGAGTATTCTGTAAGATATCTTTCACTGGGCTTTGCAGAATGATTAATTTCTTCTGAAAATTTTTAAAGGGGGAAGTATCACTGTGATGCTGCGTAACTCCAGAGGACTGCATGGGATGCAGGCAGGTGGTGATGGCAGGAGGAAGGAGTTAGAGGTCAAAACAAATGCAATTTATGCAAAGATACCATGAAGCAATTCGACCTGGTGAGGGCATTGAGCAGCAAAACATCTTCCCAAGGAGAGACAGAGCATCACTGCTTTGCTCGTGTGACACAGGGGAGGATCTAGCTGTCTTCCCCAGGGGATAGGTTGGTGCATCTTTTCCATCTCTAATGTCTCCACTTCCTCATATCTGATGTAAATAATTTATAAGGATCGAAACATGATCTTGAGGCCGTCTGTGCAGGAGGAAGGCTAAAGCCTGGGGCCAGGCAGTGTGCAGGGGACCTGGTACCTAATGCAGTGCCTGTTCTTCATGGGCAGTATGCCACGTGAGCAAGTGCTGGATTGGTGCGTGAGCCTTACTAAAGTCACCCTGCCCGGTCGTTTTATTCTTTCCATCCTTTTCTCCACATCTGATTTCTTTCCCCCCTTATTTCAATTTTTTCCCTCCTTTTTTTTTTCTCATCCCTCCTCCCCACCCCACCCCCCCCCTTCTGTTTTTCCCTTTTCTCTACTGTTTGCCACTATGTCCTGCATGTAAAGAATTGGCTGCTCTTTTTGCCAGGCAGTAGGTTTTGGCTGTAATTGAGCTGCAGGTATTTTGGCTGTATAAGAACTAAACAAAGGGGCTGTCACTTCTGTACTGGTCTGGCTTAAACTTGGGGGTGAAACATCACCTGTCGGTGCCGAAGGGAGGTCCGCAGAAAGCTCCACTGGCAGCGGGGTGACAGCTGGCTTGAGGTGGCAGTAGGTAGGAAGACTTATCTTCATCTTTGAGTTCTGCATATATAAGTAGCCATCGAGTATAAAACCCATGAGGCATGGTCTAGTGTGAACATACCTGCAGCTACAGCAGAGTTTTAACTGCCAGGACAGTTGCACGGGTGCTTCAAACTTTCTGGAAGTCAGCACAAAGTAAAGCCACATCTTGCTAGTTGTGCTGCTTCCTTGCTTGGCAGACTGGCTCACCTGTCGCTCCAGAGGTTGGGGGAAGATGATGCAGAGTCCTTTTGCCATTCAGAAGGGTGGGTTAGCAAGTGAAGCAGCCAAAGGTGTTCATCAGATAGATAAAATAAATACAGCCCAAACTCCAGGGGTGGGCTCACCTCCAGGAGAGCTACCTTCATCTACCCTAGTGTCCTGGTGGAGCATCTCTCCGATGAGGAAAGACTGAGAGAGTTGGGGTTGGAGAAGAGGAAGAGAAGAGGAAGAGAAGAGGAAGAGAAGAGGAAGAGAAGAGGAAGAGAAGAGGAAGAGAAGAGGAAGAGGAAGAGAAGAGGAAGAGGAAGAGAAGAGGAAGAGGAAGAGAAGAGGAAGAGGAAGAGAAGAGGAAGAGGAAGAGAAGAGGAAGAGGAAGAGAAGAGGAAGAGGAAGAGAAGAGGAAGAGGAAGAGAAGAGGAAGAGAAGAGAAGGCTCCCAGCAGACTTTACTGCAGCCTTCCAGTACCTAAAGGAGGCTTACAAGAAAGACAGGGAAAGACCTTTTACCAGGGCCTATAGCAACAGAACAAAGCGCATTGGTTTTAAACTGAAAGGGGGGAGGTTTAGATTGGACATAGGAAGAAACATTTTAAGCTGAGGGTGGCGAAACACTGGACCAGATTTGCCCAGAGGAGCTGTGGATGCCCCCTCAGTGGAAGTGTTCAAGGCCAGGTTGGACAAGGCTTAGAGCAACCCGATTTAGTAGAAGGTGTCCTTGCCCATGAGAGGGTGTTGGACTAGATGACCTTCTAAGATGCCTTCCAGCCCAAACCATTCTATCGCTATGATTCTTCAGATCATGCAGCTTGTGATCCCCTATTGCAGTCGATCCATTCGTGTTAACTGACGGGGAGAGACATGGCAGTTTCAGTCCGTTCGGCAGCAGAGACGTGCTTGTGCCACGAAACTGCTGGCAGCTGCTGCGGCTCAGAGGTGGCAGATTCAGCAGAAAGGTGGAGGAGTAGATGAGCCCGGAGCCTGAGCATCCCTTTACCTACACAGGTGAGCTGGGTCAAAGCACCATAAAAGACCACGGACAAATGTCTGTGAACCTACAGAAATATTATCTTGGACTATTGCTCCTTTCTGGGTCTCTGAGGAAACAGGTCGCCTCACCAAGTGGGACGGGAGTTGAGCACAATTACACTGAATTGTGTTTCTTGCTTATCTCTCCATGGTCTTTCTCTTGCTCTGGCTCTTGCATCTCTTGCTCTGGCTGTTGAGAGCTCACTTAAACGGGTGATTGCTTGTGCCTGTGCCTGGGTGGCTGGTCTTGTCAGTCTTTCCAGTGTCACTCATGGAAGTACATTGTAAACACATATATTTTTAAACTCAGATGCAGCAGCATGGTCTCCTTTTTGTGCCATCTCAAATTTATCCTTCAAACAACATGCATAATCTTTCAGCATCATTTCAAAATATTGCAATAATATTATTGTAGACTCAAGTATTATTTATAAGAGCAGGATGCTCATAGTTTCCTGGGACTTTACGGTATTTTCTTTTTTTGGCTTCTCTTTGAGACTTGTGTAAACCACTTTTTATTTTCAGCAAAGCATCTGTTTTAGCTTCACGATTACTTTTGTCTTTTAGACTGAAAGGGGCCTCAGAGTGTTTTAACCTCCTGCTTCCCCTGCCTTGTAATCTCCCCAGGGTTTGCCAGGCTCCTTCCCAGCATGAATGGGGGGCTGGAGGGGGAAGAGGGAAGGCGGGGGATTCGCTTCCGATGAAGTCAGCCGAACTCTGTCCTGCAGCGGGCAAGCTGGGAAGGACCCACCGCATCCGCCGCTCACGATGCTGCCAGCATCAGATTAGGCAGTGCAGCTCTGGGCTGGGAAGCCAGTGGTGACTGAGCTCCCCCATTGCCAGCCTTCCCATGGGAAGCTTTTCCTGACAGGAAGATGCATGGTGTTGTTAAATACTTCCCAACATCTTGCTAGAGTTTTCCTTTTCTTAATTTAATTTGACTTTGCTTATGAGTTAGGTGATTGTTTAAAAGAGAAAAAAAAAAAGTCAATTTTTTTGACAGTTCATATATTCTTTGCACTT
Source organism: Falco rusticolus (assembly GCF_015220075.1). NCBI lineage: Eukaryota > Metazoa > Chordata > Aves > Falconiformes > Falconidae > Falco > Falco rusticolus. The sequence continues at coordinate 15,720,861 of NC_051189.1, read as the reverse complement.
CGAAGCATCTTTTTGTACCTTTAAGTACATAAAAAATCTTTGATCCATCAGAGGTGCAGTGGATATTGGCTTTGGAGAGCATCTCCATCTCAATGAAGTGGTTTATCCCAATATAAAGGGGTATTTTCAAAAAACTAAGGTTGGAAGTTTGAAAACGTTCCATCTGCTTGAAAAAGAAGAAAGAAGCGTGCACCAAGTGTGTCCTTTCTTTTTTTCCCAGGGCTGTAACTTGCTGCCACTTCCTTTTCACATTCCCATTGGTAGTTGCAGGGTGCCACCTCTGAGTCCCCATCAACAGCAAAGACCTGCTGTGCTACGCAGTCCCTATGCTTCTGCCACGGTCCTACAGCTGAATAACTGTGATGAACAAAGTACAGAAGAGAGGGGTCATCCCTCTTTCCGCTGCGGAGTCCTATGGGCCATCAAACATCTCACCCAAAGTCAAGAGTTTCGGTTCTGCCTGGTAAAGCTGGGGCTTGAAGCACTGCCAGCCAAGGATGTCCCAGCACCTCATTCCTTTGGCATCTTCTCCTGGGACCAGCTCGCTGGAGCTCAGTGAGGAGCTTGGCCTGTCTTGGGCCAGCCTTGGCTCTTGAAGCAACTTTGGGTTTCTCTGAGCACCTGAGATGCCACTTCGTGTGGGTGGTTTTAAAGGACTTTCTGTCTGCTAGAAAGCATGGCAAGCAGCAGAAGCCTTGAGTAGTTTGGTGCAATGAGAGTGGGGAGGAAAGGAAACATGGAGGAGGAAGGAGGCTGCTGCTCCTCCTTCCCGTGTCTCTTCCTTTCCCCCTCCATCCCTCCATCCAATCTATTCCCTCTAAGCATTCTGCCTCTGGGAGTCAGCCTCTGCTTCGGGGTGTCCCTCCATCCCTTCTGGTTAGGAAGCCAGTTGTGCAACTGATAGATGCTGACTTTTTGAAGTCCTGCTAGGTGTTTGTGTTTGCTCTTCTTAGAGATTAAGCGTGGGAACAGATGCAGCCTGAGATGACAGTAGCTGACAGTTACAGCCAACATGTACTTCAATTTTTGTTATCTTCCTGCAGCTATTTTCACAATAGTCATATGAAAGGTCCGCTTATCTCACTCCTGCCATGATAGAAATGTCTAAAGAAAACATCCTTATTTGTTTGTATTGAAACTGGTATGGTTTGTGGCTTTTATGGCTTTTATGTTTTTTTGCTGGGTTTTTTTTTTTAATCATCTTGAACTCTTGAGCAGAAGGTAAAAAAACACTCAAGGGCAAAGTCTTACCGCTTCTACATCAGTGCAAAAGTAGGATAACTGCTGTCATTTACTGTGGGACTGCATCGTCTCATTTTCAGACTCAGGCTCCCTGTTTTTTAAATAAATAGATGAAGCCTTCTGCAAATGCTGAAACACATTAATTTTCCACTCCCTTTTCTTCCTTGTTAAGGTGTGTTGCATTATAATTATTAGGAGGCAGGTCTCCTATAGCACAGCAATTGCATCATCATTAAAGACAATTTTTTCAATTCATTTGTACAGACAGCTGCGTCAGAGGCATAGATGTAGAGGGGTTATTCAGCATCCTGAGGCAAAGCCAGGATTGCATCCACGCAACTGCAGCTTGCATGGGTGGACCAGAGGTTGTGCTCATCTGACTACCCTGCATGTAGCCATCTGCTCTGTGAAGTTTCAAAACTAGCCTGGAAGCCGGGGAGATGGCAGATTGAGTCGGTCCAGGGATGCCTTGGTACCCCTGCAAGGCTGGGTGTTGGAGCTTGTCTGGGGCGTCAGGGGTTTGGGAGAGGAGCTGTGGGTCCTCACGTCCTTTCCTCCTTCTCATGGCTGATGTCTCCTGCTGCCAGGCCAATGTTCAGGAGATGTCCTCCAGCATGACAATGGCATTTGTCCAGCCTGGAAGGGTAGTTGGGGGCTTGTTTGCTTTTGTAATTAGTTTGACTCAGAGGTTGCAGACTGGGGAAGGGCTTGATTTGTCATGTCTGCACTCAGGCGCTGGGCTGGGACCGTGCTTGTCTGGTGAGGAGGCAGAGGGTTTGATAATGTCTTTATAAGTCTGTGTGTCTCTGACCATTAGCTAGATGCAAAGCATAAGATTTTTAAATTAGCTAAAGTTTGCAGGGGGTAAATGAGTCAGACGTTTCCCCTTTCTTTTGCCATGGTCTTCCTGCCTGCAGATCAGCGCTGGGCGCGAGCCGGTGCACCAAGGGCTTCTCTGGCTGCTCTGCTCCAGCAGCTCCAAGTCAGCTGGAAACTATTTCCAAAGCCTGCGCTCCTTTGATCACCGATTAGTGAACTCAGCTATTGAAGGTGAATGTTACAGCTTTCTGGGAACTCTCACCTGAGTTGCCACATAAACGGCATGAAATTATCGTTGGGGACGTAGTTCAGCTGACATGGAAGCATTTTCCACTTGCATGGAGATAAAGAAAAGACCTCTTGGTGCTCCCAGATGTTGAGGAATTCAGCTTTGCCACCCTTCTGAGAAGTGATTTTTCTGCCTGCTTTGTAACTGTGAAAACGAAACAGGCAGATGAAAAGATTTACCCAAGATCATGTCGGATGTTGCTGCACTCAAGATCAGAATCTTCATCTTCTGTGTCCCAGTTTTGTGCTCCATCTATTAATACATCAATGCTATTTTTAGCCCTTTTAAGTAGCCATGTTGTTTGTAATTAACTTCACTAATAACCGCTTTTCCATATGCTGCAGGTCCCACCAGCGGAACAGCACGCTTTTCCGAGCAAAGCTAAATATGAGGGTAGCTAATAAAAGGTATCCGTATTTCAAGTTGGTTGTTGTTGAGAAGACACGTGTCCTTATAGCTCTTGTGATCAGGCAGCTGCCTAAATACAGCTCTTGTACCTTGGTTAAGGACGAGGTGTTACTACTCGGGGTTTCCGGGGCGTTACTTTGCTGACCTTTGAAGAAAGTGAAGGCTCTCCCTCTCCACCGTATGCTGAGTCAAGGCTGCTGCTTTCGAAGAGAGATAGCATCTCTCATTACCTAGAGACAGAAATTTAATTAATGGCTGCAAACGTCTTAGATGACGGCTATACTTACACCCCAGCGTACCTTACGCCCCAGCGTACAACGAGAATTTGTAGTTACTGTAGGGATTGGGAGGTGCATTTCAAAAGTCAGATGAAGCTGGAGTGACCAAACCAGATGCAAATCCAGAAGCAGATTGACTGTAGAGGTGATGCTGAGCTGCAGTTCTCTTACGTGCCACCGGTGGTTGCGATTTTGCTCCATAAAAAATCCAAACGCTTCACCAGTGCCAGGGTAAAGGTGCTATCTAAGCAAATGGACACATTAGTGGTTAAGGAGAACAGACTGGTTTTACACATTTTTCTTAAGAATCCAGTCCCAAACTTCCAAGCCTAAAATAAGGAACGCAAAAGTATTCTCCAGCTTGTGGAAAACAAGGAGCTGGATGACTGCAGTGCTTTGTCACCTTATTGCATGCTTGCCGTGTGACTTCTGCATCAACAGTGTGTAGAGCAGAAATTGTAGGGGCAGCTAAATGAACTCACCTTTCAGAAAACGCCCACGTCAGAGGGGTTATCAACTCCAGAGCCATGACCTCTTGTGAGAGCACTGCTCGCTTGCCTCCAGATCTGCAAGATCTGTGTGAACGTCACCATGTTTTGCATGCAAGATTTTTTCTCTCACTCTTTGATATAAATATATCGAGATGGTTATCTTTAACTGTGCACACACGCATGCAAGCCAAGCTGGTTCACTGAACATTGGCGCAAGCCGTGTATGCTTAAACGAGCGGTCTTTATTCAGGCAAAGCCCCTGTTGATTTTTCCTTGCTTCTGTAAATTCCACAGCCTTGGTCCGAAGCTGGTGGTGTGCATTTGTTTGCCTTTGTATCGTAATACAGATGGGCAATCCTTGTAATACAACTACATTTATTTACCGATAGAAATGTGTAGAGCTGCAGTAGGTTGCTACATAGATAATTATTGATTCCTTTTTTTCTTTTTTTTCTTTTTTTTTTTTTCCTCCCTGCAGAACTGGCTAGGCTAAATGCTGTGTTATATCAGGTTTTCAGCCAATTTGGCTGAATGAAGGCCTTTTTTTTTTTTTTTTTTTTTTCAGAAGTTATTTATAGCTGGAAGAATTATTCTTTTGAAGGAATCTCCTAATCTCTGTCTAATTTTGTATCACACGTGCTGCAAAAGTACTGCAAAGGCCAGATTACAGCTGTGGCCAGTTCAATTCCTACCCAGTGCTTTATTTGCATCTTAACACTAAGATGTGGCGGTTTTTCCCCCTCTTCCCCTGTATGCTGATTTCCTATGAAATGTATATTTAGGCATTTAATAGGCATGTGCAGTTTTGATCATACAGCTCAAAAAAGAAAGAAAAAAATACCAAGACCTAAAACCAGAGTTAAGACTCTACTAGAAAGATCTCGGAACAGATGTGTACCTAGAAAAGCAGCAGAGGTTTCCTAGAGGACAGGTCACATTCCTGAGATAGGCTGTTGACTGGGTCCAGTTGTTGTGTCCTCCAGATAAATTCAGATGGGAAGAGGTGGACGGGAAGGACTGGGAGGGGACAGCCTGGAGCAGCACAGTCAACGTGTATCAGGGAGGTGATGACCTGCTGAAGCAGAAGGAGCTGTTGGTTCAGGAGTGAATGGATCTCACCTGGCATGACTGTGCTTAGGCTGGAAATGAGAAGAAAGTTTCTAATCATGTCAGAAGAGAGGTTTTGGAGAAACTTTTTAATAAGAATGGTGGAAGCCAGGTGTTTGGTTTGTTTCTGGCCAGGATTATGTGTTTGCCTGAGGCAGATGCAGATGGAGTTTGGGCTCCAGGGAGGCTCTTCTCAATTCTATGAAAAAAAAAAAAACCAACCTCAAAAAAAAAACAAAACAAAAAAAAAAGAAGACAAGAAAATGTATAAAAATGTATATAATGAAAATGAGTTTGAGGATTCAGGAGAGACTATGTTGGCCTGGTTTGGTTTTTGAATGGCTGTCCCCGTACACAGCCTGTGCTCAGGTGATGGAATTGGTTTTATTCTGAGGTTGATGGGTAGGTGCTGAGAGGGACAGACTGAGGCCATGGTGATGACACCTTTTTCATCTGGCATGAGTGTGCTGATGCCAGAGAGGTTGATCCCTCTGACTTTCCTCTCCAGACTGGTTTCCAGCCCATCCCTGGTGTTGGTGCTAAGGTTCACAGGACCCTGCAGTGACCTGGGTTGAAACACTGACTTGAGCAAAATTTAACCCATAAGAAAAAACCCCACAGTCAAGCTTGCTCTTGACGATGTCCGTTCCTGCGCTTGCCTTACAAGAGCCGCTGTCCGCAGGGCAGGTAACGCAGAGGTAGCCCTGAGCAGTGATGGGGGGTGTCGTGAGAAGCTGCCCCAGAAGTGAGGTCCCCAGTACAAGAAGGACAGGGACCTGTTGGAGCGAGTCCAGAGGAGGGCCACGAAAATGATCAGAGGGCTGCAACATCTTTCCTGTGAGGAAAGGCTGAGAGAGTTGGGGTTGCTTGGACTAGAAAAAGAGAAGGCTCCAGGAAGACCTTGTTACAGCCTTTCAGTACTTCAGGGGGGATTATAAGAAATATAGGGACAGACTTAGTAGGGCCATACAGTGACAGGACAAGGGGCAACAGTTTTGAACTGGGAAAAGCATAGATTTAGTTTGGACATGAGGAAGAAACTTTTTACAGTGAGGGTGGTGAGAAACTGGAACAGGTTGCCCAATGAAGCTGTGCGTGCCCCATCTCAAGCAGCAAGGCCAGGTTGTATGGGGCTTAGAGCAACCTGACCTAGTGAAAGATGTCCCTGCCCATGGCATTGGGTTTGGATAAGATGATCTTTGAAAGTCCATTCCAACCCAAACCATTCTGTGATTCTATTAAATGCTGTGCTAGCCATGACAGAGCTTTTGTTTTCCAGTCCCTCCCAGGTAGGAGGTGGCCACCTTGGACTTCACACTTAGCTATGGAGGTTTCAGGGTTTGGTGGATCTGGACTAGTCCCCACAGCTGCTGCCTGCATACAGGCAAGCCTACAGAAGCGTTGTGCCCACCCTTGAAGCTTCTTGCCCCACAGCCAGGCTGCAAGGACAGCAGATGGGCTCCTCTGTGCTGGCGGGAGCCTTCGTGGCAGCCTGTGTGAACTGCTTTGGTGGCTCTGAGATGTTGGGGCAGGGTGATTCATACCCGGGGTTTTCTCTTCCTTTCTGCTGTGTGAAGCTGGGTAGGTGTTTGGAGTTTTCTCCCTCTCCGCCCCCACTCCCCAGTTACCCCTCCAAAATCTCCGTGAAACACCCATGTGATGACTCAGCCCCCTTGGGAGACCCTTAGGGTATTTCCCCTGCCTCCCCAGCATCGATTTCTCTCTTGAGAAAGTCTTCTTAAGGCTTGGCCTCGGCTTTTGTGGCTCACCAGAGCCTGCCGAGGCCCAAGCAGGCAGTGGACACAAAGTTCAGGGATGGCTGGGTGTGAAAGAGCAAGCACGGTCATTCAGGGTTGCCTGCATCAAACAGATTTGAAACAAGGTGGCTTTGTCTTTTTCTTTCATTAATTGCATCTTTACATTATTTGCAATTTAGATGCTGAGCTTTACTAAAAACAAGGTTAGGGGAGGAAGCATCCCTCATGTTCAGGATCCTTTTGCACCCAGTGCATGGGTAGGCTGGAGTTTCCCTGCTGTTTGGGATTTTACAGACACCAGCTCCAAGCAGCAATTTCCGAGGCGCTGGGTCCTGGCTTGGACCCGCACCCACTGCAAAGCATTGCTTGTGGAGAGGAAACAATGAGCATAAACCGCTAAACTGCCGTATCTTCTCCAAATTTGCACCTCAATCCCAAAATCTGTGTCATATACCTCCTCTGCCATAGGTGTTTGCTGCCAGCGGGAAGGGTCTTGTTATGATTGGGTTAGTGATACATTACTCATTCTCCGTATGGACCCTTATAGTTGTCTTGCTCCTCCTGGTGCGCATTTCATCTGATGACCCCCAAGCCAGCTTTCCCTCTGCCACTTCGGGTGCTGTCTTGCTGCCCAGCTACTATCCCCTTCCTTTTATATCTTTGATGTTCTGATAGGTTTTTTCCCCTCTTGTTTTCTATACAGATTTATCTGGAAGGTATGACCGGCGGGAGCAGCTTACTCACCATTAGATAAGTATTACAGATGACTCATGCACACAGTATTGATAGCTATGCAGCTGAGATGAATATGCTGTTTTGTAACAGCTGTAGCATGATGCCTAGAGCCAGGAACCTTAATTCCACCATCCGTACTTTTCCATGAATGTGCTTTGGGTCTCTGGCACCTTTTTCCCCTTGCTTTGTCCATCTAAAGGGTTCACAGAAGAGGTTTTGCTTCCCTTGGTGGCGTACAATGTATGGGGCAGCTCGTGTCATTTCAAGCCACACTTCGAGATGTCACTTTGAAGTAAAAGCTGGTGTTGAAAGGCTGCAGCTTTGTAGATATTCTCCAGGACAACATGGAATTTTTGTCTTTTTAATAGATGCTGTTAGTGGCTTTCTTCGATTCTTTGTGGGTTTTGTTTTTGTTTTCGTTCCAGAGACATTACCCCCCTTCTCCAGTGCGACAAACCAGAAGGTGGAGAAACAGGTAAGGCAACTGCTGTTGCAGTGTGTTAATTTTGAGCCTTTAAGGGCAAACCACTGGCTGCAGTAACGTAAAAAACCAACAACTGTTGACTTAACAGCACTGAGTGATGTAACCAGTGAAACTTCATGAAACCAACTGGAATCTGGGGACAAATGTGCAGGCTACCCAAGAGTGTGTGCCTGAACCTCCCTCTGCTTCCATAACCACTGGCATTAAGGCTGTGTGAGCAAGAGGTGATGAGATTTGAGTCATGAGCAAGGGGGAGGAACCTGTCTTTGGGGGAGATGCAGAAGGAGCTGAGCTGTGAAGGTGGGAGGGATGTATGGGACAGCAGGAGTTGCTGGGGAGATGTTGACCCGAGTGGGTTGGCAGGTGGCTGAGGTGGCTTTAGCTGGATGTGGATAGGTAGCTTGGAGGGGTGCAAAGGGCCGTACAGGAACAAGAAGAATTTGGAGTCAAAAGGAGACATTTTGAGAGGGAGCATTGCAGCGAGGGATGTGCCAGCGGTGGCAGTGTGCGTGGCTCTGCCCGATGTTCCTGTATGCAGTGTCAATTGGGACGGCCGGTGCGCCAGCTGGACCACACACTTGGGCGTCGCCTGAGGTTCATGGCATGGCTTAAACTGCTGAAGATGTTTGGTTTCCACTAAGGTGCTGGACCATGATGTTGAATATCTGTGTCATGAGCAGCACATCCTTTCGCCAGTACCAGCCTGGGGCAGGAGCTGCCAGCGGGGCAGCGGAGGCATGTTAGGTGCTGCACTTGATTTCTCAGCAAACATGAACCAGAGCCCCAGTGCATTAATACAGAAGAGAAATCTGGCTTGAGAATCAGTGCTTGTGTCCTGAGCATGTGATTTGGGTCTCTGCATTTACTGTGAGGGTGGTGAGACACTGGAACACGTTGCCCGGAAACGTTGTAGATGCGCCGTCCCTAGAAGTGTTTGAGGTGTGGTTGGATGGGACTTTGAGCAACCTGGTCTAGTGGAGGATGTCCCTGCCTATGGCAGGGAGGTTGGACTTAGATGGTCTTTGAAAGTCCCTTCCAACCCGAGCCATTTTGTGGATCTATGATTTTGATGCTTTGCTATGCTCATTTGAAGAACTGATGTGCCTTTGCAAGGCGTTTTGTGCTGGCGTCTATATGGGATCATATGTTCTTCAGGCTGTGGTGCCACTCTGCAGTAAAGAACTATGTTCTGCTTGTGCTATAAAAATAAACTACATTGCATCTGGCTCCAGGAACTGTTGTAGCAGAACCCCTTGCGTGTGATGTCTTATAACAGGGGCTTAATTAGGTCCCTGTGTAGTAAAGTAGAAAATGCCTTTAAGGCCTTCTCCCTTTAGACTCTGTATCAGATAATCGCACGCCAGGAACTGAACTCAGGACTAAACTGTTCTGAGTGATAATCTGGTGTTGCCCTTTGGGCAGGGGATGGAGGTTTGGCTCTTGGGTCCTGTAGCATCAGCCAGTGAACACAAGGGCAGGGGTATCAGGGGTTTTACCAGCATGTTCATCCACTTTGGGCATGTTCTCCTACAATAACACACTTGAAAAAGACCCAGAACTCTAGTGAATGCTCTTAACCATTGCTTGGTGGAAATACTTTTAGGGTAGAGAAATGAAGACACCGGCCCCTGCCATGCTCACCTTGCGTCTCTGGGGTCAGGATTGCAGCTCAGAGGCAGGATCTGGTGCTTGCCCGTGGGTGGCCTCAGCCATACGTATTCAAATCGAGCACCCAGGCATGTCACCTCGCTGCAGCATGGGGCTGAGAGATGCACAGGGGCTTTCCAGCCCCACGGGCCATTATTAGTAAGAGGGCTCGTGCGTGGTGTATCTTTTGGTTGAAGCTGTGAACTGCCAGTGGACTCTAAAAACTGCTGCTGAGCCTTGTAAATAAGATTGCAAAAGTTTCCGAGAAGCGTAATAACTTCCCTAAACATATATATTTTATGTCTAAAGGTGCTCAGGCGTGCGTTTATGCTGAAAGTTCCCCCAGCAGAGAGGATGCATACTTCTGTTGTCATTTGGGAAGCTCAGGCAGGTAGTGGATAAGGAGCTGGTTGCTGGGGTTTAACTTCTCTGTTTGGGAAGCTGGATTTCAGGGCATGTTTCTGGGTTTGATGGGCAGGTAGAACAATTTAGAGCAATGTGAGTGGCCTGCATGGTAACTTCAAGATTGTGCCATCTGAGCAACTAGATTGGGGATTACAGATCCCAGGGCACCTGAAGTCCAAATAGGTTTTTAAATCACACAGGTCATTTTAAAAGAGATAATTAAGTTCCTGAGTTACTCAGTAATGCCTACAAATGTTCCTGCGAACGGCTCATGAAACACTTGCAGTCTCTTAACTTCTGCCAGAGGTAAATGGGCTATTAGGAGGAAATTAGCTGCCCATGCAGCATTTTCTGTCTTGGAGTCTCAGAGTGTTTTACTGAGATGTGTTAATACAGCTGTGCTGAATGTACCACTGAAATCTGCATGCTCTGATAACCATCCTCAGGTGAAATGAATCCCGATGGAGCCATTTGAGATGAATGCTCAGTGTTCGCATGTTCCCGCCTGCCCTGTTGCCAGAAGTAGCTACCCACAGAGGCAGGGCTATGGAATGGGCTAGATGTATATCTGCACTTCATCCATTGTGTTATATGAGCACAAAACTGTCTTCACTTACTTGGAAGAGCTGGAGCACAAGGTGGGGAAACCAAAATGTGGCATATCTATTTTGTCTCCCTTGCTAGAGGGATGGAGGATTAACTGCTGGAAGCACACTGGGGTGGAGGTAGCAACATCTCAGATGCTGAAGTTAGGCTTTGAGAGCGGTTTTGCCTACTGGAAATTTCTGCTTCTTTTCGTTTGACCAGTTGGCAAGGTGGGAGTCATTGCATGGCACTCCCCCCACCCCACGTAGGTCAGCAGTGCAGCGTTTGGTTTCTGTTGTGGTCAGTAGAGACCTAGTCAGCATTGTCCATGGGATTTAAGGTGAGATGGATCTGAGAAATGAAATTAATTGCACCTTCATCTTCCCTGACTGTGTGGCAGACCCTTTACCAACTGCAAAAGCACCCTATGCCGACTTGTTCAGATGCAGACGCCAACACTGCAAACACCTTTCTTTGATCAGGTGCGGTGTGCCCCTAGCCAGCTTGCTTAGACTAGATATGTATGGTTTACGTGGCTATAGGGTAGGTGAGATGAATCCTGCGCCTGCTATAGCAATGTTCATGGCCCAGGCGGGCTGTTTGGAGGGGGATTTTTAAAGCAAGTTTTGTGAGCCCATCTTGCAGCAAGAGATGATTTCCATGCATTTCTGACAGAGAAGGTGGTCAGATCGAGGCCAGCTTGGAGAAGGGAAAATGCCTATAGGTTACTGGCGATTTGGCAGTGGCTGTGTCACCCGCAGGCTCCGCACCCATTGCCGCTGTGATGCGTGGAGGTAATGGGGAGGCAAGGGTAGGACTTCAGGGCACGGCACAAGGACCACGTGGGAGCTTTGCAGGAATAACGTTGCTTGAAGCAGAATGGGGAAGGCAGGAGGTAAATACTATCCTCTTTCCCAAAGATTTAATTAGTTTTGTGGCAAAGGTTGCTTTGGGTCTTGGCTCAAGGGTTCCATAATTTTAAGACTGGCCTTTTTGGTGCTAGTACCTAAGTTATGCAGAAGAGATCCCCAGGTGTTTCACCATGTCAAGTGTCACAAGATGCTCTGATGAAACTGTAGTGGTCTATCATGTATACGCTATTTGGTGGCCATCTAAGAAGCAGATATCTGAAGTTTAAATTTAAACAGCGTCGGCTTTGCATGATGGCTTTAGGGGAAAACCTTGCAGCTGATGGGAAGCCAGCAGATGAATATTTGACACTTAAATCAAAGGAAAGTGACAGGTTTAAAGTCTGCCCTGGCATCTCACCCTGGCACACGTCATCCTCTAGGCACTAGGGCAGTCATGAAAACCCTGTTGTCACTTCTGCTCCTTCTCCTTATGGTCTCTCTAGGGTGTTGCTGTGCTGCTATCAACGTGACATAGAAATGCTTGTTGCCTTCCCCACTATCAATCACCATGGAAGGGGCCTTATGAACTTCAGGACACTCATGACAGTGAAGGAGCGTGTTGAGAGGATGTTCTGAGGTTGTGTCTTGCAGATCGATTCAGTGTTTGTTCACCGAGGGCGAGGTCGCCAGCTCCTCTGATCATATTTCCCATTCCCTCCTGGAGGAGCTGGGTTTGCCAAATGAGGCATTGCGGCATCAGGTTCTGATGGCAACATCCACGTGTGAGTGGGAGGGAAGCATCAGTCTCTGCAGTGCCTGTGTCTTGGTAGTGACAGTGAACAGAGAGGAGTTTTATCGGCTGCTGGGATTCTGGGCACTGTGTTGGAGAGGGGTGTTTGGTGATTTGTTTGCCTGGAGGTTTGTCAAGGTTTCTGGGTCCTGTGGGTTGTGATTATATGAAGGAAGGCTGAGATAGTTGGGGTTGTTCAGCCTGGATAAAAGAAGGCTTCAGGAGACCTTATTGTGGCCTTTCAATGTATAGCAGAGAGCGTATAAGACAGATGGAGACATTTTACCAAAGCTTGTAGTGACAGAGTGGGGGGCACCGGTTTATACTGAAAGAGGATAGATTTAGGCTGGACATAAGGAAGAAATTTTGTATGATGAGGGTGGTGAGGCGCTGGACCAGGTTGCCCAGAGAAGTTTTGAATGCTCCATCCCTGGAAGTGTTCAAAGCCAGGTTCGATGGGGTTCTGAGCAACCAGGTCTAGTGGAAGGTGTCCCGGCCCGTGGCAGGGAGGTTGGACTAGATGGTCTTTGAAGCTCCCTTCCAACTGACATAATTCTGTCATTCTGTGATTTTTGTTTTCCTGTGTGGTGGTTTCCCGAAGTAGGGAGGAGGGAGAGGGAAAACAGAGGTGCCAGCTATGGGACTCACTTTTGTGTTGCCATCCTTGTAAGACCTGCCACTTTGGTCATTCCTTCCTGGGAAGCCAAGGCCCTTCACGTGCTGGGCCAACACCATTGTTTTTTTCTGATGATAATTCTGTATATCTGATGGCTGTGGCACTGCGAAACTGGGGAGTCCCAGAGAATTCCGCTTAACGCTGCCACCTTGAAATGTGGGGGAAAGGCATCCTTTCCTTGGGCTCTGCTCACCCATAGCAAATTCTTCACACTGCGAGGACAGTTGGCACAGTGGAAGGCAGTAGCTGGGATCAGGGGGGTCAGAAGCGGGGAAAATAAGCAAATTATGTCCTCCTGCTGCAGCAGAAGTATTGGCTTAGGGTCACTGTTATGGAAGAGGTGGGGAAGGTTTCATCCTGCATCGGACTCAGCCAGGAACCGTCCTGCTGTAAAAAACAGCTCTTTCCTCCCATTTTTACCAGCATTCTCTCTATCCCCCATGCACAGGAGCCTGTCCTGGGATGCAGTGTGGTGTTTATTTGAGTGAGGATGCTTCAGGGGCAGGGGCAATTTGTGCCTTCCTGATAATGTGCCATCAAGCCTGCTTTGTGCCAGGAAGACCGATGAGGACAGGGAGCAGGGCTTGCTGGGCTGCACACCAAGCCGTGGGCATCGTGTAGCAGGGGAGACATGGGAGGGATGAAGTGAGCTATTGGGCATGTGGGTTACAAATGTCCCCTTGTCCCTCAGGACATGGTGGGGACCTATCACAGCACATGTGTGTGCATCCATGGAATTGCACAGGTGGTTTGTTGTCTCCAGTAGTTACCTGCACCAGTCTGGATGCTCAGGACTGGAGAGATTTGGGGTTGCTTTCTCATTACCTGCCATTATGCCTAGGCTGAGGGGCTGCAAAAGGAGAAAGCGACTAAGTTGGGCACAAAATCCAACCTCCTGTTTTCTTGGGCTGGCTGGTGCCTCCGGAGGTCCACGGGCCACATGAGCATGGGTTGATGAGCACTTGGTGAGCAGTCTTGTGACAGTACATGGGGAAGGTTGTGCCAGTGAGCTCAGGTCATGTACCTTTCAGGGTCACAGCACCCTCTCTCCCTTGTAGATGGTCCCTGATGCAGGTGTACAGGGGCTGGCTCTGCCATCTGCACAGGTTACAGTGGCAGTAGACTTCCCCCCTGCAAGGGGAATTTTCCCTGGCTGCCACAGAGGCTGAGCAGTTAGCTGATAAGCCTGTCCCTGGTATTGCCACAGATCTATAGATGTATCATGAACAAGGAGAAGGGGAAGCACCTGGAGATGCATCTGCATCAGACCATGTTGCACAACTGTCCCAAGTGGGCAGCAGCCCAGGCCAGTAGGTCCACCCAGTGCCAGCGTCGTGCCTGTATGGACTCACCAGGCTGGCTGCCTGTCCCAGGTAGTGCAGGCAATGTCAACCTGGGCAGGAGGCTGCTGCTGGCTTGGTTGTGTCTTAAAGCCTTGATCGCTGCCTGATTTCTAACCCCCAGCCTCCCCCAGCTTCACGTTTTTCTTTGCATTCGGAGTTGCAGCCTGAAAACAGTTGAGCTAAACCCTGTACCCTAACGGTTGCTCATCTGAAAGTGTGGAGCCAGCTTGCAGCAGCTGCTAAAATAGCAGAACTAAAGTGGGGAATGAAAAGTGAGATGGTGATTAAGACCCGGTTTCCTGTCGCGGCCCCGCAGGGCTCCTGCCGGCGATGGAGACGTTGGTGGCGGTGACAGTGGCGGTGTGAAACGTCCCAGCCATTGGCCTGGGGCTGGCTGAATCACTGGCGGGCTGGCCCGCGCTGCTTAGTTATCGGAGTGCTTTGTAGACATCGGTGGGCATGGTAGGCTGGGCTTGTGGACATGAAGAGGATCTTGTTTTAAGAAGCCAGGAAGGGTAGGGAGCCCACGTGGGGGGTTCTGGCTGAGTTGGGGTTGGAAGTAGCTCTGATGAGACGCAGGCCAGCCCCAGAGCAGGCTGGTGTTTGTTGCTCTGTAGTACCTAGAAGAGCTGAAAGTGTGCACAGGATCCGGGGGCACTGGGAACATCAGTCCTCTGGGCTTTTTTCTCCCATCTTTGACAATACATTACTTTAGACCTGTCACCTAGAATGGGCGAGAGGAAGATGCAAGGTAGAGAAATTGCTGCTGAAGTGGTGGTGACCCTCCCTTGCTGGTTCTGTTTGTGCCAGGGGCACAGGGATTGTTCACTTGTTCTACTGTTTGGCCCCTTATATGCCTCGGTGACATAAAAAAGCAAATGCATTATAATTAGTTTATATTTTTGGCTTGCTTGCATCAGATGTTTGTGCAAGGAGAAAACAGTTGAGTGTGAAGGGGATGCTGAGCTGTTTCTCTGAGGACACTATGCCACATGCAGTCACAGACACGCAGTGTGTGTTTGTTAGTGCCAAAGGCATCTGGTTTCTTTCTCACCCTGGAAGTGCGAATCGCTGCTGCCCTGTGTGTGCTCCAGCCACTCCTAGGTCCCTGCTGTAGAAGTATGAACTGGATGTCTTTCAGCAATCCAGATCCCATCACTGTAAACTGTGTCCTTTCTGACAGGAGCAATGATGTACAATGTGGAGATGGGACTTCCCTATACCACCTCATCCTCTGGAGAAAGCCAACCGCAAAACTCCCTGCAAAGAGGCCAGAACCCCATTGGCCCTGGCATTTGCTGTGTGCTTAGTGGATACCCTGTGATACCTCAGCAAAGGAGCAGCTGAACGGGCTCCTTGCTGCCAGAGATGGTGGCAGGTAGAGGGAAGGAGGAGAACAGAGAGAAGGTTGTTGTCTGGGTGCAGAACACCTGGAATCAGCTCCTTCTCCATTTTTGCAACAGGAGCCGTAGCTCCTTCCCCTCTCCGTGCCCCCTGTCATGGTTGCAGCCATGTGGCTTGCTGGAGGCAGCACTTGACCCAGTGTGCCAGGGGCTTGCAGCAGGAAACTGGAGTCTCTGCTGTGGTTCCACCACAGGCATGTGGCCCAGCAAGGAGGACCCTGGGCATGTCCCCTGCTGGGTCATTTCACAAGGAGCTTCCACCAGAAGATGGTTATTGCAGCCCTTCGACAGGGTGAGGGAAAGCAGGCAAGCCGAAATATGTGACCTTACCCGCATAATTGCGGTCTTCCTCCAGATAGGGCCTGCCTGAAGGGTTGCAGGAAAGATGTCCATCTCTTGTGACTGCTCGTATGAACTTTTGTACCCCTCAACAAACCACCTTCTATCTCTTTCTGAGTTTGAAAGTTACAGCAGTTCCCATCCACCCCGGTGCTAAATCCACCAGATTCTCTCACTCCCCTTGGCTGTGCAATGGAGGGTTGCCACTAAATCTGGCAGTGTGAGGGACCACTGCTTGAAATGTAGTGCCATGTGGTATTTGGTCTTTCTGCTGTCTGTCAACTCTTGCGGTCACCAGCATCTCCTCCAAGGCTGCCTCTTCCTCTGCATTCCTGTACTGCTGGGACAGGCTTCTGCAGTACGGAGGGTAGGTAAATAGGGTAGGTAAATGCCCTGCTCATACCTGATCAGTGTTAAGGAAATGTAAATTAAAATGCAAATGTATTTTTCACAGAGCAGGTCAGCGAATGGGAGAGGCTCTGGCAGTGGTGGTGTCAGGGAAGGCGTGCTGATTCACAGCAGCCAGGGTAATTGCCCTGAATCGGTATCCTCTACTCCCCATTTCTTTCCTTTGACCCAGAAGTATTTCTCTACTGGTGTGCAGCCTGGGGCGTGCATGGCCCACATGCAAAAGGCGAGGGAGGGGGCAGAGGGGAGAGCTGGCCCCGAGCTGGGCAGAGCATCTGGGCAGAGCATCACACATTGCCATTACTGTGTGGGGAGAGGGAGCTTGCTTACAGAGAAATGAATTCCTGCGCTCACGGAGAAACTTTTGTAACATCTGCTGCCATGGGGGAGAGGGGTATTTTACACTTTTCTGGTGCCTTTCATCCCAGAGGAGTTTAAAGTGCTTGGCTTTTCAGACTGCTTTCATAGTGCTGAGAAAAGGATGAGCAGTAGGTTTTGTGTGAAGGAGAGCAGCCCCTAACTGCTGCAGCTGCGGCGCGAGGAGCCGGAGATCTTCCAAAGCACCCACTTCTGCTGGCGAGCAATAACACCACAGCACGGCATTGTTTCAGGAGTCTGGAGGAAGAGCTGCCTAGGATTGAATATTTTAGGAATTATTTCGAGGGAGGATGGGCTAAAGGAGAGGAAATAGTGCAGATATGGGAAGGTAAACAACTGCTTTTTGAGCAGGGAGGTCAAGGATGGCTCTGAGGTAATAGCAAGGAACAGACTGTAGATGAATTTGCTGAGCAAAGTGCTGCCATCCAGATATAACCCTCTTCTCTCCTTGCCAGAGAGATCTTCAGTATCAAGCTAAGGAGGAAACAGTACTTGGTTGGAGGAAACAACATAGCCTTGGTCTGCTGGCACCTGGCAAATTCCTTAGCCCTGGTTCCCCAGCCCAGCAATGCTATGGAATACCTGAAGGATATGGAAAAGACAGCAAATCTGCACCAAGGATCAGAGGTGTGCTCTTCTGGGATGATCAAGGTGCCTTCAATTAAACTCCCACAGCCAGGAGTGGCGGTTTTGCTGGCATCTGTGAGTCACGGCACAGAAGGGCAGCAGGCTGTGCCACCGTTCCTGCCTTCCAGGCAGTGGTCTCAGAATAGGGAGGACATGGCAGAAGTGGAAGAGGTAGTGGAGGAGGAAGGATCTGCCACAGTGAAGAGGCAGGAGAGGCTGGACATGGTGGTCCCAGTGTCCGCATTGGGCTGCAGAAGATGACAGGTATGGGCAGCTTGCTGGTATCTCCCTGTGTCACCGAGGGTGCTGTCTGAATGGCAGCTCCACATCCTGTGGTGCTTTTCAAGAGCTCTGTGGCCATCCGTTAGCATGTCTTGGATTGCTTCTCTGGTGTGAGCCCATGTTCATGACCACATCCATCAAGCAGTGTAAGGAGGAGCTTGGGAGCTGCATGGGAGAGCAGCCGGAGGAGACCCTGGCTGGGGTGAGCCATCTCTGGTGGCCTCCCCGCTGCTTTCTGGCTTTGCTCAGGCTGATGGTGGAAGGTGGTGCTCACACCTTACAGCATGTCCAGCCCAGCCCAGGTGCTGCAAGCCATGCTTTGATATGCCTTCCTTTTGCCAGCCATGCCAGCTTGGCTGGCTTTCCAAGCCTGCGTTCTGTGTGGCGAGTGTCAGCAGAGGAGCCAAAAGGTCACCAGTGTGTGTTAGACTCTGTTTGCAAAGCCTGCAAGAAGATGGAAAAGGTTATTTTGTCTGGGGTGGGGGAGGAGGGAAGGGGTGTAAGGAGTGATGCCACGTGGGTTTGTTGCGTTCCCTCAAGGAGAACAAAGCATCTCTGCAATGACAGGAGAGCAGCAGGGAAATAGCCAAGAGATGAAAACCGTCTCGCCCCTTAGCAACCCACTATTGCATCTCTCCTCTGGTTTGTCTCTTCACCACCAACAGCAGGGAATAAAAAGCGGGGAAAAAAAAGAAAAAAAAAAAAAAGGCAGTGAGATGGGTTTTGAATGGATGCCAAGGTTGATTTAATTAGATGTATTGAATTTGTTAACTTCTGAACGACGTGGCTGCCGCGCAGCACAAATGACAAGCTGCAAGCGACAACGGCAACACAGCACCAACCTGCCAAAAGGTTCAGCAAAGCAGAAGGATTGACCTACTTCCATCAGCGCTGCAGGGAGCGCAGGCGAACGCCCTCCGCTCGCTGTCGCCGTGCTCCCCGGAGGGCTGCGTGTCCCTCCATGCAGGGAAGAGCTCTCCTGGGCTGGGGGGCTGCTGGGGAGCCCTGCATCACCTGTGGACTCCAGTGTGAGCCCAGGGCAGGGTAAACGTGTGCCCACAGGAGGCAGCTTGCTCAAAGCAAGGGCTGCTGCTTTGTGTGCTGTCTGCTGGCTTCTGGCTGACTGATTTTCTGCTTCTCCCACCTATTGCATCCTTAAAAAAAATACTCGGGTGTTCTCTGATAACGGGCCTAAATGCTGTTGCAGCTGATAAGGGTGATAAAATCACCCATGCACACTGCCATGGCAACCTACTGCAATTGCTCTTGGCTCTTGATGTGTCTCTGCTCTTTGGTGTGAGCATAGATGTGTGGGTTTGGCTGAGACTTGCCTGGGAATTACCCAAATCTGGAAGATTTGGCTTTGGTTATTGATCTCTGCCATGGATGCAGAGCCACTAGGCAGCTCCTGGCCTTGCCGGCAACCCCTCGGAGCAGGTTGTGCTTCCCCTTGCACCTCGCTAAGAGTCCTGGCAGTGTGTATGGTATCTCAAAATACTTGTCAGCACCAGGGAGGAGTCCTCTGAAAAATATATTTGTTTCCAAGTGAATTTCATAACGGCTAACAAGAGGAACCACCGGCTGTCTGCTCTCGCCCCCAGTCATGCACATGTGCGTAGAACCTGCCAAGCACCAATGTCCTTCCTGAAGGCAGTGACCACAGGATCCCTGTGAGGTCGGTGTGGTGCCTCCTAGCCAGGTAAGCCTCCCAGCTGGAGAAGTTCAACAATTGAGTTGCATCTCAGTGTTCTGCCTCTGGTACCAGCCACGAGCTGAACTCCTCCCATTCATTTGGCAGTCTACTCTATCGCTCGCTACTGTCAATGCAAAAAAACGTCCTGTGAAATTGTGTCTGTCAGGCGGTGAAGAGAGAAGGTGGATTTCCTGAGCCACCAGCCTGTCAGTGATGCTTTTGTGGTAAGGAATGTTTGCCAAAACCTTTGGAGCTAGGACACCAACAGAGACATTTGTGAAGCACACAAGTATAGAAGTGCTGCATGAAACCATGGTCTGGGTTGTGTTGAAGATCACCATGTTACTGAACAAGATGCTGACATGGGAGGGAAGCTCAGACACACCATCAATCTCTTCTGATTATTATCAGTGTTAAGCCCAGGCTGGTAACCCAGGCCTATCGCACACATCCTAGGGGTAGTCACCCAGCGTGGTGGGGAAGTTGCTGTTTCAGTGGGGAAGTGAGGCCAAGTGGCATTGGGGAACTTGTCCAAGGTCATGCACAGGAGACAACCAGTTTGTTGTTTCCCACCATTGAAGCTCTGGCCTTTTCCTTGGGTGCAGTTTCTTTTCCACAGCACCCCTCAGCCAGAGCAGTGAATGGTCTCTTGAGTGGGGAGGTGAAAGAAGAAATGTTATTTCACTGGGTAACATCAGGAAATTATACGGGAAGAAGAAACGGAGGACAGATGGAGGGAACCCGGCTGTCTGCTTCTGTGGAGAAGACATCTCTTTGTAGCATTGAGGCTGCTTTTGGGATTCATGATTCAGCTTTCAAGTTGGTTGTTGATAGTTAGGATGTTTTCATTTTGACTTCATCTGTTGAAAAGGTGGTAAGAGCCCTGCAAGGGTGCATATCTCTCCATCAAGTATGACTAATTGTATTGGGACAGCCCCATGCGCGATAACACTTATGTTTTTCTCTAGAACAGCTCCATTACAGACTGCCTTGTAGCTGAGCCCCAGCGAGTGTTTTTGTGGGAGTTTTGCTGATTGTGCAGCCCAGATAACCTGTGAGTGAGCAAACATGGAAAGCATTGAATATTCAGCTCAAAACCCAGAAGCGGATTTGTGTCGCTGCTTGTATGAACTGAGCTTTTAACCGTGTGTTGGCAGTGCTTTTCAGGAAACTCATCTCTTCTGAGACACATTATCTGGTGAGAAGTGCTCCAATTTTAAGACAGCCACCAGGAGCTCTGCAAAGGCCAGGGCTCATGGCTTGCCGCTGGTGTCTTTGCAGCTCCGTGTTGTGCTTTCCTTTCCCCATCTTCTCCAAACTCAGTCCATGCCAAACAAGTCTATTTTTAAACAAGAGCCAACACTGTTTTTTCTTAGCCTTGCACTCAAAAAACAACCTCTCCAAAAAAGCCAGCACATGGCAGAGGCTGGTAAATATTTTCTCTAGATGTTTGCTGTTGTTGATCCTGCTTCTGCAGGAACCCAGGAGTTTTGGTGCACCCTAAGGGCTGAATGTTAACTTCTTGTAGTTAAACTGGTTGCCCCTGCCTCATTGGATAACAGTCGTATGTATATACGCACGAAAGCCACGCTTATGTCCCTGAAGAAGTGTGTTGGCACAGATGAGCCTCTGACCTCAATATATCAGCTCAGTGGTCAACAGCCTCATGCAGAAAGAGCTTTGGTGTGCAACTCTTCCACTTGGCAGAGTTTAATCTTTGTATGGATTACAGCAGAAAACTCCCTACGAGAGGCTGCTCAGGTTTAAAACTGTGCTGGCCTTTGATGGAAATCATTGCTCCTCCTCAAGGAGGCTTGTAATCATCTGAAAGCTTCACTGAAAGCATGCGAGTGGGCAGCCTGTCCGACATAGGGAGACAGCAGAGACCTTCTTGGTCCTTCCTATGCCCCTTTTCCCAAGGAGGGAGGCAGGTTTTTCTGCCTGCAGCAAGGCATCCCTCCTGGTTTAGGAGTGCAAGACTGCGCCTATCACGATGCTGGCGTGGGGCCATAGCTTCTAGTTGGAGGTTAGAGGAATTGGTCAGTAGTAGTCAGAAGGCTGGTGCACCAGGGGGTAGTCAGTCAGTGTGGACCTTCTGAGGGCATTGACTTCTCACAGTAAACTCACCAAAGGACCATTTCAGTGTTCTCCTTTTCTTGCTATGTTGGCTTTGTTGTTGGAGGACTGGAGTTATCTAGCGAGCTTTGAGCACCTGAACAGAGTGGCAGAGCTTGGGATGTGACCTTGGCAGCTGATGACACCAAGGAGGAAACAGCACTCCTGAAAGTGTGAGAAAACTCTGGACACTGAGAGAGGGCACATGGCATCATGGCCATTTGACCATGATCTGTCCAGGGTGAGCTTACCCAGGAGAGGCATCCCTTGCAGGGGCTATTCCATGTGTTTGCAGCTCCTTAAGGATGTTGTCCCATGGACAGGAGTGACCTGTTGGCATTGAGGGTGGTTCCCCTTGCTCCTGTTGGATGCTCCGTGGCGGGAAGAGGAGGCATGCTGGCTGCCAGTTCGGCTCTAAAAACGATGTCTGTGCAAAGTCCGTCCTTGTCTGGACTCCAAGGGGCTGCTGTGCACAAGGCCTTCACACAGTTTCCTTAACAGGCTCCTTTTCACTTTTTCCAGGGACTTGCACTGTGCTTCGTTTCAGAGGGATCCAGTGAATTAGCATATTGTTGCTGCTGCCTGGGTAATTGCATGCCCAGGGTCTGCTTTGCTCCGACACAGTCTTCCCGGCTTCCCAGACAGAAAGCATCCTTCTCCTCTGGCGAACAAGGCTGCAAAGTATTGCCCTGAGACCTTGCTCAAAGGATGGAGGAAGGAGAGGGTGGAAAGAGGGGGGGAGCCTGTTTCTGAAGACATATCTGGCTTTAAGACCTCACCTATCAACGAGGAGGTGGAGATGAGGTTTTTAATCTTTATTTCTGTACCAAGGTACTGGTTTTGACTGAAGCTGTGGTTTCTCTCGCTGATTTGTGCAGACCTCGGTATGCATGCAGTTACAGAAATTTAGGCCAGCACAAGTCACTACAGGGGCTCAGAAACTGCTTGAAATTAGCCATCCTGGGTCACACAGGAGTTTCAGCAGGAGTTGAAACTGAGCGGTCTGATACCCTCTTCTGTACTGAAAATAAAACCCTATGAATAGGTAGGTATAAAAATGCTTACTGGTCTCACTTCCAAGTACAAAAAACCCACATGTGGATAAACCCTTTGAGCCCTTTAAGGCCCTGTGAGAATAGAGCACATCTTAAAACACTTTGGCGAGTGTATCTTCAAAGCTGGACAGGTTTCTTAATGTGGGTGCAGGTTTGCATTTTTGAAAGATGTTATTTTGGTCAAGCCTGACTTCTAGCTGGGAGCTGGCATCCCTTAGGCTTTGGTCTCCAAAAAGAAATGTGCTTATGTGCAGTGTGAGGAGGACAGCTTTACCCCCTAGCACGGTTTGGCTGTCAAGTAGAGACATGAAGAGGAGTGGGAGCATCAAGGCTCTGGGATAGAGGTGAGGAGATCGGTTCGTGGCTCTGCCATCAACCTCCTGGGTGACCTGGGGCGAGGAGATGAACCTCTCTTCCACCTCTTCCTCTCCTGCCCACCTGGTGCATATGACAGTTGCTTCATGCTTTGTATGGATTCTTCTGGGAAGGCAGAGCTCCGCAGTGCTGGCTGTAAGGTCCCTTTGTATCTCCTCGGTTGTAACATTTCGTGTCTCTGAGCCACACCAGTTATCTTGACTGGAAGGAAGACATTGCTCCAACACCCTTTACGACATGAGGGATGGAGAGGAGGAGAAGGCCATGCTGGCAGCGTAGCTTGCTTATCCTGCACCAGAGCATTGCAGCTTGCAGGGCAGAGGGAAGGCTTCTTGAGGGATCTCCATCCCGTGGAATAGAGGCTGTAGCCTTGGGCAGTACAGAGAGCCTTTTTATAGGCAGCACTATACACAGGGCTTAGGAAATCCTGCTTGTTCTGTAATGATGTGGGTGGGTGGGTGGGACTGCCCTCCAGCACTGCTCTGGTATGTGCTGCAGAGGTTCCTTGGCCGCTGGTGCCCAAACTGAGAGGGACAGTTGCATGTGGATCACTGAGGGACTGCATGCAGAAGTGTGGTTTGTCATGTTACAGGGGGAACACAAGGTACAGTGCCTGGGGGTACCTTCTGGGCCCTTGTGGTCATGGGATGTGGTGGTTTCTCTTAACTCTTTTGCTTGGGGGATATCACAGTAACCAAGCACTGAGTGATTCCCACCCTTTCCTCTGAAGCCTCTGCACTGGTGGCAGTTAGGAGATGGCTTGTAGGACTGCAGGATAATTCAGGCTGAAAGGGACCTCAGGTGGGTCAGCTGTGAGATCAGACCAGGTTGCTCATGACTTCAGTCAAGTCTTGAAAACGTGTAAGGATGAGAGTGCACAGCCAGCTCCACAGCTTGACCTACCACATAGAAAAGTTTTTCCTAACATCCAGTCTGTACCACTCTTGTATCAAATAATGCCTGTTGTCTCTCATTCTTCTGTCAGACACCACTAGGAGAACCTGGCTCAGTGTTCTCAGTAACCTCCCTGCAGGTGCTGAGGGCTGCTGCTGGATCCCTCAGTGCCATCTCTTCCTCTGGCTGAATGAGCCCAGATCCCTCAGCTCGTCTTTCCAGGCAAGTCTGCCAGCGCCTGGCGATCTTGGTGTTCCTCCACTGCACTGTGCGCTGGTTTGTCAATGTGTTTCTTGTACAGGGGGCCCAAAACTGGATGCAGTACCTACATGTGTCTAACGAGGCTGAGATCTCTTACCTGTGCTCCCGCTCCTGCAGCCCAGGATGCTGTTGGTCTTTGCTGCAGTTTCTTCCCTAAAGGTTGCAGTTGGCCTGTGGTCCCCAAAACAGCCAGCCTAGCCCTCGAGCGGTGGCAGAGCTGCTCAGCTGGGACTCTGGGCTGTGTCTGGGTGATCTCTGAAATAGGACCTATCCCTGTGCTTGGAAAGCTGGAGTGTTTCTCAGCAGCCAGGAGGGAAGAGGAGCATGGAGGAGCCCTGGTTCCTCTTCTCACTGCTGATGTTGTGGGCTTCCACCAGGAGAGGGACCAAGCCCGGACAGATAAGGTGACGAACTGAGTTCTGCGGAATAACTCAAAGAGTTGTAGTGTTATAATTACCACCATCTCACTTACTCATCTGTGAAGCAAGTTTTTACTCGCCGCTGTGCTTCCTGTGGAGCGGGGACTGTTGATGGCCACAGAGAGCTGAGGTTCTGCAATACCACTGCAAAGGGTTGTTGAACAAATCTCACTCACTGTGCTCACTGCTGGGGACAAAATACAATTCCTGGTAGCCATGTATGGAGCAATTTTACACATATATGTGTATATCACATATTGAAAAAAATGCCGCAGTTTTATTTTTTGCTGCCAACAGTTAATGTATGAGTTTCAGAGCAGGCAACCTATATTCTTTAAGACCCAAGAGCCTTGGGAAAAGATTGATTTATTTTTTTTTTAATCCTGTACTAATTTTAAAAGTGCTGGTTTTTTTAGTGCAGTGTGATAGAAATAAAAGGCAAAAAGGAGAAAGAAAAGACAGAAAGACCTGTACAATTGTTTTAAAGGTTTTCTGCTTTTTCCATTCATGTTCTGTTCAGGAAATGAGACCGACTATATATAGGATAGGAATGAAGCCACATAGCACAAGCCACTGTCAAGTTCACAAAGTGACCACATTGAAAAAGTAGTGAAAAATGTGTTCTTACTAGCACCTTCCTAGCTCATAGGAATCCTAGCTGTGGCTTGCAATTGTAGTAGGGTGAAGATTTGCATTTTCAAGTTGGCGGTTTTCCTTTTTACTCTTCCACTTCCTACAAGCTAATTCAGTGCCGTGTTAATTGTAAATCTGGAATGCAAATCAACTCACCTGCTTGTTTTTCTTTCGTTTTCAGGTTTTCTAACTATGGAAGCTCTCCTGAGGAGCTGCATCATGCGCTGCTGCCCCAGGGATGGGACACAGAGCTGGGAGTGAGGAGGAACTCCAATGTGCCGCTGCGAATTGCTTTTGTCAGGAGGGAGGCTTTCTGGCATGTCATGCGGTGCCGAAAGCCATCCTACCCTTGACAGCAAAAATCCTTATCCTTCTTGTGTTTTTTTCCAGGACAGCTGATATTTCCTGTTAGAGATGCTTTGTATGCAAATCAAAGTGTTAAAAAAAAAAAAACAACCAAAAAAAAGTCCTGAAAGCAATCACACCCATAAACTTGGACCACCGGGGAATTCCTGCTTATCAATTTTTTCTTCTTTTCAGTTCTGTACAAGATACTTCTTTTCCTGCTTTTTCTTAGTCTTTAATGTTTGTCCTGCCAGACCTCTTGGTTATGACCTACCAGTGCTGCTTGGATTTTGCAGGGCTTTGTGTCAGTCTGCATGGACAAAAGGCTGTAGGTGCTAGAAGTCGGGGTTAACAGTCCCTGTGTTTCAGCTTTGCCCTGCATTGCGGTGGTGCTTTCTGGTGTTCAAACTGGACATGAATCTCACGCTGCAGATTGCCATGTGCCTGTGGTGATGATCTGCCTGGGAAGGTGATCCCAGAAACCTTCAGGAAGGTCAGGGGAGGAAGAGGGGAGGTAGAGAACAAAGAGAAGCCAGCAAAAGTTTATTTAGGAACTTAAACAGGAGCAGGATTTGACCCTCCTGAAGCACCTCAAGAGAGGCCATGCTTAGCACTGCACTAATGCAGCAACACGAGTTGGTCACCTCCTCGCTCCAGCAAAGCAAATTTGTATCTGCCCAGCCTGTGCCCTATAGGTATCCCTATAAGTGCAGGGGGCTGGTCAAAGCCTCACTTGCACCATGCTCCCACCCTGCTGCCAGCAGCAGCACCACACTGATGCTAGAACAAGTTGTGAGGGTGAAAAAAAGACTTGTAGAAGCAATGCAAGAAAAAGACGTGTCAGAGCAAGAGAGAGCTGCACCACTGCATGGCCTAGAGAATATTGTTGTGTGTGTCCAGAGATACCCGCTGCAGCCCGGGTCTTGTTGAATCACACTGTGGTTGCTCTGGCCTTTGTGTGGGTAACGGTGATAATCGTTGTATGTGGTGTTGGGTTTTGTTATTTGGTTTTTCTTAAATGTAAAATTAACAGTCAAATTGGCGTTGGTAGGGCAGCGAGCCTAGTGCGGCTTTTATCTACCCTGAACCTGGGGACAAAGGAGGGGAGGGAAAAGGCTTGACCAGTTTGGCGGCTGTGTACATAACGGTCCTGGAGTTCAAAGCAAAGGACACAACAGTCAGATACACAAACCTGCCTGGGGTTTGACTGATAAGTCACATTTCAAAGCGAAAGGCAATCCTGAAGGGGGGTCTGTTGAGTGGCTGAAGCCTCCAGTGCTGAGTCCTCTTTAAAAGGGGGTTTCATAAGGAGTAATATGAACAGAAATGGCTCTTTTGTGGTTTTATGCATTCCAGGCATGCCAGGACTGTTCCTGTCAAGGATGGGCTGTCTCTGGGGTTTTGGGTTCTTCCCCCCCCCCCCCAAAAAAAAAAAAAAAAAAAAAAAAAATTGCCACAAACTAGCAGCTAAAATGGTGAAAAATAAATGAGAGTTTCAGAATCATTACAGTAGCAGTAATGGAAACTGTGAGGCTTATACTTAAACTGGCTGTGGCGTTTCACCGTATCGTCTACACTGCTGAGCTGCTGGGATCACTGCTTTTGCCTGCTATGACTGCTTCAGGGTGGATTATTTGGAAGCAGAGCTTTAACTGTTGGTTCCCCAGAACCTGAAAAATCTGTGCTTTAGGCTTTTTTCAGAAGCAGTGCCTTTTCAGCTGAACCACTGCTAAGTATGAATCCCTTTACTGTCAGTGCAGTTATGTGGACATACAGCATCTTTATGTCATGACAGCAGCATTAATTTCTGCAGGTCTGTGGGTACAGAAATGGGATCCAGCTACTCCTGTTTCAGGTGCACTTTTGGTTTCAGGCAAGCTGCGTGAGTTTGGATTGCACCTGTACACTTTGACACAAAACAGGATTTTAAATGATGTGAGAGCTTCCATGCACAAAATGACAGTGCCTTAAACCTTAAAGAATTGCGGCTGACCTGTGCCTTAGAAGAGGCTGAAGGTTCACATGTGATAAAGCACTAGATGGTTTGTGTAGACCTGGCCTGTTAGATGGGTGTCTTAATGCACAAGCCTACACGTCCAGTTCTTGTAGGCATGTGTGCTGCTCCTGTTGCCGTAGTCCTGTGTGCCATGGAGGTAGCAGGAGCTCCCAGGTGGCTGAGAAAGCCATGGACAGAAGTGTTACTGCCATCACCTTTCAAGCTTGGGTGCTACAGGGAGTATGGCCATAACAGTGTGTAATTAAGTGTGGACCTCAAATGCCCCTGGGACACCCGGCACAAACACTCAGCACCTTTATGAGCAGCACCACACTGATTACCTCTATGGGCTGGAGCTGCACCTCTGCGTGCTCTGATGAGACTAATCCCTCCATGCAGGGAGCAGAAAACTGAGCCAGGCTCATCCTGGCAGAGGCTGAGCCATGGGGCCATAGAAAACTGCCCAGAGAATTTGCTTTTCAGCCTGGGTTTGGCCATAGCACGAGTGCAGGTGGAGGGTAAAATGCAGAGGGTGAGAAAACATCTCTTAGAAGGTGGCAATAAAAGGCATTGTTGAAATGAATCATCTGGCTTGGTTTTATTAAATATGAATATGGTTATTAGTGATGAACAGGGATGGGGTGGATTTACGACATGGTGCCTGAAGCCCCTTCCCTCCCTCCGACACAGGCTGATGTTACAGAAAAATCTCAAGGCTGTCACTTGGGCTGTTGTAGGTCTGTGGGTGAAGGAACTTTAATCACTGGGGTTGTTGTCAAATGCTGCACTTTTAACAAGATACAAGAAATTAAGATCTCACGTTAATTCAGTGCTCAATATAAATATTTTTCACCTGAGAGGTGTCTGGGCTTGTAGCCTTCTGGGCTGCTTGCCATTTTGGGTTTGTTTCTTTTTCTTTTTCTTTTTTTTTTTTTTTTTAAAAAAAAGAGGGTTTTTTTATTCCATCAGTGCTTCCAACCACAGAAATTTGGAAACAAAAAGTTGGAAGGTGTAGTCAGTAGCGAGCTGTCTTTTACTGGGCCTGTCTCGCAGAGGAGGTTTTGAAGTGGATTTTGCTGTGGCCACTCAGAGTCTCTGCTGTGGAAATATTTATCACTGTGAAACTGCAGCAAGCTTTGCAAGTGGCAGAAAAACCCTACTTTTGTAACCAAATAAATGTGTTTTCCTTACAAGTTACACAGATAGGTGTATGTGGTGTATGTTTGTAAAATTTTTTGTTTTCAACCGAAATTGCTTTTCCACTGTGTCATCTAGAGCGGGAAAACAAGTAGACCTTGAGCTGCATTTTAATGTAGGTTTCATCCATTTGACTGCAGCAGAAAGTTATGTTGGGATGCTCTGTTATCCTTCTGGTGTGTCCTTGCTTGATATTTTGTGCTTGAGAATCTCCATTTTCCCTCTCTTTGATGGTTTGAGAGTTTTGATAGAGAGGGCAAAAAACGTATAAAAATTTTCATGTTCTTTGGAAGGCTCCAGCAAGTCATGCAGTGGTGAAGAGATGCTGACAGCCGGTGGAAGAGCCAGTTTTTGACAGCATAGGAAGTGATTAGTGCCTCATTTGATGTCCTCACATCAAAGCTGGATGGTATGTATATATTTCAGTATGTGTGGCAAAAGCAACTCTACCTTAATTATTGTGGGCCTTCTGTGACCACAGGAATGTATGATGCCTAACGCCAGCCCTGATAGAACAAATATCTGAGGACCAGCTCATCACTGCAGCATAGCCAACTGTCTATTCTCTGTTCCCTGTGGGAATTGTGCAACATGGGATCCTACAAGGCAAAGACGGGGGTAAAGCTCATCAGGCAGCACATGTGCTTTTGTTAGTGTCCAGTTACTCCATCTGCAAGCCAGTGAAGCTGGGGCTGCAGGAGCTGGCAGTAAGGAAACGCCGTAGTTGCCTGGCTGCGTAGGAGTCCCTGAGCTCCAAATGTGGCTTCTGACATGGTGCCACTCAGCACTCGGAGGCTTTAGCAGCTCAGTGCACATCCCTGGTTGTATGCCCCAGGCTTGGCGTGTCTTTGTGGCAGCCTGGACCCACTTTTCTTTGCAAGAAAGAGCTCCAAGACCCTTCCTGTCCTACAGCAAGGCTTCTATCCAGACCTCAACATGGTCTTCAGTCAGGGTTTGCAGACTAGGCTGGAGCAATAGGCAAATGTTCTGTGGTGAGGCCATGGTACATGGGACAAGATGATTTGATGCGCCCAAGGCTGTTTTCTGTCACTTGCCAAATGGCATAGGACAACTTGTACCCGTAGGGCATAACCTCTACAGCTTTTCACGTTGGGGGACTGCAACCAGCTGGTCATTGGGAATAGCCCATGTTGGCTGCTGGTCTTCATTCAGGAAGGTGCTGGTTGTCATGAGCCAGGAGGGCACGAAGGAGCGTTGTAATGGCAGAGGTGATTTGTATACCGGTGTCTGGCAATATTCCCTCACACTGTTGAGTAGTAAAGATGTAATCGTTTTTGCACTGATTAAATAGTGCCAGTGCAAAAAAAACCCCTCATTTATGCTCATTTATGGCAGTTGAATGAATTGTGTTGTAATTGGGAACAAAGAATTCAGGTTCTGACTAAAGCCTGAGTGAGGCTGTCGGGGGAGCACGGTGTCAGGGAGGGACTTGAAGGGGTTGTCCTGTAATCCTGTGAAAGTGACCTCTCGGTGGAGCAGTGGGACAGAAGGGATCTCGCAACTGGAGAGCAAGAAGGAACAGGGAGATGAGTTTGTCCCTTTAAAGGGGGACACACTGACTGGTACCTGTGCTTGACAGAGTATGGGGAAATGCCAGGAAGAATTCAAAGGAGAGCCATGAATGGCTTGGGATTACCAAACCAGAACTCCAGGTTTAAGGAGCTTAGTTTATTTGGCTAATTGGGATGAAGGCTGGCAAGGGGGTGACTTGATTGCCGCATCTAGTGGAAGAAAGCTTTGATCAGGAAGCTCGGGAAGGAAGGAATCCTTGGAAGTTTTACGCCTTCTTCCCTGATTTTAGAGGAAATCTCTCTAGGGTGGCAGCTTTAGTCTAAAATACTGAGCTTATTATGTAGAGGTCTTGTGTGAAAGGGACTGGTCTGCAGAGTACTGAAGGCAGGATGGATCATTTGAGTCTTTGTCTTTATGCTCAGAGCTCTAATACTCCCCAGCATCTTCCTTCCTCTATCCCTGGGGTAGGGCAGTTCTCCCGCAATGCTGGGCATAGCTGAAACTATCAGGTCAAAACGCTTTGGAGCCATCTCATCTTAAGGCAGGCATCTAAAACAGGTGGGTTTCCCTCTGGTAATGACTGTTGTTCTCCAGGGACTGTGGGGGGAGGCCAGAAGCTGATTGAGATGTGGACTGGTACATTGTGGATGTCTGAGGCTGCACAAAGATGAAACCCCCCTCTCACCGCCTGCGCGAGTGAGAAGGAGCTATTAGCACAAAGCACCTAATGAAGAGCCATCTGAAACCATTTGAGATGAAAATAATACGGAAACTTTTAATCAGCTTGCAGAAGCTGAACAGTCCCTGGAGGTCCTGTACCAAGCCTGACCCACTTGCTAGGTCCCAGTGGTGCGACACCGGGCGCCCCTCCACCTGCCTTTGGAGGAGGGAAGGGACAGCGATCTAAAAAGAGACAAGCACAGGGGAAGGCAATGAGTTGTAAGACTTTATTAAGAACGAGTTGGGGTATTGTGATCATTATTAAATGCAAGCCTGCCTTCTGCAGCATTGCTTTTTTTGAGCTGCTGAGAAAGGAGGCAGGTATTTGGAGAGATTCGTTTTCAACCCAGTTAAATGATTTCCCAGTTCCTTCTCTGCACCCCTGCTTACCACATCCCAGTCTCTCCAGCTGTGCCATGTTTGGGAAGCGGCTGTGAGCGTGTGTCCTCGGGGCTGAGCCCCAGCACTGTAAGTGGCCTGGTATCAAGGGCTACTCCCATCCCTGTAGGCTGTAGCCTGCTTTGCAGTGAGGGAGGGAGGGCTGTTGGACTGGCACCTAGCAGCATGACTGTTCTGCCAAATGTCCCCGTTTGCTGGCAGGACTGCCTGCAGCAGAGGCTCGTGAGGAACCCAGGCTCCCATCCCTAAGCTTCCTCAAGGAGGTGTGACCACTTTGACACAGGTTCAGATTGGAACATCTAAGTGGACAAAGCAACAGTGGGTAAAAATCAAATCCAAAATCTCTGAGCTTTGAGAAGATGATAGCAGTGGACTATTTGCAGCAAACTGTAATCCATATCCCCTTCCAGGAAGATGTTGCTGGGAAGACAATGCCCACATGCTCCTTGGAAGGGCTTGCTGAACTGCCAGACGAGCACCGAGCTTTCACCCACCTGTGTGTACCCATCCCACAGGCTGCAGCTGGGATGCCGTTTGCCCTCGTTGGACCCCAGGAGGATGCAAGGTGCTGGCCTGCGATGCTCCAGGGCCTTCGGACAACACTCCAGAGTTGTGAGAGCAAACACTCCAAAAGTGAGAGCAAACCACTTCCTCCTGTGTACAACACACCTTGATTTTCTGAGTTTTTTTCTTTTTATTTCCTTTTCACTGACTGACTGAAGTACAAATCCCTTTCACCTATTTGACATTCTTTTTTTTGTTGTTTTTATTTTTTTGTGTTTGTTTTTTAACTGATAGGGTTAACGATACTATTATAAACCTAACATTCATGGTATGTTTTTGAGTTATCTGAAAAGTGTGAGTCGTTACATAAAATGTGAGAATAGTTGGGATTGTGGGATAATTTTTTTTAATCCCTGAATTTCATTCTCAGTTTTGAATGAATCAAATGTATTTCACGGGACTGAAAAAGCTGGGATTTCCCCCCTTTTCTTTCTGCAGTGTTGTTTTTTTGTTTTGTTTTGCTTTTTTTTATTACAATGTTTACTCACACATGAAGGTTTCCATATGTTAAATAGCTTCTGATAAATAAGTTAATGGTAAAAGAAAAGTGAGGGTAAGGAGAAGCCAAGCATTGGGGTTTGGTTGTTTCTGCTTTTTTCCTTTTTATTTAAATTTCAACAAAATGGCAAGCATTTCATTTTGACCCACTTTCAAATCACATTAGTGACTGAATACAGAATGGGAGGTGTGATCATATGAACTTAGAAGTGCAGCAGGTCAAGACAGGAGAGACTAGCAGCAATCCAGCCCTGACGGTGCGCCCAGACTTGGGTGTTTTAGTGTATCTTACCATTTTTTTTTTCTGTTACCAGTAGCAAATTTCCAGGGAGTGGAAGGAGATGAGGAAAAAGGAGCCACCAGCTCTCCTCTCCCCTTTTTTCTTGGCTGTCTTTCAGGTGACAGCAGCGTGCATCTCACAGTCACCATGGCTGCATCAAGCACTTTGTTTTTATGTAGGGCCCATCAATGCAGATAAATGCAGATGGACAGATGGGAGCTTGCTCTGGTCCCTGAGCTCTGGAGCCTGCAATCAGTGCCAAGGCTGAAATCGAAAATCCTCATTCAGAGGAAGGATACATCAACTCCGGTTAGCAGCATGGGAGCATGGTTGCAATACTCCCAGGGCTGAGTGAGCTCATCAACAGCTTGTTTGGCCTGTGATAAGATGGACCTTCAGCTGTGATTCATCCAAGGTTCTGCTAAGCTGCTGTTCTCCACAGCAGCAGTGCCTTTCTGCTTGCAGGGAAGGTACACCAACAGCTTCATCTGAGTTTGAAAAAGTCAGCCCCACAGTTACTGTCTTCCTGAAAAAAGTAGCAGGAGAACCATGTTTTATTTACCTAAGGAAATCAGTGCTTCTCCATTGACCTGGATGGATTCGGGTTGATTTGTACCATGCAAGAAGCTGATCCTTCTTCTTGTCAAAGCCTGTTCCTAGCACATGCAGGCTACGTGGTTCATGTTTGGTTTGTGTTTGGTTCAGGAGGGCTTAGAGGCCTTTCTTCATCATTATCAAAACAGTTCACTTTCTGATGACTTTGGCATTCCCATCGGTCTTACAGCAGAAGCAGCAGCAGCAGTTTTTCTTCCGTGAGTCCTCAATTTTTTTTGGTGCTTTTCAGGTGCAGAGAAGGGTGATCTTGGTGTTGCAGCTCCTGAGACCTTCCTCAGACCTTCCTCATAGGCATCCTCAGCCTAGGAAAGCTGCAACATGAGCTTTTTATCTGTGTAAAAGGAGGGCATTTTGAATGGTTGATATGTGGGAATATTCCAGCCTCTCCCTGTCTCCGCTGTTCTCAACTGTGAGATCGAGACATTGTATCTCTCCTGTCCTTATTCCCATTGGTGGTAGTAAACAGGCCAGCAGTGCAGCTTCAGAAGAGGTCTTGGGCAGCAAACCCAAGAGGCATGCAGGATGCTGGTACAGCTCCCCGGTGTCTGGAGTGATGCTGCTGGGAGTGCCCAGCCTGGGGTGAGCATGGCAGTGACACTGATGCTGCTGGGAGTGCCCAGCCTGGGGCGAGTGAGCATGGCAGTGGCACCATCAGACTGGCTCTCTCCTGCCTGCTTGGGACCTTGTAGCCCCAGGGTACTGAGATGTTACCAAAATATAATGCTGCCTCGGCCAGGTCAGCGAAGAAAACGGCACTCTCTGCTCATAACTGGGGCGAGATATGGCTCTGCTTTGCTTTTTTTGGACCTGCCTGCAGTTTGTGCACATCTCCATATCCAAAGCCTTGGCTCATTCTTCCTGGTCCCTGACCACCAGGTGACAAGCAGAGGTACAAAATCCCTGTCCCCAACCATCTGCAGAGAAGAAGAGGTACCCAGGGACCAATCCTGGCATCGCTCCCTGAAGCTGGTGAAGCTACTTCTTCCAGCTGTCCTGCCTGTCCTCTGCCTGTCCAGTCGGGTTTATTAGCCTCTGCAGCAGGTTGGGACTGGGAATCAAAGGGATAAAGCACAGTTTGGGGTCTGAACGGTTGCAGAAACCTGGGGCAGGGACATGGGAGCAAGGAGGGATAATGTGCTAAGCCGCTGCAGGTGCTGGATCAGCAGAGGGTGAACCAGCCCCTTGCTGCCCATGCCAACAGCAGGCTCCTAGAGCCGTGCAATTCAAACGGCGGAGACCTGGGGGAGATTCGGTCTTGCCTTTTGGCACTTCTTGGCCTCGTTGGCAGCCATCGTTGGATGCGTTGCCTCGTGCAAACCCTATTCATAGAAGCCTAAGCCTCTGCATCCAACCAGCTCGGTGTCATGGGCTTCCTCCCAGGAGCCAGATATGTCAGTACCATTATGCATGTGGCTTTTGAGTGACTTGGGCAAGGCCAGGCAGCAAGCCTGTGGCAGAGCAGGTGTTGAAATCCAGCTCTCCCAAGCATTGTGTTGGCAGCTTTTCCACCAGGAAATCCTTCGTTTAACTTTGCACTGTAGTGGATGAGGTTGCATTGATGTAGGAAGGAAGTCTTCATGTGCTCATGCATCTCTTCCAGCCCTTCTTTACCTCCCCACACCTCTCCCCAAAGGCACCTACTCTCAAGGAAAAGAAACATTTCTCGGTGTCCATGAGAGAGCAGAAAGGGAACTGGATTGCCTCTGGCTCCATGCACCAGAGAAAAGAATGGGACAGTTTTGGGCAGGGTTCAGGGCAGGTCATGCAAGTTTGCACACTGCTCCCATGGAGCTCCATCACCAGCTCTTATCCATGAGAGCCTGTCAGGTGTAGCAGCAGGTTTCTGTGCCACCCTGACTTCTCTCTCCTTCAAAGCAGCAGCAAGCTGCCCTGGAACAGGCTGACCTTTGGCATAATTCTTTCTTTTTCCCCAAGTTAGGGGCACTTGAGTGAAAACCAAGGAAAGCTAAAGCAACCTTAGCTTTTTGTCATCTTTCCTTGCAACAGTGGCAGGGCTGTTCTGCTTTTGGCATTAAGCAAGAAATCAGTGTTACCATGGGAGCAAACTCCCAAACAGGTGGCGATCACATACCTACTAACCTGAACCAGTGCAGGAGGCACAACGTCCCCCCTTGGACCTGCTGAGGGGAGAGGAGACCTCATCCCCCTTTGTTTGTACTCAGAGTGTGGCTGTCCGGAGGATGGTGCCCAAATAGATAAGGCTCTGGGCACGGATGTCTGGTTTGATTATTCCTTTCCTTTTGCTACAAACCATATGGTAGTATGGGCAGCACAGATAGCTGGCAATCAAAATTCCTGGGCTCCCTCCCTGACTTTGCCATTTGCTCATTTAATTTTCAAAGTGGTTTTCATGCATGAGCAAAAGTTGCGGCCTCGAACCTGCCCATCCCCTTAAAACAAGAGCTGCTCCCTCATTACTGGAGGTGCTTTTGAATATAGTAACCACATCTTGCATTGCTATCGCAAAATTAGATGCACTTAATGCTTGTAAACTACTTTGGCACCAACAGATAAAAGGCACTACAGACAGGTTGCTAATCAGTTTGATTAAGTAAAGCGCCTAAAGTTTGCCACTGCTGCTGGAGGATTGCAGGCTGATCCATCTATGACCGGAGGAGTAAGATGAATTAGGTATGATAAGGATTGTTTGGTTTCTGGTCTGTCAACCAGTGAATGAAATGACTTGGTGTTTATATGCCAGGTCACAGAGAAAAGTTTCTTGCGATTGGAAATGATTAGGCACACTGATTAATGTTTCCAGTGCTCTTTGATCCAGAGCTGCCAGTTGGAATGAGTCTTGCCGCACAGAGACATCCTGACTACCTTGTAGCAAAAGTGCAGGGGTTAGAAAATTGACTGAAAAAATGCGGGTGGGGATTGGAAGGCTCTGCCATAAGATATGCTCTTTTTCCATTGGGGACTCTAGGGTTGTATTCTTTGAACCATCCTCTTATTCCTGGAAGTCAAGGCAGTTTGTAACTCACATTGTGCTTGTCAGGGTTATTAATTTTAAAGAAAATGTTCTGGAAGATTGCCAAGTCATCTAAACTTCCAGTACTGATAAGGACCTCAGCATCTGCTAAGTTAAGAAGAAAGCATCCCAAGATGCTTTAAGAAAAGCTTTAAAATGTAGCACTTCCCGAGTCATCTGCAGCTCTTGTGAAACTGTTGATGTTTCTCTCAGTGTGGAGGTGCGATCTCCTGCATACGTCCTTGTGATGGATGTTCCTTCTTTTGGCCATAGGATTTCCCATTTTTAACCCTCAATTAGGATGTCCCCCTTTTATCATAGGTGAGATATTTCAAACAGTTTCCTAAGACAAGACACAGGAAGATCTGCTTGGATAAGGGGAAGAATCCCCACCACTTCTTATCATTCCCACATCACCACGCTGTTTGTCTTTGCTGTTTTGTGTCTCAGTCATGCTTCAGGTGTTATGGTTGAACCTTGAACCAGCTGGGAGGCCATGAACACAACTGTGTTGCCCACTACATTTTCTTTCTAACCAGGACTGCAGTATTTGTCGTCCTCACTGTCACGCCTGTCATCCACACTTGGTCCTTCTGGGGTGATGTCCTCTTTTGTGCAAGGTTGTGTATGTCTGGATGGGGTTTCTGGCAGCTTTAGGGTTTCTTTCCTCTGCTCGGCTGTTTTCACACAATAGATCGAAATATCAGCATCTTTCAGTTCTCTGACATGTTTGGTTTCTTTTATCCAATGTATTCAGCAGAGGGAGGGTGGACAGACGGTGATACCCTGGACCTTGTTATGTGGAAAACTGGTATAAATACAAGCATATATATCAGTTTCCTGCCTTTGTGAAGTTGTGCTTCATGCCAATTTTCAAGCATATGCTGTCTTCCTGTGTGTGTCCTGAAACAGTTAACACCAATTTAATTGAAGATCATTTTCACAAAAATAGTTGCCTACTCTGACTATGTTATAATTCCCAAGCAGCTCCACAGTGGCTGCTTCACTGCTCCCTGCCCCTCTAATAATGCTCTTGCTTTCCTCCGTGGCTTGCGTGGCTGCCCTGGTGTGTTGCTGGGACAGGGAGCCGTGGCGCAGGGTCGCCTTGCAGCCTGCGGATGTGGCCAAGCAAAACACAGCTGGGCATCACCCCAAGTACCTCACGTACTGCTGCACTGAGCGGGTTCCCACTGTCTCAGACATCTTGTTGTGCTTAATAGCAGCAGAGGTGTCTGTATCTCTCTCACAGCAAGCTGGGAGCTGGGGCCAGGAAAGGGAAGAGTTTGGGATTAGACTTGTCTCCAGCTCCTCAGGGTAGGAATCACTGCTTATCTGAAGCAATTTTGGAGAGGTATTTCAGGTGTGGCTTCCGCGATGGAGACAGTTTCACGCTGGTGACAGCTACCCCGAAGGTGTGCCATGGCGCTTGGTGGCTGCAACACCTCCCCAGGCGCATGCTGCAGGTGCTGCTCCAGCTCCCTGCCATCCCTTGCTGCCTCGCTTGCCGGCCGCTTCCCACCAAAGCCAGCTCTCCTTTCCTCCTGTCCCTGCGTGCGGGACAGGAAAGTGTCGGCCTAAGTGATAAACCCTCCCTCCTTATCGTCCCATCTTGGTACGGATCCCAGTAGGGAAATGGTGGGTGGGATGGTGAGGTTAAAGGTGCCCTGCCAAAAATTACACAGTTCAATCATTTGCCTCGTTAGTGCTACCGCGGTTAACCCTTCAGTTGCTGGCCCTGAAGCAGGTTATCTGTGGAGCTCTGTTCATCTCTCAGGCTCATAGCTCAAGCCATGGCAGGGGTTTCTGGTCGGCTGAGACCTGTGGCTGCAGCTTGTTTTGCCTTTACTGGTAACAGTCGCCTTGTTTTCCTCGCGTTCATGGGAGGTTGCTGCGCTCACTTGGAGGCTAGACCATGCGTGCCAGCTCACGTCCAGGAGGCAGAAGGGCAGGGCTTGTGCTTTGGGCTGGCACACGATGTGGAACATTAAAGAAGTCAGCAGTCAGGGGAGGCATGGCCAACGAGAAGCATGAGACTCACTGCCCCTCTGGGCAGGGTTAGACTGGGCAGAAACCTGGCAGGGAGGATGTCTGCCAGGTGGCCAGGTTAGGGTGCAACCCAGGCCATTAAAAGTCTGGGTATGTGGGAGCTGGAGCTGCTGTCTGAGCTAGTGAGAGATCTTTAACTCTTTGTATCTTGGACACTCATTGAAAACAAATACTGTTGCATCCTTACTGCTTTCTGCTCTGAATTGAAAAGCAACGTATGTATTAAAAATAAATGGAAAGGAATTGCAGAAACACGGACAAGTCTAGGTTGGAAGTGACCTCCACAGACCACCTGGTCCAACTTTCTGTTCAAAGCAGGCCCTTGGATTAGATTATTCAAGGCCCAGTCAAGCCAAGTCTTTACTGTTTCTAGTGAGGAAGATTCCACTCTCTTCAGGCAACTTATCCCACTCTTTAGCTGCTCTCACAGAAAAGATTTTTTTTTAATATTCAGATGAAACTTTCCTTGAAGCCACTTGTGCCATTTCTTCTTTTCCTATCATAGTGCATCCTCGTGAAAAGATGGGTCTTCTCCACAACTAACTCCACTGGAAGGCAGTGATTTGATTTCCCCACCCTGAGCCTTTCCTGCTCAAGGCTGAGCAAGCACGATTCATTCAGTTGTGGAGTTCTTCAGCCCCCTAATCTTGCTGGTCCCCTCTGGACCATCTCCAGGTTTTTAATGTCTCTCTTGAACTGGGGAGAGAAACTGGACAGTGTGTCCCAGGTGTGGCTTAACAGGTGCCGAGCAGAGCAGGAAAAATCGCATCCCTCCATCCACGAGCAATAGTCTTACTTAATTCAGACAGGGATGCTGTTGGCCTTCGTTGCTGCCAGGATACATGGCTGGCTCATGTTCAGTTTGCTGTCTGCCAAGACACCCTGTGCCTTTTCAGCAGAGCAACTGTCCAGCTAGCCAGTGCTCAGCTGGTGCTACTGCTTGGGATTATTCCATCCCAGGTTCAGGATTTGACATTTATCTCTGCTGAACCTCATGTTAAAGCTCATTCTTGTTGGCCACATCTCAATAGCCTGTTGAGATCTATCTATATGGTGGCTTTTCCTTCCAGAACATCTACCTTCACTCCCAGCTTAGGCTCATCCTCGAATCTGGTGACAGTGCATATAATTGTACCTTCCAGATCATTTATAAAGCTGAATTGCATTGATTCCAGAAGAAACTGATTTGTGCCCAGCTGCCAACATGATTTGGACCCTTTAAACACCACCCTCTGAGCTCAACAGTTCAGTCAGTTTCCTAACCGTTTTGTGTTTCATCTTTCCAGTCTGTATCGTAATGGCTTGTCAAACAGGATTTTGAGAGACAGCGGCAAACACCTAGCTAAAGTCAAGCGTGATTGAAACTTCATTCTATCCATGTTGGATTTTCACAGTCAGCTTCTTATCATTTGCATGCCTGGAAGTAGCTGTTGTAAGGACCTGTTCCATAGTTTTCTCGGGGACCGAAACAAGGCTGACTGGTCTGCAGTTTCCTGGATCTTCCTTTTTTTCCCTTTTTGTAGGTGCACATAGTATTTGTTCTTCATCAGTCTTCAGACTGTTAAAACCTGTCTCCACACAAAGATGGTTTCCTACTGTTTGTTTTCCGCTTCCCCTGCGTGGGGAAGTAATGTGGTTGACATGAGACAAATTGATTAAAACACCATGGATGACAACATGCAAAGAACAGAAGGTCCTTGTGTGTATTGATACCAGTCCAAATTAGTTAAAAACAGGACAAATTCTGGGCTGGAAATGACAATGGTTCATGGAGACATCTAGTCATGACCTAAATTCTAGAGGTGCCTTTGTTGATGGTGGAATGATCCCATCTGCAGATCTAGGTGAAGTGCAGTTCTGTGTAGCATGAGCTATCATAAATATTATTCTTGCAAGTTTTATTTAGCTGGGCCCAGTCTTTGGTCTATCATGCATTCAGCAGTCAAGATTTTGCTCTCTCTGCCAGTACCTGGAAGCCAGGTCTCTCCAAGACAGGGCGTGCTTGGTTTCACAGGACTATTGTGATATTGAATGCTGGTGTCTAGTCGTGATGGAGTTCATTAAATGGAGCTGTCACATCCTGAGAGGTAGCTAGAGTTTTATTAGCTGAAAGGTCTGTGTAAATTTTGCACAGACCAGTGTAGTAAGCCAGTGGCCTAGTTTTAGACTGATGTTGATATCAATAATTATATATATCAATCTGTGTTTAGCCACTGCAGTTAGTCAGCCTGATTGCACCAGCTGTACAGCAACATACAATCTCAGACCTGTATGTTTCTTTCATGTTGCAAAACAGGGTACACATCTTTAGCCCAGACTTACCAGCTTTGAAATAACAGGCGTTCAACAATGATACCATTGTAGTTGCATTGGAACGTGCCATTTTTACATTTTAATAACCACCACATTGACTAAGACTAGGAAATATGTGCTCTCCCCTGCCAAAGGATAGGTTTTTCTGGTTCAGCTCAATGAGTGACCAACGTCCTTCATATATCAGCTGGGGGCTCACCGTCTGGCTTCTGAGAAAAGCAAGAGGAGAATAGTAAGGGCTGGATAGGAAATTATAGAAAGACCAGGGAGGTTCATGTGAGGCCTCTGAACGGTGCTGCCCTCCAAGGCAGCGATTTGCTGATACACAGCTGCACATGGGTGTCCCTCTTCCACACCTATGCATTCAAATTATAAGTTGTAATTGTAATTACAATTGTAATTGTAATTGTAAGGCAATTGACATGACATTGCTTAACAGTGTTATTAATATTCACAGAACAGGTAGATATGTGCTGTGTTATGCCTCTTATATCTTTACTAATTAAGCATATCCTCAAGCCTTCCTTCCAGGAGGGTGGAAACCTGGCATCCACCCAGGCTCTGTTAATACAAACTCGATGTTACTTCAAGACGGTAAAAGGAGAGTGTGCTTTTCTTCTCCCTTTTTCAAATCTTTTTTCTTTTTTTGCACTAGAAGTACCCATTTCTGATCTGGCTGGAAAGAGTCAATAGAAAACAAGACACCACTGAAACATACTGCTGTGCCCTTGATGAGTATTTACATGTATATGCTTTAATAGTCAGCTGAGTTTAAATAAATACACAGAACTCCTGTTTTTGGCCAAACAAAAAGCTGTTGGTGCTGGTGTTTGTTTCCCTCATGCTGCTGGCTGCCTGCTGGTGTGGCAGAGGTGGAACTGTTCAGGGTGTCGTTTGCTTGAAACACTTTATCACGACTCCCCATGAGCCCTCCCTTCACCTGGTTGCTTACAGGTTTTCAATGAAGGGCCCTGTTCACACATGCAGCAACTCAAATTGTCTCTAAATAAACTTGTGTGTGTGGAGAGACATTCATGAGCACTTCCAGCGCGATGACAAATGGCAGGAGGGCCCACACGGACAACGTGGCCCCTCAGGGATGTGTCTCCATCAAGTTGTGCAAAGGTGCTGTAGGAGGGTGTGGAAACATGACTTTTAACGTAAGAGCAGTGTCTTTTGGAGCTTTAGAGACCAGGCTGCAAGCGACAGACATGCAGTGTTTAATCTGTCACCTCTTGTCTAATATTGTATCTCCAAACTTGATGGATACTTCAGGTTTTACCCCCAATTCCTCCTGGTGTGACTACCAGTCTGCTTCCTAAAAAACAACAGTCATCTTAACCCTTAAAAGACACCTTAAACAGATAGTTCTGATAAATATAATGAAGTCTTAAGAATTTATGTCCTGTCGTGCTCTTTTGCGGCCCTTGCTGAGATGATTCATGAACTGCAGTTGAGCTTTGGCCTAGCAGAGGCCGTTCTTCTGCAGTGACCAAGAGAGGGGAAAAGCCTGCAAATACAAGAGCTGCAGGAGGTTGTGGCCAGGTTTATCCCAACAGGTTAAACAGGGACAAGGCATAGCCCTGGGCACTGGTGTATACCTGTCCGAACTTCGAGCTGCTGGCACAGCTCCAGCCCACACCGGCTAGTGCTTCTCCAGACAACGCCTGGGCACTGTCTGGGGACTCACACTGGCCAGGGGCCATCCCCAGTAGTAATTTGGCTGCAGGCACCTTGTTTTGGGGAGGTGAAAGGGCTTAGCTGTCTGGATACGAGCTGCTGGGCAGTTGGCTCCGGTGCCAAGGAACAGTCCCTGGCTTGTCTTATTTACATGTATGGACAAGGTGAAGGCTTTGGGATACAGGAGCCTCAGTGGTAAGGCACCACACATGTGAATTTTGCAATTCTGGATGCAGTTTTGAAATACATCTGTTGAACTTTCAGGTACTGCTTTCAGATACTGCCTCTCTTGAAAACCCTGAACTTGCTGAATATCTGTTATTGGTCCCATAGAGCAAGGAAGGGAAGAAACCCTTCCTCTTCAGATAGC
Organism: Falco rusticolus; assembly: GCF_015220075.1. Lineage (NCBI taxonomy): Eukaryota > Metazoa > Chordata > Aves > Falconiformes > Falconidae > Falco > Falco rusticolus. The sequence continues at coordinate 15,678,524 of NC_051189.1, read as the reverse complement.
AGACATAAAATAATGTGAAAGAAATGTGAAATGACTGGGGAGGTGATTTATTCTCCTCTATAGGGCATTCATAGATTGCTGTTGATACAATTAAAAAGCATGCTGTATCTCCCTATTTGTGAGAAGAGGGAGAAGAAACAGAAGGAAAGACAGCTCAAAAACATGGAAATACCAAACAGAAATGGTAGACAATCTGATGTACAGGGTCTTACTTGTTACGTAATAATGCATAGGCTATGTTTGTACATATCTGTACCAGTGTCTACTTTTTTTATTAGTCATAAAATCAATAGTAAAAGGCATCCACTGTAGTCAAATTGGTCATGCTTGTCCCTGTTGAAAAAATGACTTTTTCTGCCCTTAAATTCCCAGGTGAGATTAATACAAATAAATAAGTTGTTTTGCCTCTAAGGAGTTATGTTCCTGGGGAAAAACCTCTATTGTGATCTGAATCGGTGCTCCAAAGCTCATCCTGTATAAACCATTAGTCCTGGAATCCAGCAGAGCTGAATTACAGATGAAATGTTATTTTGGTCCATTACGTCAATGCGTTGCTTGTACTAGAGAACCTAAAACTGAACACAGTGCTCCAGATGCAGTCTCACAAGTGTCAGATAAATGGGAATGTTTAATTATTTCAACTTACACAGTTGTATCGTCATAGGAAGTAGCCTGGTTGGTCAGCCAAGAGATCAGCATCACTCTGCTTGTCTACACTGACCCATAACAGGTTACCTTCACAGGGGTTGTTGTGTCTTTGGCTAAGGCGCTAAGGCTAGAACTGTGTCTGACTTGGCTTGAAAAGTAGTAGGTGTGCCTGGGTTCTGGTTGTATGCATTGATGTATCTGCATGAGCTGTTAAAATGGAGTCCCATGAGCACAGGGCACATGGTCAAGAGCAATCATGTGACAAGATCTAAAAGCAGCAGGAGTTTGTCTGGTATCTCAGAGGGCTTAGGGTGTAAGATGGTCCTTTGTCATTTCTGAACGTTCTTTGTACATGGTTCTATATCCATCCAGTCTTCTGTATCATCTGCTTTTTAACAAAATCAGACCTGAAGGAAGGGACATGAAACTTGACTCAGGCATCTCGCTATAACTGAACTGCTCTAGCTAGTGGAGCTGCACAAGGGTTTACAACACATTTATGCTAAAGTGAAGAACCATGTGAATAAATGAATAGCCCTAAAGTGCTGCAAACAAATACTTGGGATGAATTGAGGGGATGGGGAAAAAACGCCCGTTCTCCTTGCCCTGCATCCTCTCACATCCCATCTTTGACTACGCTCACCAAGGTGGGTGGACGAGATCAATAGATGGAGGAGGTTATAAAGCTCTTGTCATGTTCCTAAGGTCTGAAATCAGTTGACAAAATGTGCACAGCCACAGAGGAACCTGAGAGCCTCTCTTCTCAGGCTGGGAGGTCTGAGTGCTGCCAAAGGCTTCTGGCCCCCTCTCCCAGCCTAATGCTTTGAAAGAGTATCATTTGGCTCCATGACACTGCGGGTCTGTTGACTGGTGCTTGTATGTTTGTGCTTGGATGTGTGCACAACTCAAAAGCAAGTCTGAGGTTAAGTAAAGCCCCTTGCTTGGTGGGGAACCTTGATCAACGTGTCACAGAATGTGACAACTTCCATAATGGTTTTCAAAAAATGCATATGGGATTTGCTGCCAGCTTCTAGGGGAGGGATATGCGGTAACCACTTGAAAAATCTGACTTCTGGGCTCTGCCCTCATCTCCACAGCAGTTTTGAACAAATCATTTGATTTCTCTATGCCAGCCCGTTGATCAGTAATACTGTACTATTTATCCGACATCTTTGAGTGTTTGGCTTATTGAAGGGCTTTTTGTGTTGGAGACTTACAGTGGGCTTTATTAACTTTTTTTTTTTTATGGTCAAATTGAAAAAGAGTATCTTTTTTTTCTTTCCCTCTTTATGGACAGGCATTTAATACATCTGAAAATTTACTCCTTTTATTGTGTCGTAATTCAGGCATCTAAAACCCTGGCCCATTTTGAATTTAGGCCAAACACCCCTGCCATGGCATGACACAGTTTTCTCTTGGCTGGGCACACAACCTAACTCGGCACAGATGAGTATGGATGTGAGAGTGATAAAAACATGAAATGTTACATTTCTTGGCTGTTAGGATATAGCAAAGTTTTTTCCTGTGTACATTAGTTTTAGCATGCTCATATGTTCCTCCAAGACAGTGGGGTTTAATCTTCATGAAAGGCCTGTGTAAGCATGAAATACTGGAAATAAAAAGACAGCTGAGGGCAATTCTGCAGTCTTTATAGATCTTTATTTCAGGAGCAACATGACTGCTGGGGTCAGTAATACAACCCAGAGTGGACCTGCTTTTCGTACATGCTAATAAACAAGTGTTGGGGTGTTTATGTGGAAAGAGGCATACTTATGATGCAGATCAAAAAGTTTTATTAGGTAGGTGGAAACCCAGAATGATGCCATGTCCTGCTTACCACCTTCTGAGGACACCTCTTCTGCCAACATTTTAGTAATTTGTCAACAATCTCTTTTGCTACGTCCTTTTCGGTAATACACTTCTGCTACAGATCTTGAAAGAGTTTAAAGTTGAAGTAAAACTGGATCTCCCATCCCCACTGGACTTCAGTGCTGATGAGAATGAGAATCAGGTAAAAGGCTTATGAAAACAACTATTTTTGGCTCAGCCCTGATAGGACAACAGCTCCGCTGTTCCATCTGATATTCAGTCAGTGTGACTCATCTGTAGAGGACTTTCTGGCCCATTTTCTTTAAAATTGTGCTCTATCCAGAGAACTGACTGGGGCTTTCTAAAACTGGAAACTGAAAAAGAACATCTTGCGCGTTTATTGAATGTTGGTTGACCTTTTCTGCACCACCTCAGCTCAAAAGGTGTAATATGTGTTGTCTTATGCAGCGAGGTGTTTTCAACCAAAAGAATGCTTTTATGGACTTTTTTTTTTTTTTTAATCCTTCTGGAGGAGGGGAATAATGGAGAGAACAGGTTTTAAGGCCCCCATGGAGAGTGAGGTCAGGTGTCCTTAGACTTAGTAGGTGATGGCTGCTTCAGAATGGGAAGAGTTGGCAAGACTAGAAGAGACCACCCTGAACCTCACCCTGGCCTCTGGGCATACCTAGCTAACCCTTGGATTTTCCAGGTATTTGGGACTCCCAAAGCATGAAGACTGCTGCCAAGCTTTGCGGGTGCCACAACTAATACAAATGTGACTCTCAGCAGAGACTCTGGAGATATTTCCTCCGTGAGTCCCCCAGTTGTCTAGGATCTAGGAATTCTGCTTTTCCCCAAACTGGGGAAAATGAAAAATGTTTTCCTCAGAAACTCAGATACCATAAAAATCACACCTTTGAGAGCAAAGGTTAGGGAGAACTCAAACTTGTCATCTTCCTAGTGAGGACTCGTCCCTTCCTTTTCACTTGTTTATTTCCCCTGAAGATATAACCTTAGGCCGCAATTGGACAAGCTCTTTGTTAATGTAAAGCTGTGAATAATATATCTCTCAAGGGCTTAAAGTACCAGGTTGCATTAGGACTTTAGAAAGTAGTTGAAAGCTCCCTTTGCCAGAAGGAGCTTCCATTCATGGAATCTCAAAGTGGTCTGATGTGGACATCAGTGAGCAGCTTTGTTGGCTGTACGTGAAATCTGGCTCTGCTGAAGCCAGCGGCAAAACTGCCATTGATTTTAAGAGATCTGAATTTCATCCCCGGTATGTTTATTTACATTACTTTTTTTTCCTCTATTTTTTCCTGTTGCTTTTGGAATGTAGGCGTGGAGGAGTTGTGGAAAATATTGATATGATCGAGACACCCGTACCTTTACGGTGAGGGGTGAGCAGATGCCATTGTGGGAAGACACATTTAAAGTTTTGCCTGGCACTTTGAAATGCTTTTGATTTTTTCCTATCTGTCTTGCTTCAGCTTTCCAGGTTAAACTTGTGCGTGAATGACAGGTCTTACTGTTTTGAGCATTCTGTGTTTTTCTTCGTTATTTAGATACTGAACTTGCAAAATACTCCTCTTAACAGGGCAATTTGTACTTAACTGGATCTTAACGAGACCAGTCTTCCCTTTCCTGGGAAAGTATGTGCCTTTCACAAACCACAGCTAAAACTTGGTTTTTCATTGAAAAACAAAGCACACAGCTCCTCGCAAATGTCAGTTTTTCTTAGCATGAAGCAAATATGCATTTTGTAAATGTGGGACACAGACCTATTTTGATGTGGGTCTTGAACAGGGCTTCAGTATAGGGACAGCTCATCTTTAATTTATAGTTACACGCAATCGAGCCATTCCAGGAAAAGACATTTTGTGGTTCTTGGGCCAGGGAAGAAGAAGAAGGATAAAAACCTTCTACCCTAAACAGAAACAGTTACAACACGCAGTACAGACCTATGTTCCCTCAATGAAAAGTTAGTGTAAAGCCCTTGAAATGTTTTTCAGGATTATGGTCACTGAGAGACTGAAGCTAAAACTCTTTCAGGTATCACCTATTCTTTCTCTGGGTAAAACAGAAACTCCTGTTTGTTTGCTACCTCTGTTGCCTCAAGCAAGTTAAGTTAAATTCAGCTGGCAACTGGTCACAAGCAGTGTTCTCCAGGGCTCAGTACTGGGGCCAGTTCTGTTTAATATCTTTATCAATGATCTGGATGAGGGGATTGAGTGCACCTTCTGTGAGTTTACAGATGACACCAAGTTGGGTGGGAGTGCTGATCTGCTGGAGGGCAGGAAGGTTCTGCAGAGGGATCTGGACAGGATGGATCAATGGACCAAAGCCAATTGTGTGAGGTTCAACAAGAAGTGCTGGGTCCTGCACTTGGGTCATACCAACCCCACACAGCGCTATAGGCTTGGGGAAGAGTGGCTGGAAAGCTGCCTGGGGGAAAATTACCTTGGGGATGCTGGTTGATGGCCAGCTGAACATGAGCCAGCCATGTGCCCAGGTGGCCAAGGCCAACAGCATCCTGGCTTGTGTCAGAAATAGTATGGCCAGCAGGACAAGGGCAGTGATCATCCCCCTGTACTCGGCACTGGTGAGGCTGCATTCAGTTTTGGGTACTTTACTTCAAGGAAGAGACTGAGGTGCTGGAGCATGTCCAGAGATGGGCAACGGAGCTGATGAAGGGTCTGGAGCACAAGTCTGATGAGGAGCAGCTGAGGGAACTGGGGTTGTTCAGCCTGGAGAAAAGGAGGCCGAGGGTGGACCTTGTTATTCTCTACAATTACCTGAAAGGAGGCTGTAGGCAGGGGGGGTTGGTCTCTTTTCCCAGATAACAAGCGACATTACAAGAGGAATCAGCCTCAAATTGCACCAGGGAGGGTTTAGATTGGATATTAGGAAAAATTTCTTCGCTGAAATGGTTGTGAAGCATTGGAACAGGCTGCCCAGGGAGGCGGTTGAGTCACCGTCACTGGAGGTGTTTAAAAGACATGTAGATGTGTCACTTCGGGACATGGTTAGTGGTGGACTTGGCAGTGTTAGGTTAATGGTTGGACTTGATGATCTCAAAGGTCTTTTCCAACCTGAACGATTCTATGATTCTGTGATGCTAAGCTATAACCACATGCTTTAATCTGATTATGAGACCGGCTGCAGGAAATTCTCTGGCCTCTGTTGTGCCCAGTGTTGACTTAGTTGATCAAAATGGCATTTCTGGCCTGAAAGTTCATCAATCATAGGAGCCCAACAGAAAGCTTATGGTAGTGTAGTATATTTATAGAGGCACTTACAGTCTTTTATAAAAAAAACATTTTATATACAGTAATTGATTCATGCTTTCCTTCCACACAAATGCAACCACCACCAAGGATGAGGTCTGTCTTGTTTTTTTGCAGGGGATAGCAATGGGGAAGATGTAGGTAGGCAGCATGTAATTGTAAAAAAAAAAAAGGAATTTTATCATAACTTTGTGTTCACTTTTGTAAAAGATTAATGGGATTTTTTAAGGGTCTGTGCAAGTTGGGTAGTAATGTCACCTTTGAATTGTGTTGGGGTTATTGCTTCTGTACCAACAGTGGGAATTTCTTGCTGGATTATCATTACCTTGGCCTGGAATATCTCAGTGCCCTTTGATCAGCATTTAGGTGAGAGAAATTTCATTGTACCTCTTGTTTGGTACTGCAGGTAACTGTGTACTGCAAATACAGCTGCATGTCTGGCAGCGTGCTGCCTGTGTGCCTGCTTCTTGTTCAGACCAGCTGGCTGGTCTCCTTGCTGAAGGCTGTTACCTCAAACAGCAGAGTTGTTCTGCAGTGTGGTGTGTTCAGCCTTTACTGGTGCTCACCACAGCTTCTCCTGGAAGGAAAATGGATACTTGACTAATCTGTCAGAAACTGGCTTGTCCTAAATCATAGGAACAAAGAAAAGCTTGTAAAGGAAACTGCTGCCCTATCTTTATCAGCCAGCCTTTCCTTATTTCCATTACATGCAGCCTTGCTTATGTCTCTGACACTTGAGGAATACACAAGTTGTGCTCCTCTTCTTTTTCTTCAGACCAAATGGCTTTAGGTCTGATCCAAAACCCATTCAGTTTGAGGGGAGCCTTTCTAATGCTGTCAGGTAGCTTTGGATCATCTCCCTCACTTGCATCCCTTTGGGAAATCAGCTGGTGCACCTTTAACTTATTCATAGAAAGCTGATCTGAGGAAGGCAGCAATCAAATAACTTCAGTGTAGCACCTGAATGCTCTGCTTGAAACAGGTCTGTCAGAGGGTTGCTCGTCCCAAAGAAAGAGATTACAAAGGAAGGATTTTATCCAGGATATAGTATGATTTCTAATGCTTTCTATTAAATACAGGTAAATAGAAAAACATAGAAGACAAAGCAATCTTTTTTATGCAGCTTGCTTCCTCTGTCCCATGGACAAATTCCACTGGACCAACTTACACCCCTACTTTGACTGTCCTTGCTGTAATAGAAGATGTATGAAGCTAGTCAGCTTTGATCATTTAATGTATGCCAACATGAAAAAATGGGCCTAGAGTCTGAAATAATACTGTCAAATATCTGTGGGAACTAAGGAAATGGGCTTCAAATCTTACCCCAGAACCATCAATGAAGTGTTTTTAAAGTGTGTTTGTTTTTTTTTTTTTATTAATACTCTGTCACTGAGGGGGTGTCTTTTATGGAAATAGAAGTTTTCCTTATTTCTGACTTACTGGCTGGAGGTCTAAATTAGAATCGTTAGAAATCCCGGAGGGATAGAAGTGCACAAGGGCAGAGGGTCCTTGATGGCTTCGTGAAGGAAGAAGGAAGCATAGGGGGAGCCTGGAGCTCCGTGGTGCCTCCTGTGTGTCAGGGTTTATGTATGGACTGCATGTGCCATTCCACCCTGACTTTGGAGCAAGGCATCACTGAGTCAACTACCGGAGAGGACAGCTTGTGAGATCTCCTGGCCAAGGGTGGCTAGCAAAAGTGACAGCTACCACCAGTCACTCCAGGTGGATGGTTTCAGATGCTGAGGGAGCACCTGAGCTGGATACAGTTGTTCTCCATCAGAGCTGTACCTCTTGGTGCCGGATGGGTCATGCACGAAGGGTGGTTCTGATCCGAGGATCAGATGGGGCTTCTCGAGAGTCCTGGGCTCTCAAGAGCCTCCACTGGAAGAGGGACGGCTGGAAAAGCTGCAAACTCAGCTTCTGCTTGGGCTTCAAAAATTTCAATAAGGGCAACAGTACGAGGTGGGTGGCAGGTTTGAAGGGTAGCAGGGAGTGTGACAGGGAGTGGCTGCATGTTATTCCCTCCTTTCTCTGAAGAAAGAGTTGCACTTCTTTAATACATTTTTAATACATAATTGCTAGAATGAATATTGCTTGTGCCAGAGGAAATGTCAGCTGTCCTGCTAGGCATCTGGGCTGGGACTGGTGCTGATTTTACTGCTGCTCTTCAGCAGGGGCCTTTGGTGTCTAAACCTGACCCCTTCAAGGCTTGGCAGAGGCGTTACGTGTGAGCTGTGTCTAGCTCTTGAAGGCCCTGACTGGAGCTTCTAGATGCTACTGAAATGCTTACATGTGGTAAGAACAAGGACTTCTTTTCGTCTTCTTTTCATCTTCTTGTGCTGAGTGGGATGTTAGCTTTGGGAATGGCATGTGTGTCTGCCTGGAGGGCACTGGATCTAACACAGGAGTGATGGGGAACCTGTAACAAAACTATGGATTGTCCTGTCCTTTTCCATAGAAAACCTGAAGTTTGATAAAAATGTTCGTTTATTTATTGTTTTACCTTGGCTTACTCTCTTAGCTTTTATTGTATAGCAGCTACAAAGGTATTAATTAAGAATATTGGATGTGGTCAACTTTGTGCAGACTAAGGATGTTATAAAAACAACAGCTACTGTAAAAGCCTTTAAATAGTTTTGTCAGTCTCATAAAAAAGAGGAAACTTGCTGTTTTCTAACCGGTATTTTCCTATCATGGAATAGGACTGGGGGATTTTAGAGGATGACAAATTGACTATGAGTCAGTGGGGCAACATGGTGCTAAAGGAATCTCTCTACTGGGCTGCTGTGTGGGGTGTATTTAAAAAACCAAATCAAATGTTCTCAGACACTCGATTTTCTGCTTTCCTCAGCAATGGCTGGACCACGGGGTTCAGACTGGGGCTTCATGTTATAGAAGAGGAGAAGTGACAGTCTGGAGAGGAGACCACAGCAGTTGTGGAAAATGAGACTCAGTATTATTGCAGAGGGACCCTGGCCCAACGGGAAGAGAAGTGAGCAAGTACGGCTCATGACAATTACACACAGAAATACTCAGACTGTAGCAAGGCACCTGATCGTCAGAGGTACTCTGTCTCCAGGATCCTGCTCTGTATGAGATTAGAACTGCAAAAATACGTCAAATACACAAGACCATATCAATCAGAAAACAGAGAGCCAGCTGCTTGGTTCTGTTTATTATTTTGCTTTTGCATCTGATCCCAATTGCAAGCAGATTGATACCAATTCCTACATGGCCAAATACAGTCAGAAAAGCATCCTGGGTGGTTTAAGCCCAAACTCCTTGGGGAAGAGTTAATCCGGAGGGTGCATTTTTGTTGTCTTGACTGGCAAACAGCTGATGAGGAGCCTGTGCTAGTGCTGAAAGCTCACAAAAGTATTTCAGAAGCATCTTAATTCATGGCTCATATCTCAGTTAGTGCGTCAGCAGAACTGGTTGCTCTACAGTAAATCTTTCAGCATTTGAGCCCAGCTGCCTCTGCCCTTTTCTAACAATAAAGACGAGGGTCAATTCTTCTCATTAGTCAATAAGAGCTGAATTTAAAAATAACATGCTGATGTTGCTGCACGGAAGTGTTTAAGCTGGATTAAATATGAGAGGAAAATAAATCAGGGAAGAGCAAGCTACAAAGGGAATTGCAGATTCACTTTCCAGTCTGAAAGATTTTTAGGGCAGGGACTGTCAATTATTTTGTTTGTACAACAATCTTAACTTAGATGGGGCCTCTAGCTGCTTCCACAATGTAAATTATTGATGCTGTTAGGATCTACAAAAGACATGTTCCTAGCTTTAAGCACAGGGCTAATAAAACTGAAGTCTAGAGGAATCCTGTAGCTCAAAGTTAAATATGTGCTTATGTTCTTTGGGCTTCTTGTGGCTGCTTTAGATGGTTATGTACCTGACGTGATCTTGAAATAATGAAGCTGGCTGTGCTGTGATAGAGAATATAGGTCTGAATACACACACTTGGAGGTTCCAGATAATTCTCATGACCTCCTGGAGAAACTCAACCCCGTTGACTTCGCAGGAAACCACTTGAAATAGATAGTCCTTATCCAAAGTGACAGCAGGTACACGATCCTAATAAAAGAAACATGCACCCGTTGCACATCATCCTGTCATTGCGTTACCTTGCCTGACAAAGAAAGGCGGCACGCTGTGATCTGAAGAGATCAGAGGTGACACAGTGCCCGACAAGGCATCCCGGTTGATGGAAGGGGAGTCAGGAGGTGGGGAGTGTGGGAAGGGAGCAGGTCTGGAACCACCTGGAGCTGTGCCTCAGCACTCGCTGGTTGCTTTGTGTTGGGTGGTCTGTGTCTGCACTCCCGGCGGCAGATGGGAGTTTGTGAAGTGCCAAATTGAGCCCTTACTAAGCAGGAATAATTTAAAAAAAAAAAAAGGAAAGAAAGAAAGAAAAGAAGGTTAATAATCCTCAGGCGCTGGGGCCTTTTTGGCTTGCTGTTCTTCATCCCGACCTTCAAACAACCTGCGCTATGGCAGATTGCAGGCTCTTACAGATTTGCCAGCCCTTGCCTTTTGGTAAAAACCTTGCTTTGTTTTTGGCTCAGTTTACACTCCTTTTCAGCCTCGCTCGGAGGTGGGAGTTTGCAATATATTATGCATGATGTTATTTAAACCTCCATGTTGTTTGTGGTTTCTATGAGGCTTTTTTATTTTTTTTTGGGGGGGGGCGTGTTTTGTTTTGTTTTTTTAAATCTATCACCTGTCTTTAGGAGCAAGACACTGCTGGCTATCCTCACTGCAGATGCAGTGCAAACACCTACCTGATTATGTCTGGTTGTTTGTCCTGCTTAGGGCCTCTGTTTGTGCTCTCTGGATCTTTCAAGCTCTCTGCTCTGCTTTCCCTTTCGTACACTTGCCCTTTCCCTGAGGGATAAGTTGCAGGCAGCCTGTGGGAGGCGATGCCTGTGTATTGACAGAGGAATACCCTTCAGGTTGAAGAGTGTGCATCGAAGGCATCCAGGTGCTAGAAAGGAGCTCTGAATTTTTCCTTTACTTTCCTCTTCCTGAGCAAGGGGAAACAAGCCATGTAATGCCTCTGCTTCAGCTCCTTACCTGCCCACCTGAAGTACGGAGCTGAGGAGCAAGTTTCTATTTCTTACAATGGAGTTATCACCATGTGGCTCTTTCTTGCAGGAAAAAGGTGATGCAAAAAGCCTTCGGGGAGATGCACAGCAGGAGCCCATGAGAGATCTACCTCTGATGGGGCTCCTGCACCCAGAGGTGGGCTCTGACCTCTGCAAGCAATGCTGTACTCATCCCAGTGCCTCCTGTTTCCCCTCAGCAGGAGATGATGCCTCCGAAAAAAGGGAAATTGTGCCTCAGTGAGGGGCAGCATCTCTCAGTTTTGCCAAAGGCTCAAGAGGATGTTTGGCTCTGCAGAAAGATGAGCAGTCTCAGGACATCCCGTGCAACGCACAGCCCCTGCTCCTTGGGCCTGGAAGGAGATCCTTGGCTGAGCCTGGGTGGAGGACATCTTGAACTCTGATGGTTTGGGAGATGCTGCTGAGCATGGGTGGGTCAGAGACCACCCATAGTTCTGAGGCTCCCAACTCTGAGTGCTGTCACCTGAAAAGAAGGTATTTCCCTTCTTTCAACTCCTGTCTGCTTCCTCACAGCCTTTCCTTTCAGCAAGAGTCTTTTTCTGAGGGTGAGCATACATACGTCCTCCATGGAGCCGCCATCAGAGCTGTGCTTACAGGGCACTGTGCTATGGGCAGAGCAAAACTGATGCTCAAATAGAAACTGAAAGAAGAAGAAAAGATGGAGTTGCGCAGACCAGGAAGCCTGAGGTGACTGAATGACACTTTTGCCCCTCTGCTGAATTGTGCGTGTAAGTGTGCAATGTGATTACGTTGAATCAACCCCACCTAGGGTAGAGACACTGTCATCTAGGGTAAAGGGATGCCCTTTAAACGAGGAAGACTTGGGATCTGAGCTAGCCTGTGTGCTCCTCAAAAAGCTGCTGGAGAAATCAAGGACATGCTTGCAAAAGGCATACTGCTACACCTTCATGGCTTTTCCATTCCCAAGCTCCATATGCTGCGGTGGAGATTGCCTCCCCCGTACAGAAAACCTTCATGCTCTAGTGTGCTGAATAGCTACAGTTTCTGCTGTAAGGCCATCACTCACCACTTGTCTGGGCGCTGTGTAAAACTTGCCACATTTCAACCCTGGAAATCAGGTTTGGTTCATCAGTTTTTTGGCAAATCACTGGCTGGGTAACTTCTTGGCTGCACTGGGATGACTTCTGAGCTCACAGGACCTGATCAATTTAAGATGAAGAACCAAAGAAATTTAAGGTTCAGACTGTAGGGTGTTTTTTCTGATTTTAGGGGTACCCATTTCTTGCTTCCCTAGAACAAACTTGGGGTCTGACCCTCCTTTTGTGATGCTGCGGTGGCCCAGGCAAGGGTTAACATCTCAAAGTCACCCACCCTTCTGCCCACCCTGCAACAGGCTTAGCTTGCCCTTCCATTGTTTGGACTAAACCTTCCCAGATTTACTTACTTCCTTTTGATGTCTGGCAATGTTTGTTTATTAGCGCCAGTGGCCTGTGTTAACTCTGAGTAAGTCTTTGACTAAATCCCATTCTCTGCTTTTCCTCCTCCCTTCACCGGCTTGTGCAGTGATAAACTTCAGTGCTGGCTTTCAAACCCAGTGAGGTCAAACATGAACTTCTTTTACACCTGCCTGCTTTCCCAGCTAATGGACTCTGGTGGCTGCGGAGAGAGGAGCCCTTTTATGGCAAAGAGAAGGCTGCAAAGGTTGATTTCATTTCTGGGTCGTATGTTCAAGAAGTGGGGTTTTCACTCTTGAAAAAGAGGAAAGGATATTTTAGTGAATTCCCAGCTGTCCTGAGGTCATCTGCTTAACCACAGCAGGAAAATAGTAACAGAACAGGTATATAGCTAGTAAGTCACACAGTGTTATATAGTCTGCCAAGCAGTATATTATTCCCTTTTCTTTCACGGTGTTTTAAGTACCATTTTGGGACTCAGAGTTTAGTCAGCTTCGACCTAAAGTATGAATCAAGAGAAAGAAGATGAGAGCTGTTTGGGAAATGATAAGTACTTCCTATGGAAACATTTGCAACAGTTCTGTTTTTCCTTTAATCATGGGAAAGTTCCATCAAAAGAACAAAGCCTACAAAAAAAAAACCCCAAAACAACAACAACAACCCCCACACCCCCCAACCAAATACCATGTTTTTTCACATTTTTAATATTTGAAAATTTTTATTTTGCTATGGGTCTATCTCAGGGAAGGAGGAATTGAAAAATCCCCTACAACTATTTGTATCTTTTTATTTTAAGACACAAAAAAATTCCTGACTAGCTTTTGCTTGTGTGATTTAATTACAGATATAAGCCCTACTGTCAAATTCTATACAGGTTGTGTGCTCTGTGTTAATATAATTATAAAATAAGGCTACTTGATAATAATTTTAAAGTAAAGAATCTGTGTATTTTTATTACTTCATTATTTTGTCTTCTAAAATGCTCTTCATCAGCAATGATTAATTCTTGAGTCATCAGTATCGAAGAGTCCTAAAATGTCTTGTGGTTGCTTAAGTATTCTTTTTGCAGGGCTTACAAAACCATTGATTTTTAAAACTGTGTTTCAAGGGTATATAGGCGCTCCAGCTGGGGCAGTAACTGTGGTGGCAGTCTGCAGTTTTCTATGCAGTGAAAGTGTCTTTTCAAAAAAGAACTCACATTCAAACCAGAGGTGATGGACACGAAGAGGAAGGATTATAGAATATGAACTGCAGAGTGAATCCAGATTGCATTGAAAGGTTTTAAAAGCCCAGGGAAAGTTTGTGGTCATCCAGAACTGAATTTATCATGACAGTCAGAAGACATAATAACAGCCCTCCTTTTTCTCTCCATTCCTCTGGTTTTTTTCATTGTGTGTTTTGTCCAACTGTAGCATTTTGGGGAAAATCTTTTACCTCGCTTTGGCAATAAGTCTTTGATCTCTTTTGGTGCAGTGATGAAAAGACCTCTGCTGAAGGTTCCTGAGGTGGTTTAAGAAATTGTTACCCTATGCCTCTCCAGCCCTGGCAGAGCAGCTCAGGGGAGTAAATGCCTGTTTTTCTGCCCCTCCATTTCATAGCCCAGATTCCCTTCTCCATCTCAGCCCCACAGCAGGTTCTTCACCGGTGCCCCATGCCAGCTTGGAGCAGGAGATGCATCATGTGGTTGTGCCAGGAAAAGCTACCAACGGGATCCACAGGGATGCTTATGTGCCTGACTTCCACCTGTCTCCGCAAGCATCTGGGACCTGGTCACCAAGCCTGCAAACTAGACTTCTCAGGACATTTAGGCACTAGGAAGGAGAGCAGACTGCTATTTAATTTTAAAGATCAAAGTCTGACACTGTCCGTCTGTAAGCAGATATTTCTGTCTGTTTAGGAACCTTTTGGTTTCAAGAAGTCTCTGGTTTGCGCAATCACGACTTTCACCAGCCCTTTCTGCAGCCAGCCTACTGCCCAGATGTGCCCAGAAATATTCTGCAGAAGCCTGGGAACAGCTCACTGCTTACTGTGAGCCTGGGGGCACTATTTTCCAGTAAGTCAATATTTCTTAGACTGTTATGATAACCAGTGACAAAAAAACCTGTTTACATGGAAAACAGTATTGATGTAGCTAATGTAGTTGCAAATCCCAAGTGCATTTCAGCACAAATCTGCATATAGACACAGTTCTTTGTAAATGAACACCCTATTTCCATAGCAGGCTTCAGAATAGACACAGCTTTGCCTTGTCTTTAACTGGAGTTGAGTCACTGAAGGTTTTTTGCATGGACAAACCCCAAGCTCTTGTATGTTCCAAATAGCTTCCTTTAAACATTTATTTGCTTGTTGCGGTGCCGGACTGCTTGTGCCCTTTGCCTGAGCAGTCAGCAAGTTCCCTTTGAAGATGTTTACTAATTAAATTAGAACAAAGATGGAATGAATGTTAAGCACCTTCAAAAACTTGTTGCGTGCTTCAGTCCCATGACTGTACTTCACAAGCTGTCATAAAATCTATACATTTCGGAATGCACCACATAGCGATTCCTTTAATGGATTCTGGTTTTTTAAACAGGTTAAGGAAAAAAAAAGAGAAAAGGAATCTGGCTTGTTTCATAGCCTGTTTTTCACATCTGAAACTTTTACAGTAGGAAAGGTGCACAGTCTGTCAGATCTGGCAGCATGCCGAGACCCAGCACGGCGGATCTCAGCTCCAGCTGTGGCTTTAGGAAACTTACTGGCTTTGCTCCTTTTCCTTATCTGCCAAGCATAGGCTAGTACCTAGGAGCGCGAGTGTGAACCAAAACCCTAGCTACAAGCACTGCCAGCTTCAGGGGTATCCAAATTCTGAACAAACCTTATTTTTAGGATCTGGGGTAAAGTTGCTTTCTCACTCATTTGGGTGTGACGCACTCGTGCTGATCTCAATAGCTGGAGATCTTTTTAATTAAAGAACAATGATAAAAAGCCACATAAAATGAGTTGCATCAAAGCATCATCATACTACAAATGCTAATTATTATAATTATATAAGATTGCTCACGTTTATTTTCTAGGTGGGAAGGCACACCAGCTGACTGGGTTTCAGCATGTGGCTTTTTCAGCAAAATTTTGAGGAGTCATAATGTCTTGCCTCGGAGTTGTTGTCCCTTGCAAGCTGCCTAGCTGTAGTCAGTCTCTCACCTAATGCAAACATCTTAACCAATGCATGAAAATTGACACGAGAGGCTTTCTTTGAGCAAGTTCAAGTCTTAGCTAACAACACAGACTGTCTTTGGTCTTCCTGTCTCAGGGACACTGACCTCTCCCTCTTCCAGACTGACAAATGGAATACTTTCTCTGGAGAGGTAATGGAAGTGCTATTAGCGCAGTCAATGTCCAATACTTTTGCAGCATGTTGTGTAACCGTCTCTGCTCAGCCATCCCCCCAGGATTATGTCAGGATTTCAGGGTTTGGTCCCCTTCCAGGCCCTGCATCATCTGGTCCTGCTGTTAGCTCCATGCAGGAGCTGGGGTGTGGTGTGCAATAGCAGCAGCCTCCTTTTCCCCACCAAGATGCTGGTGAGGAGGCTTTCTGGGAGAGCAGATCTGGAGCTATAGCAGGTACTGTTTGGTTGCTCCAGATCAATTACCTTGGGGAGCTTTGTAAGAAAGCTGGGACGACATACAGCCCTAGGAGCGTTGCTGTGCTGAAATGGCCAAGGTGGAGAGAACCCATGACAAGCTGGAAATGGTCAGGAGACATAGGAAAGCACAAGCTGCTCAGGGCACAGGGCACAAACCCTTCTTGGTCTGACTGCTCTTTCAAAGTCTGTGACCAACATTTGTTTCACACTGACAAAAAAAAAAAGTTTTGGTGAGCAGCCCCAGCACACACCTTAAAAAGTGGGGAATGGAGTCCTTGCCTCTATATAAACAAACTTTGGGAGAGGACTAAAAACATCTTGTTAGGTCCAAACAAGTGAAACAAAGCAATTTTGAATCATTCTCAATTAAAATAATTAAAGGCTGTTAAAAATCCTGTCTGAAGATGATATGTTTTCTGAATAAAAATCCCTAAATGAAATGGTTCCAGAGTGGGGGGTGTGTGTGTGTGTGTAATTTTTTGAACTAAAGCAATTCAGTGGGTTAGCTAGAAACTTATAAAAAAGGAGTTGCCAACCCCAATTTATATTTTTTGCTGGTTAAAAAAAGATACCTCAAACCCACATTTGGTTGAAACTTTTATTTATCTTTTCTTCTGAGGCTGGTGAATGCAGAGGAATGGAGATGTACAAGACAACTAGATGGGCATCAGTTTAGTGTTAAAGTTCTTGAGTAAATGCTTATATGATCATAAGATGAGTTGGGTTGGAAGGGGTCTTCAGCGGTCTCTGGTCCAGATTCTTGCTCAAAGCAGGGGCAGCTCCAAGACTGGGCTGCTCAGGGCTTTATCCTGAGCTTTAGCCTCCATTCTAGGAGTCTAACTGTACCCTGTTCTTTCTAGATGGATGAGATTTTGGATACTCCACAAGAACCCATGAGGCTCTGAGTGCAATTGTTTTCATCTGGAAGAGCCAGGAGAGGGCTATGGATTTGCCTCACTTCTATTCTCTGTCCTCGTGGCTCAAAGTCTGACATCCTACCATATGTAAAGGTCTATCTAGCTGGGGAAGTGTAAAGTCAGGGGTTTTCCTTAGTGTTTCTGCTCAGCAACTGTTTTTCCTGTGGCAAAAGCGGTATCATACAGTTTGTCCAGAGTGGTATGGCATCACATTTTGGATCACCCAAAGCTAAGGGCAGTGATTTCAGAGGGGAAACTGAGGCAATGGGCCCATCTGATGAGACAGAGAGAGAAAAACCATTCTGGGCACAGAGCACATAGGTCTGCTACCTGGCTGTTACAGTTTTCTTTCCTGCACTGGAAATGAAGGCACACACCTAATTTTCCATAGGCTTACCTATTGTCTCCAGGACTCAAAGCTGTACATCAAGATTCCTTTCATCTTTTAAGCAGCAGATTTTCACTATGATTAAAGATGCATTTTCTTTTTCTGCCTATTGAAGGGAAAACTGATCACATATTTCCATTCTTTATTTTCCACGCTACTGCTTTAATATAACTTCCTCTTAATAAAGGCAAACCAAGAGAAAACCAGTACTGAAAAGCTCAGATAGTTCCATGTGTAGCAAAGCCAAGGAAGTTTTATTTCCTATAGATTTGTATCTTGAGGTTGAATTTTTGTGTGGTCTCTCTGGTGTCTAATGATAGCTGAATCACAGGATGATTTAGGTGGGAAGGGTCTCCTCAAGGTTTCTAACCCAGCATCATGGTCAGAGCAGGACTAACTCTGGAGTTAGATCAGGTTTTTTGGGGTCTCATTCAGCCAGGTTTGGAAATCTCCAAGGTTGGAAAGTGCCCACCCTCTCAGGGGTCTTATCCCAGCACTGAACTCCTCTGAAGGTGAAACTATTTTCTTTTGTCCAGCTGGAATAGCCCCCATTGCAAGTTGCAGATGTTTCTTCTTGTCCTTGCACCGTGCATCTCTCAAAAGGGGCTAGTTCCATTTTCCCTGTTTTCCTTCCATCAGACAGTAGAAAACAGCAACTTGATACCCCTTCCCTTAGCTTTCTTCTCTCCTGGTTGAACAAAGTCAGCTGCCCCAGCCTGTCCTTATACCTTATGAGCTTCAGTGCCCTCACCATCTTAGTGCTCTTCACTTGGATGCCTTCCAGTTTATCTACCTCTTATAATGTGGTGGTGGTCCCAAACAAGACACAATATAGGTTTTTTCTTTATGTGATTTTTATTCTTCTTCCTCACCCTCCTATTTGCATGACTTTTGTGTCTTTGAGTCTTCCATCTCTCTATCAATGTATTTATTAATTTTTTACCTGAAAGTGTGCTTTAAAGTTATTGCTGGGAAGGAAAGGCCAGCATACAGGTAGACCCAGTCTTACGCAGTGTGACTACATAAGCCTCGTATTCGTGGGAAAGAAGGCTAAAAGGAAACACCAGCAGTGATAACACATGGGTCTGACATGGAAAGAGAGGGGAAGAACTGGTGAGGGCTGGACAGATATCCTTCCAGATCAGTTGTGTCTGTAGAAGACGTTACCTTTCTGAGGTATTTGTCATGGTTTCCTGCTGGTATTTACTCACCTCTCAGACAAAATTATTTCTTCTAAAATCAGCAGGGTTAATCTATTGATTAATTGATTGCTATCTATTTATTAACCACACAGAATTGAGGCTGTTTCATGTATCCTGGTGGACTCTACATTATGCAAATGCACAAGTGCCAGTAGAGTATGAGCAGATATTTTGGTGGGTACCCTGCTTGGCACTCTCCCCTGTTTGAAGGTATTGAGCCTGCAGACCTACCCGCTAAGCTCATCTCCAGCTGACCTGAGATGGTGAAGGGAGGGAGCTGAAGACACAGCTAATTACCATGCACATAGGGTATCTAAAAGGATGTGCTTCTATGATCTTGTATCATAAGGGGTTTTGTCAGCACAAATAAGACCTATACGGGTAAAAAAATGTTTTACACCAGAAGAAGGTCAGGTCGTTTCCAGGAGCGTATTTCTGGCATAGGAAAGGGGGTGCAGATTTTATGGGCAAAACTCCTCTTTCACCCGGGTATCTTGGTGGAGTATTCTGTGCAGCTTAAAGCACAGCTGTTTGGAAATCAGTTTAGGCTGGGTACTTTCGCCAGCTTAGTTATATCTGTCACACACTGCAGCCTAGCACACCCGTACTGAGGCTTTCCAAAGGCTGCATTGTAGATACGGTCTAAACAGAACTATTATAAAAAATTTTGCACTAGCATAGCTGTATTGATTCTTGGAGGGTTAGTGATTCTGCTTTGCTTGTAAGATTACAGCTAAAGTGGCAAACCTTCCTGAGAAGTCATCTCTATTCGATGGCAGTTCATTTTCAGTTTCTCAGAGGTTATCATGAACATGGAAAACATCCAACAAATGGATTGTTCCTGCAGATGCAATGAATGCAGATTGAATCACCCTTGAGTACAGCTAAGTTTTCAGACAGCAACAGAGCATCATACCTGTGTTATATTAGTTTTGCATATTTATAAGCTAAGGAGTGTTACACATTTGACATGGCAAGTTGCTGCTCAGCTTCCAAGACAAACAGACACTTTCAGAAACTCCACAGAATACCCTTGTAGAGGATGCTGCAGGCTGAAGTTGGAAACATACATTTCGAGTAGCTAAAGCCAGGGCTTTTTCTCTTTTGAATTACTGCGTTTGGGTTTATTTTCTTTAAACCAGCTGGTTTGTCTCTTTCCTATGCCATTTCATTTCTTGTCTACGTGCAAACGTCTTTTCTTCCATCCTCCAGTCTTCATCCAATAATTAGCATTTGAAGGAGCACCCTAAGATGACAACAGATAGTGAAGTTGGCCCTTTAAAGAGTCTTCAGATAATAAAATGGTCCTGCATCAAGCTGTGGGTTTTATTTCCCACAGGCCATGCAGAAATCAGCATGAACTCTTCACATTTTCCAGTGCTTTGTACATATTTATTTCTGTTTTTTCCTTGAAATTTAGGAGATAGAGCCCTCTAAGGAAAACATCCTCTCTTCCTTTGTATGGCGTCTGATCCAAATCACAAAGCCTCTCTCTTTGCCAAAACGACTTTTTTTCTTTCCTGCCTGGTCTCACGGGCTGTCTTCCACTAAGCAACTGAGTCATCTGGTTCCTCTCTGCCTCCCAAACTTCC
Organism: Falco rusticolus; assembly: GCF_015220075.1. Lineage (NCBI taxonomy): Eukaryota > Metazoa > Chordata > Aves > Falconiformes > Falconidae > Falco > Falco rusticolus. The sequence goes on along the minus strand of NC_051189.1, from coordinate 15,658,520 downwards.
TTTGGTGCTGAGTATCCTTCCTTCACAAGTTCCAGTTTGTGCTTTTCTGCTCGGGGGCTTTCCCACTTTTCACCCCTTCCTTCTTTTGGACTGTCTGTATTGGGTGTCTTTTCCTGTTCACAGACTTGCTTTTCTTGCCTGCCCTTCAGAAAAATCCTGCCATAAAGAAATTACTCCTCCTCTGTTTTGTGTAACCTCTGGACAGGAGTTGACATGTGCTGAAGGCCCTGACCACTGATGGGTTTACCATACTTTGAGCATTTCAGAAAATTTTGGTGACATTTACAAACCACCACAATCAGATGTTCCAAGCTGTCTTATGAAGCTGTTTCATATGCATCTACTTACACAAACTGATAGTACAGAGTGCTCAGTGTCAAACTGAGCATCAGCAACCTAAATCCTGATGAAATCTCAATTTCAGTGGTAGCCAAGCAGCTGTTAGTTTCTCTCTGGTCATTCATCCCAGCAAGAAGAAAGTGCTGTTGATTACCTTTTTAAGATTGCATCTCTGAAAGTGTAGTAGAAATTGTTATACTCCAGTGTTATGGGTTTTCACTGTCAGTTGTTAACTAGGGGCAAATGCAGAGCCAAGTTTGAGACCGAGCAACCTCAATGGCTCAGAACAGAACCCATCTGCCCACCTGTAGGGCTGCTGCATCATCTGTGGTTGGATTGGCACCTTGACATCCCCTCATATCACATGTAAAACTATGTCTGCACTGTACACTCATGTTTTGCCACCTTCACACCCACTTACTGGAAAAAAAACCTTAAAAGTTAAGGCTGTATACTTATTACTTAGAAAAGGAGTTTTTCTGAAGCAGAAAAGAAATGGGCAAGAGCCCATGAGGTCCCCTAGCAAGCAAGGTTCAGGCCAGTCACAGTTTTAAGTACAACTCTGCCATGCAGTTGAGAAGACCTATTGTGTTAGCACGGTTTTGCCCTGTTGTTAGCTTTCAGGAGATGACTAATGTGCCTTAATTAATCCTGGTGTGAAAAACATACTTTGTAGGCAACACAGACAAGGCCAAAACTGTGAGCAAGTTACTGCAGCTTCGTGACTTGCTTTACATCAGGGAGATGTTGTCTGCATAAGGGGGCCAACACAAACTGTGCTTTTTGCTCAAAACTGATTTACTGAAAGAAATTATAACCTGACCTTAGCTCAAGAAAAAGCATCTTCATAAATAGAAAAATACCATCAAAAATTACAATTAACCAGGAAGACATGATGTATCACACAGGACAGCAATGAATATTGGTGATGCTACAGTGTGACAAAGGTACAGTGAGTTCAGATGTACTGTTCCGTATAATCTAGACATGATTTCTGGATGCAGTGTAAGTGCTGTCATGTTTGGGGTTTTTTTTGTTTGGGTTTTTTTTTTTGTTTTTTTTGTTGTTTTGGTAATCAAGTTAAATCCTGACTTAAATCAGAGCATTGGTAGCGACGGCAGATACACACTGTCACTTCCAGCCAGAAAGATCTCAAATCTCTTTGTAGACAGATATGCAAAGGTCATTTTGTCCAGAGCTGAAAACCAGCTCTCTCTGGAATAAAAATGAAGCAGGAAGTAGAAATGTGCAGAAATACCAGGCCAGGAAGTGAAGACTTCCCCTTCCAACCGAAGGGCAGAGGGACGGTTATGTGATTAAAGTATTAGCCAGAAGACTGACATAACAAAACTGCCTTTTCCAGTGTCTTTCAGACATAAACACTGCATGCAAATAAAAGTATTGGATCCAAGTTAGTGGTGAGTGAAATCTCTGCTTAGAGTTGGATATTTTGTTGATTTTACTTTGAATGTTTTGGTGCAATGGGGTGACAATGGTATAACTGACTTTGAGACCAGTACCCGGTCCAGATCGACCAAATGGGAAGTCTGAGGGTGAAAATGGTCTGCATGAGGCCCAAAATGCTACCAGTATATTGATTATGTGGTTGCATGGGGATTTTTATCCGAAGTATGCTGGTCACATATCTTGTACCTGTCCTGCAGCCACTTAGGGTGGTAGAACATGTCCCCTTTGAACACACTTGCTTTGAAAGGATGGCTGAGATGAAGGCAAGAATATTGAAAATACCTTAATTTGAGGGGAATGGCTTGACCATAGTGAGGGTCATGAAGCTAAAGCAGTCATTCCTGGGTCTGATCCTGAGCTATGGAAAGGTCACCATGCTGAATGAGGTTGCCTTGGGCTTGCTTCAGTTTGGCCCAACTTTAGTGCTTCATTTCAGGCTTGGCGTAACGGGCTGTTATGGGTATCAGCCAAAATAAAAGCCAAAACTGGGTGTGGAGTGGGGGAATTTCAGTTTGTGCAAAATTATTTGTGGATGGAGGTGAAAGAGAACAAGAAAAGCAGCTGGGATGCCATGGCACAGGCAGTGGTTTAAGAACAAAGATAGCTCTAGGGAGTAAGTTCCAAGTCAGGGAAAACAAACCCTTGATGCAGGTCAAACCAACACCTGGTTCCTCTGAAACGCTGATGCCAGATCGGTGCTCGAAGATGTTGCCAGGTAGGGTACTTGTCGCAGAGCTCTTCTACTGGGAACACAGTTTATTCTGGTAAAGGTGAAGGTGAAGCTTTGGCTGGTGATTTAGCCCTCTCCTTTCTGTCCCCTGATCATTAGCAAAATAAATTCTGCTAACAAGAATATAGTTTTAATGGAGCATCTTTCATTCTGCTGGAGTTAACACTGCTATGTCAGCCCAAATCCAGCATATTTGGGCCAGAAAAAAATAGTGGCTTTAGCCTCAGGTGACACCCGCTCATCCTCTTTACTTGCTAGAATGGTGAAGCCTCATGATTTTAATGTCAGATGTAAGATTTCAAATGAGAACAAGGGCTGGTTCCAGATCTTCCTCTCTGAAATGCATGTTTGGCTGCTGCGGGAGGAGGAGGGTTTATTGCATGCACTCTGTGAAATGGCTTCTCCCCGCTCTGGAAACAGCAAAGCTGAGTGGGTTGGAGAAGTTCATGCACGTGTGTGTGTGTCTTGCACTGGTAGGGCCTGGAGACTACACTCTTGGGTCACTTCTATGCTAAATGGTGGGAAACAGTAATGCAAACACCTTCATATTGAATCCCAGCAGGTTTCAACCCTGACTTTTGGTGGGAGAGTGGCTTTTTCTAACACAGCTTGCTCGGTCACTATTTGACTTGCCAACTAAGATGGGCAACAAGAGGTTTCTTAGGAGCTAATGAGAAGTTTAAGCTAGTGGAAATCTTTGCCTAGAGCCTCTGGTGGGTTCTGCATCAGATTTCAACTTGATTCCTTCCTGGTAATTGGTAGGTAGCTCTGTGGGTGACAGTCTGATGGTTTAGGGATGGGACCGATGTGTCCAAGACAGAGCCTAACAGCTGCTCCAAAAGACCAATCTGAGTAAGCCCACTTATGTAAACCACTCAGGAGTGATTGGGTGGTTGCAGCCACTTCTGACTTTGAGCGTGTTTTCTCAGTTGTAGTCACCATAGCCTGTTCCAGTTAGATGCAAAACCCCTGCTCCTCAGAGGAGACCTTTGTGGCTGAACTGCAAGGCTGTGTCATACTACTAGTAGAAAAGTAGTGCTTTTACTCTGCTAGAGGGAAAGGAGATGGATGGGCATTTCAGGAGGAACAGTGGTCTGCATCCTCAAAGATATTTAGGTACTTGATTCCTATTGATTTTCTCATGATCCAGGTAGCACGTAAATACCTGGAACAATTTGGCCAGAGATAAGCTGGTTTCTTTATGAAGCTGCACTGAATGTTAAACGTAGCAATGGCTCAAATGCTGAAAGGAAAACTGGAGAGCAAAAAACCCACGTGATTATTTGGGGCCATGAGAAAAGGCCCAAAGGACAGCCAAGCAAGAATTGCTCTATGAGATCTGAAGGCATTCTGTGCTGGCAGTTCATCGATGAAGGTTGCTCATTATTTGCTTATTTTGAACGTGTTGTTTGCTGAAGGCCAAAGCCTGTCAGATCTTAGGAAGGCTCTTTTTCAAGAGCTTTTGTTGCTTCAGCAAACAGGTCATGAGTCCAACCCACCCACTCCACAAACAAACATTTCTCCAAATTATCAGGGGAATGGAATTCATTTGACAGAGATGTCAGTTTTGTAGAGACAGATTGCTTAGGGTGTGGGGGTTTTATTGTGTGTGTCCAAGTCTTTGCCCTCCACTCCTCAACTTTCTCCTCATGCATCCCGTATAATGACTCTGTGTGTGTGTTCATTTTGTTCCACCTTCGAAAGCTGCTTACCTTTCTAATTATACTCGCTAAGTATTCAGTACTTGTTGGCTGTGTTCCCAGAACAAAGGCTATAGCTGAATACAAATAACTGAATTAAAATAATGTTGGCTTATAATCAGAGGAAGGCCCCGTGTTGCTTAAGGAGTTTGAGATATCACTAAGCAGAAAGGTAATTCTACCGGCTCACATGTAAATTGGATGCCTGTATCCTTTCCAAACCCACCTCCATACTCGCTTACCTGGTAAGCCTTGTAGTGGACTAAACAGAGATGGTGGCAACAGTTAAAATAGTATATTGGGGCAAGGAGGAACCGTAAGTGGGTAAGAGTATTTTCCAGAGACAGTAACGCACAGAACACCGGAGCTTGAGTAGAAGTGCTTGAAATGTTGAAATGAAAATAGGGCAGGAATTACTTATAGATGGTATCTAAAAGAGATTTTAGTGAAAACCTGCTGCAGAAATGCTGTCTTAATCTCACATTATTAAGATTATTGCATATTCAAGAAACTAGTTTGGTTCTGAGAAAGAACTGGAAAGAACAGTGGATGAGGGCAGCTTTTGGAGGAAGTCTAATAGAATCCTCTTCCAAAAGAAGGGAACACAGAACTGACATATGCAAAGAAGAAATTTCATCTCTCTGCACTGGTGATTAATTCAGAAAAAAAAAGATGAAGAAGAAAAAAAAAAGAATGGAAGACATAGCTTATTGTGGTCTTAAATTTAAATGCATCCAAATTGTCAATAGCCATGAATTAGAAAGTACTTTTGTCCAGATTTTAGCTGTTGAGTTTATTTTTGTTGGGGTTTTGTTTGGGGGGGGGTGGGGGGGTGGGGGGAGCAGGGAGATTTGGGCTTTGTTTGTTTTGTTTTTTTTTAAATGTGGCTGTTGGAATTCAGACCTGAAGTGCAAAAACATCAAGGTTTTCTTTCTTATTTTGATGAAATTGTTGTGGAATGGAGCCATCCTAATTAACCAGAAGTTTTTATTTCTGATTTTTTTCTGCTTTGTGGTGATTTTTTTTTTTTCCCTGATAACTTTTCAATTTCCAATTTTTACCTCTGTGTTAATGTTTTCTATTTATTCATTCTTTTTCACAGTGCATCAGATAACTGTCTGCATGGACCATTAAAGCCTAGGAGGGCCACCAATAAAACTTGAGTTTGAAAGGATCCTTTAATGTGTTAAGTGCCCAAAAACTGGGAAGTTCTGCTACCCCATTGGTACAGATGCCAGCCAGATAAGGAGATGGGGACTTTAAGCTAGAAGCAAGGCTGGAACAGCGTTAACATGCTCCTGCCTGGGAGTGTGACATGGACATCCTGGGCATACCTGAAAATAGCTGTTTTATGTAGAAAGGATTTTCCAGGGAGAAAAGAAAGGAGCTGTCAGGGATGTTTCAGGCCTCAGGGGCACGGTTTTGAAGGTGCTGGATTCTTGCTTTGATTTTCTAATGACCAAGTTTCCCCCCAGGGCCTGAAGCAGTAAAGGAGCCACAGCAAATGCTGTGGAAATAGCTCAAAAGAGCTCAAAAGAAATATCTATCAGCCAGTGGTCCCTCAGGCATATACCCTTCCCTCCATCCTTACTATCCTTCAGCTCTGGGGCTGTGAGGGTCAGTGGAGCTACTTGGGTTTCCTCTCTACCCGTGGAAGGCTTTGTACATACTGGGAAACCCCTCTGGGAAGATATGGTCGGCTTCCTTTTCCCTTTGAGTTCCCGGAGCAGATCAGCTGGTGGAGGTAAGGGAAGCCCTTAGGCTGTGAAGGATAATATGCAGTTCCCAGAGCCCTCAGGGCTGGTGTGAAGTGCATCTTCTAAATCCAAAATGTGTGGGCGACCCAATCTCTGCTTTCTCCATAGGGCTGTCATGGCACAGCTCTACCACAGCCTTCAGGACAGCATCAAAGCACCTTTGAGGCACCTGCTATCAGAATCAGTCAGAGATGGTTTAGGTATTCCTGATCCTCCCAGGGACTGAGCTGGATGGCCTCTTGAGGTCTTGGCCAACGCTGTGTTTCAGCAGTTATCATGAGCAAGAAGATCCTGCACTGAGAAATGCTGGTCTGTGCTCCATCTAGCTGGTATGGGGGAAGAGAAACTGCACAGCAGACATCAGCTTTATTAAGCAAACTGTGCAGATGCACCAAGTCTAACCTTGTTTTCCGAGTTGCTCATTTTATCCTTCACCAGTGTGAAACATGATGTATCACTTTTCTGGCAGCATTGCCCCCCCACTCTCGCTTTGGATTCTGCTTACAAAACAAAAAAAGTGAAAAATAGGTTTTGGAATAAAAATAGTTTTAGTGAGAAAGGAAGGTTACACATGAATAAAAAAGAAAGCTGCACCTTTCCAGATATGTTATGCATGAATACAGAAATCAGAGGGGCAGTTTTCTTCTCAAACATGCAGTATAGGTTTGCGTGATAACGGAATGTGAGTTTTTACAGGTAGGTTTCACGGTGTCTTCTGTGATCCAGGCGCAATGAGTTTGGCTCATTTAAAGTTTGTATTTGATCTTTAGGAAGAAACTGTTCTGAGGCTGAGAGAAAAATAACACCTGATGGCTGTTCCCTTTGGCTGCTGTTTGCTTGGAGGCAGAGCCTCCACCACACTATGAGCACACCACCTGTTAAGCTATCCAAGAGGAAGTCCACCGGGATAAAGAAATAGGGGAAATTCTTTTACTGTGTTGTTCACTTCTTACACATTTCTTCCCCATGACAGAAACTGAAATGCTGCTTTATCTATCAATATCCAATTTTATCTATTTTTATATTTGCTTTGGAAGTACAAGAGGTTTGAGGGGTTTGTGGGGCGTGGGTTTGTTCACTGTATTTTTTTTCTTTTGAGAGGGATAAAAAGATAGAGAAGAGGCAAACCAAACCCCTTTTATAGAACATTTGGTTCACAGAGTCTTTTAGATCCTTCTTTCCCAGTTAATGGAACTATTTGATCTGATCTGGCATGATTATCTAGTCTTCAGTGATAACAGATCTAGCCCATAATGAGCTCTGTTGATCCAGAAAAAAGGAGGGTATAACAGCAGAGTAATTTAATTGTGAACAGCTCTTCAGTTAAGTAGGCAATGACATTACAAAGTCAGTGGTTGGAAGCTGAAGACAGAAAAATTATACCTCATTTCTAGTGTGATTTATCTACACACTGAGAATGAAATTAACAATCTTAACAGATTTAAGGGTGCTTTGGACCCTTGGATTCTTGGGCTGGGATCTATCTCACCCAGATTTGGGTGCCCGCAGTGCATCTACTTCTCAGGACTCTCTGTCTTGTTTCCTTTTGGTGAGGATCCAGTCAGCAGAGTTAATGAAGTTTAAGGTGTGATTCACTCAAACAAAGGCAGGCATCTAATTTAAGATTAAGTGAATTAAGCTCCCAAGCTGCATTTGCTGTATTGACCATATCTCCACCGAATGTCAAGGGACCACCAGGTGACATTACAGACACCTACATGCAGGTGGATTATTTCTGTTGCTAAAGGCTTTGACCTCAGTCTAAATGAGATGTTCTAGACCAGCTAACAATGAAAAGCCTGATGCAAAGTGAGGTTTTAGTTGTCTGTTTTGCAGGAAGTCAGAGGGGGTGATCAGGGGCGTCTTCTGGCCATAGAATTTGTGAATCACCAGTGAGTAATTTCTCCAACTACTGTTGAAAACTTTGCTGATGATTTTGGGGCTTTCACTAAGATTTCCCCCATCTCTAACCATACATCTGTACCCTGGCCAGGATATCAAATGAGGGCCCATGGAGAAGCTGCTCTTCTTGGTTTGGATCTTGGCGTGCTGCAGGGAAAAGTGAGGTACTGAATTGTATAAGCACCTTCCTGCTCATCCTACTCATTTCTGATTGATGCCAGCAGAGATACGGAGCATCACCGAAATCAGTAATGTTTTGAGAGAGTTTAGGGGCCTGCCCAGGTGGAATGGCTCACAACATTAGGGCCTTTTTTTTATATGCCGCACTCAATAACGATCTTCTTGGTCTCACTTGCCCCAGTTCACCAATTGTTTCTTCCAGGCTGTTTATGTCCAATTTCATACAAGAGCTGTTTGCCTGCTGTGTGTGTCTTTGTAAGGGTTTCCTCTGGGCCTTGAAATGGTTCCCCTTGCCAATGCACCCTGCCTGTTGTGTCCCAGCTGGTTCCCTTGCTGTGGACATACACTGTTCTCCACCTGCTTCGGACACAAGAGGCTTATCAACGCGTGCAGAGAGCCATACTGAGCCATTTTGGTTCCCAGGACATTTGTCCCTTATGCATTCTTTCCAAGCTTTCTTTACAGCTGATTTTTTCAGGCCACTGGTATCCCTCCCATCCACCAGTGCTTCTCCTGGGCACCTTCTTCCTGATACCGTGTTTTTTCCTGGCTGTTACCCTGCTGGTTCCCTGCCACTCTTCCAGCTGGGATGCGGTAGAGCCAGCTGGCATCAGGAGCATTCACCTTCACCCAGCACCCATCTTCCCTCCCCGTCTTTCTCATAAGAAAGACAGGGAAAGACTTTTTACAAGGGCCTGTAGTGACAGGACAAAGGGTAATGGCTTTAAACGGAGAGAGGACAATTTAGACTGGACATAAGAAAGACATTTTTTACTATGAGGGAGGTGAGACACTGGAACAGATTGCCAAAGAAGCTGTGGATGCCCCATCCCTGGAACTGTTCAAGGCCAGGTTGGACGGGCTTTGAGCAACCTGACCTAGTGAAAGATGTCCCTGTCTGTGGCAAGAGGGGTGGACTAGACAATCTTTAACCAGATCGTTCTGTGATTCTATGATAATACAGCTCTACTAAAACTTCCATTAAATTTGAAGAAACTTTCTGGGTTTTCTTCTTGACTCTTAATTTTGTTTAATGTTTTCTTTTCATCCCACATTTAGTATTGGCCGGATGGCACACTGTTCTATGCCAGATTAAAATACCTTGTGCATTGCATTTCTTCCCACCTAATATAATACTGAAGTCAAGTTCACCACTGTGTCCTACTTGCATTGCTCTCTCCTGACTCATCAGTTTCTTGCCAAATTTGCCTTAGAAGTTTACCATTCTTCTCAATGCTGGCAACAATCCTATTGCTACAATCAAATCTCTAGCAGTTTCGATTTCTTGTTCATCTCTTCATGTCTCTTTTCTGACCTTTACACCTCGTAGGAAATGTACATTTGTTTCCCTGTTGTCCTTTTGTGAACGCTGCAGCAAAATAATCCCCTTTAATTTTAGTTTCACTAGGGACTTTTTAATGTGTTCTCTGTTCTGCCAATAAATTGTCACATCCTGGGGGGATTTAAACCTGTCTCCTTTGCTGAACTCATAGCTTCTCCCAGACTGTTGTTTGCAACTGAATTTTACTTGTCTTTCCATTTGTCATTTTAAGAAGTTTGGTGTGCTCCGAGTCATTTTGGTTCCTTTCCTTCCCCATGACCTACTGTCTTTATTTTCCATGCCTCTTGCTTTCTTTACTTTCTTGTTTCATTAAGTTGGCTTCACTCCCATCAACTTGCCACAGGTATCAAGCTGAACATTGGGACACAATGCACACTTGGGGGTCACTTAATGGTTCCCTCCCCTTTCTCTCTTTTTCCCTTGGGATCACCAACTTCCCCCAGACTGCTCCATGTGCTCCCCTTCTGACCCAGACCAGAGCACACTGCACCTCATTTCTCTTTCCCCCAGTGTTAAAGTCACAGTGATCAGTGGTATTCAGTGGTTTTGTTTCAACACAGCTTCTCAGGGCCACAGGAACCAAGACATGCAAAACTGTAGTGTTCACACCAGTGCTTTTACTCCGGTTGTGCTGGACTAACATGGCTCTTGTTGGTCCAGCACTCACTCAGGTGTGAGTGTTTATGGCTGTGTGTCTCACCCAAGCTACATACTCGATGCTGTCATTGTTCATTCACCATTTGTCTCAGTGCAGAATCGTGAATTAATGCCAATGTTTCTTCAGGGAGCTCCATCACTGACAAGGTCTCAGCCATATGAACACCACTTGCCCCACATGGGCCAGGGACAGGCATCTCCTGGAAGCTTTCCCCATGGGATATGTATCTGTTGCAAGGTGGGACCTTCAACAAGAAACTCTGCCTTTTAATTCCCCTCTTGTTTGTCTATTGGCAAACAAAGGATGCACTCATCTTCCATGCCCTTGGAAACCTTTGTCTGCCTAATGATGTTTTACTGCCTCTTCAAATCCCTGTGAACTATCTAAGTTGAGCAAAGCAGCACAGTTAAACCTCTTAGTCCATGATGTCCTGTAGCCACTGAATATTCCTGAGCAGGAAAATGTGCTACCACTTGAAATATGCAAAGAGTGACTGTAATATATTCATGAAAAATAATAAGCTACCTACAAATGGAGCCACACCTGTTTCCTCCAACCAGAGGAGAAAGTGGATTAAACCCTTGCCTCATTTTTTCACAGCCCTTACAAAACACTGAGCACCGTTTACAGTTGGGAGCCTGATTATCGTTATGCTTCCTTAGCTCAGGGAAAAACAGCTTTTCCTGGTGTAGATTATATTTGCATTTATATTTATCCATTTGCATACAGATTTTTATGCCCTACTCTTGAAAGGTAAAGAGATTCCAGCTCTTTTAAAGGCAATAACAGTTCATTTTATGCCCTGTTCTCCATAACAATAATTGCTATAACTCTGAAGCTCCCCTGGCATTTTAAGGGCAATAAAGAAAGGGGCGGAAGGGAAAAGAGGAGAAAATTCTCCTATTAATTGGTGAGACTCCAGGGTTCGGTTCTACAGTGCTTTACTCCTGCGAGTAATCTCATTATCCTTGGTAGGACTGATTGTACGGAGGCGGCAGGATCATGCCCCAGAAGTCCAGCCTTTAATCAAATCTACCTGTTTAAAAGGAACACATGGCTGCCTTTCAGTGGGAGCCTTTAGCTCTGAAACAAGGATGTAAATTAGCGAAAATGCCTCAGAGGGAGAAAAACTCCATCTGCCAGGTTTTCCCTTTGCTCTTGCTGAAATTAATCTGGTGGGGGGGCGTGGGGGGGAGGGTGGGGGGTGTAGGGGGGGTGATTCTTTGCCATTTTTCTTTTGATAGAGACTCAGATCTCCATTTACAGAAATAAACACCGGCTTTCTCCATGTGTCTCAGAAAAACACATATAAAGGACTGTGTTATGGATGGGGTAAAAAGCCATATAAATCTTTAGTCAGGAAGCGGTGAGAATTTAATAAAAGTAACAGGCATTTGCCAGGGACTCTCTCAAGTATTGCAGAAACAGAATGGCTCCATGGAGAGGAATGGGAAAGTCTGAAAGTCAGGCAAGACCTGCAGCAGAGGAGAAAGTCAGCAGAGCAGTGTTGCTTGGCTTAAAAAGGATATGAAGATGAATGGATATAATAAAGGTATATAAAATATTGGATTGTACAGAGGAAGTAAAAAAAGGGCTTCCATATAACATTTTTCCTGATAACTAAATAGAAGTCTAAAGAAATGTAAAAGACCACAGTTAAAGCAGATTGCTAGAGTGTTTGTTTATTTTTCCTAACATAATGCATAACTTCCTATCACATTGATATTATTACAGCTAAAAAAAAAAATCAAAAAAAGAATGCTAGTAAATGTACCCAAATCCCCTAAAAGTAAGTTAGAAAGGCAAGTCTTTGAGATAGTCTTCCGTTCAGAGTGTGGTTTAGTCCAGATTCCAGATTTGTGGCTTAATAGAATAAAAAATCGAGTTTTGGGTCATTATATTTTGCATAAATGTGAACAAATGTTACCGTATCATCTGTATCTATCAGATGGGATAAAACCAGGAGAGAAACATCCGCTTTCCCATTCTAAAAAACAAAACGCCAGGTGAAGGACAGAAAAGATGAAGAAAAGCTCTGTTTGTGTCAGAAAAATTTAAAATAAGGCCCCAAAGCAGTCTTGGTCTTTCTTTTTTTTTTTTTTTGTCTGTAAGAACAATCACAAACTCAAGTGGAAAATGAATGAGTCACATCAGAACAACAGCTTGGCTCTTCTTCCACTGTCTCCTTCCCCTGCCTCTCTTCCCACCAGGCATCTGAGGTTCTTTCCAGCTTCTGCCACCTCCCTGGTAGCCTTCAGGAGCAGCTTGATGGAGAGTCATCTCATCTGATGTAGGTCATCTACCTATGTTGATTTTCTACTGCCATGGGTAAAGCAACAAACTACACAGGGAGGTCTCAATCATCTTTTGGGGCATTCCTCCCATGGCAGAAGTCTTGATCCTTTTTAAGGCATTTTGCTATCCAGCTGCTGATACACTGCCATTATAGCTTATTGTTACAGTCAATGCCAGGAATGGAAAGGCAGATGTCCTGGTACAGGACTGGTCCTGCAGTCAGTGGAGGTGAAGAGCCTGGGGAGGTTGGGCTTGGCCTTTTGAACAGCACTAAACAGCCAGGGCAGCCATTATAAAGTGACTTTTAGTGCTTGGCTGCTTCTCCTGACCTGCTCTTTGAGATCAGTTTAAGCCATACCCATTTACACCAAATGAGCATCTGACCTCCATTTTTAGGAAGAGTACCATGCTTGTTTACAAAATAATGGATTTGGCTTCCATCCCAAGCTAAGCGTCTTTTTCTTCTGGCTTTGGCCAAGCTGGGTTCCTGTTATGGTTAGTCCAGGCTTGTACAATAAACATTTGGCAACTGCAGTGTGGTGTTGCTCAGCGTGAACTTTTTCTGCTGCGGCTGGTTACACAAGACTTAGCACTGGGTCAGGTTGAATAGCTGCTGCTGTGGGACAGTATTGGTGAAAGTGTGGTGAGTGGTGGTAGCCGCACCAGCTAGGCTGAGTCATGCCCCAGAGCCTTCCCTGATTCCATCCTGACATTGTCCAGACCCTTTTCAGCTGTGGCACCCTATGGAAATCTGTCCCACGGTCCCCACAACTGGGTAGCAGAGTATTTGGAGAGGCTTAGAAGTGCTAGTGGAACAAAGCAGGTGAGGTGGTAACAGTGCATCTAGCAGAGGCTGGAGGAGAAGCTGCACCATGCCACCGCTGTTCCCTCTGCCCAGCGCTGTGGTGTGTAGCTGCTGATTGTTCTCCAGCACTGAGTAACGCGGAGCCATCCACTCTCACATTCAGATTTAATCATTAAATCGGAGCACTTTTAAACCACTATTTACTTAAAAAAAATAAAATTACTTTTTTTTTTTTTTTTACAGCACAGAGACCTTCAGCTTGTTCTTTGTAAGCTGAGTGTGTGCAAGTGAATTAAATACATGTTGCAAGGAACAAAACTGTACTTAACACAACACTATTCAGTATGTACAGCTTCATTCCCATCCGCAAAGAAATAGGGTCAGCCTCCTGCAGCCCAGTGGGAGAGACTTGGCTCCTCACTCAGCCTGTAGAGATGACAACTTTCTGGGCAGAGCTAGATGTAGGTTTTGAACAGATTTATTTATAAAAAATTGATGCAGTCTCGCCACAGCAGTGATTTAATTTGGATACAAATATATAAGGAAACTTATACGGACCAGACAAACATCTGTCAGGAATGAACAAGGCACAGATAATTTTGTCTGAGCAGGACAATGAACTAGGAGACCTCCTAAAGCTCTTCCAACTGTTTTCAGTAGTAACTTGATCCTGTAAATTGACAGTAGTTTTCCCAGGCAGGGCATGCGGTTACAGTCCCTGGGAGCTGATTTTTGGTAACAATGAAAGTGATGCTTACTGCAGCACAGGTCTGACATGCAGATGAACTCATCAGTCTCTGCAAGACCCCATATCTCAGTTTTGCCAGGCTAACATCTGAAACCTTGTATGTCATTATCTGCTACATCGCTCCCCTCCCTGATCACCCATCCTCTCGGACTTTCACTTCCTTGCTCTGATTTGATTGTGCCTGTGATGTTGAAACACTCCTCTCTGTGTATCTCCTGCTGCTACTATTAGTTCCTTTTTTACTTTCTGAAATCTCTTACATTTGTTTACAGATGAAACCCTCTGAACTTCCCCTAAGTCACCACCTCTGCCCATTTTCCTGCGGAGACGTCTTTCATAATTTTACTTTTTTCATTAATTTTAAAGTTTCATATTCTTTCTCTTTTTAGTTTCTTTTCATGTTATTTTCTTTTATTCTCTGGAGTTTTCCAGTGTATAGCTCATATTCTTTCCCTTGCTTTCCATTTTCCTGGAGCTGCCTACTACAGAAGTGGTCATCTTTCTTTTCTTGGTAAATTTGATGCTTTTTTGTTCGCACATAACTGTTTCATCCTCCTGAAGATCATGTGGGCTGTAGAAACACAATTTGTTTCACCAATCCATAAAAGAGAGTCTCTCCAAACTAAAATTTCTCCAAGCTGCACTAGTTTTCCTTCTAGCTGCCTCAGGTTTCAATTTTCTGTGCTTTTCACAGAAAGTCTATATATAAGGTCATATTCTTTTAGCTGACTAATCTTGCCCTGCCCAGGACAGCCAACAGTCTGGGACTTGCTTGGCACAGGGAAAACCTGAGATCCAGCCCCTGATGGGAATCAACAAAGGACTTGAACTTTGGTCATCTTTGTCCAGCATGGAGACCCTGTCCACCAGATTATTGACCCTTCTAAGATGTGTGGCTCTCAGAGGTCTGAGAAGATCTTCTAGAGGTCACAGATTTGTTCTGGTGTGAAAGGGAGAAATCTCAAAGATGGAAGTGGTCTGGGAAAACCATTTCCCACAGAGCTGCCACAGGACTCATATCCCCTGCTTTGTACAAGTGGTCACAGTGTGGGGATTGGGCTGGTTTGCTCCTGATGTCAGCCTTCTCCTGGACTTTGCGACCGCTTACAAAGTAGTAATTTGAGATTTTTCCCTAATTTGCTCCCTTTGGCCCTGAGCATGGATACCAAACATTGCTGATTGCTTCTCCCTCTCGTTCATCCTTTAGAACAGCATGGGTCTCTTCTGCTCCTGCAAAGCTGAGCATTACTCCAACTTGCAAGTGTAATTTGCCTTAGTATGGAGATCACAACTGCATCTTTTTAGGACAAGCTGTATTTATTTCTCCATGTTGTAAACTCAAGGCAGAATCTCCATCTTTTACTAATATTATTTCTCTAGACGAAAATTTCCTTCCTCTTTGCCAGTTCATACAATAGAGTAAAATTGCTGTTAGGATAGGCTGTGCGTGTTTTGATGGACACATACAGGCAACTGCACAAGTCTATCTCACAAAAAGAAGATAAAAGGGGGGGGGGGGGGGGGGGAGGGGGAATCACACCCTATTTTTCATCAGTCACCAGAAATGTAATCTGTGTTTTACTTGGAAATATTGAAAGTATAAGTCTTCTTATTTTCAGTTAAAGCAAATTAGCCTGTTCTTCCTCTTTATTTACAGGTGAAACCATAACTTTTCCTGCCAAATGAATCTGCCAAATACTGTTTTGTCTTTAAATACTTTTTAGAGGTTTGGTTTTTTGGTGGTTTTTTTATTTATTTATTTCTCTTTTTCCCCTCCTCTGTATGCCTGTAATGTCCCAGTTTTGCCTTTGTTTTGCACAGGAATAAGCAAAGACAGCTCTAATTTATGCGTTAATTTTAAAAGGTGTAAAATTCAGTACAAGATGCCAAGGACAGTGGCTTATACATGCAAGACCTGCTCCAGTCATAGGCTGCTGTGTTCTAGTCCGTATCCTTAAATTCTGCAAAAGTGTATCCTCTGTTACTGAAGCTGGAATTGGAAGGATGAACAGTATTAAATTAAGAATCTATCTGTATTAAATTAAAAATCTGTTACATTTCACTAGTGTTATTAATGTGCCATCTAAATTCCCCATCTAACATATAGACAAACTAATCCTCAGACAAAGCTCTGACATCCTGTAAAAATACACTGTTCATTGACTAATTTTTCCTATTGTTTTCTTCTCTCAGTTGTTTTATTTTCATGACCAGAAAACTTCAGCCCTTTGCCTGTGGGTAAACAGCTAAGTTGCGTAAGAATAAAACAAGCAATATTAATTGCAATAAAAGTATAAGCGGACCTTCTGAGTTTAAAGTTTAAAAGCATTTAAACTTCATGCATTTAAAGTGAGATTGCTTCATCCTGTAGTCCAGATTCTTCCTTTGCTGTGGCTGTCTCACCCGCTAGTGAATAAAAATTGAATGCGTTTCTCCTAGCAGCGTGCCGTGAGAGACTGATGTGGTCCAGAGTAGAAAGAGGAGGTGTGGGGGACGTGACCATTGCCACCAGGATTGGTGTTGCCTGACCATTGAGCAGATATCCAAGCCACCAGTGTCAGGAATTTGGGCAGCCTTGTTTTTTATTCTTGTCCTCTGACTTACTTTGCAGCTCCTGCGGTGTCCTGCAAGTCATTCTTTCTGCTTCACCCTTCTCCTCTGTGGCAGGAGAAGGCTGTCCTGTTTGCTGTGAGGAGATGCTGCAAGGTTTCAGGAGCTGATGACTCCAAAGACTTTTTCAGCAGAAAGCTGCTGGCATTTGCAGTGCAGCTTCATCATGGAGCTGAAGTGAGCAAAAAGATTTCCAGAGAGGATGTTCTGTGACATCTGCCACTTAAGACTTCAAGGCATTTGCAGAGGTGAAGTAAGCATACTATTAACTGACTAGGAAGCAAATCCTTTCTCTTTAAAGTTCTTGTTCGATGCAAACTACAGGGGAAAAGGAATGGAAAGCATCAATCCAGATCATTTACTGTTACCCCCAAGGAGCAGATTCATTGTCTATTTTCAAAAGACTGCCATACAGCTATTAAAGAGCGTTCTTGGCTTCTTGGGGAGAAAGGGAATGTACCCCTGTTGCTATTAATTATTAATAATTGCTGGCATATTTAATGAGTTCAGAAAATGATCAGTTCATTCACAATAATCTCTTCTGCCTGCCCCCTCCAGATCCTCTAGGAAAAAAAACCCAACAGACAACAAAATGGATCTACTAAATTTCAAGATGACTAATGACACTTACATAGCATTAAATAGCAGGATGAAGACAGAATTTCTGTAAAGGATGTTGCTGCTTAGATAGCTTTAGAAATGCAGGACACTTTTATTTCACTTAAAAAAAAAAAAAAAAAAAAAAACCAAAAAAAGAAGAAGGTGGTAGAGACAGACTTAAAATAACCCAGCTACTGAAATGTCATTATTTTAACTTGATTTTGAGCATGCAAATAAAGGAAAAGAATGAGGAATGAGGTATTCAGAAAGAGCAGGTCCCTATAAAGGCTAGTTAAAGTCAGTGACAAAAATTGAGAGGCTGGTCCCAAAGGGGAGTCCACGCTGTGTGAGAAGGGAATTGCCCTGTGAATGTATTTAGTCTGCAGCCATTTGGGGTGCAGCTTTTGTGCTGTCTTTACTGTGCCTAGTAAAATAAGATGCTGGCTTGTGACTAGGAATCCTAATGCTGATCCCTAACTAATGCTGATCCCTAACAGCAGCCAGCATTGTTAAAATGTCAGCAAGAATGATAAGAGATATCAGGCATTTGGGACAGTGGGAAAGGCAACAACTACGTTTCTGCTCTTTTATTTGCAAAAATGGGTTCTGGCAGTTACACATCTGCCGAGGATTGCTTTGCTCCTTAGGAATAGAACAGGAAGGAGAAATAATAGGAAAATATTTTATGAAGTGTGACAGCAGATGGGCTATTACATATGACTCACTGTGTGGTGTGCTGGCAAACTCTTACTAATGACCTTGTGACTCGGCAGCCACTTCGGCAGAGGTTATAGACTTGACAGGCCATCTCTGCCTGGCAAAGGTGAGCCTGAGCCCAGCAAGCATCATGCTGTTCTGAGACTCGTGATGCCAAAAATGTGTTACCTGAGTCAAGGAAACTGAATTATGTGGATAATTAAAATTTATATCAGAGTTGAGTGTAGTTGCCTATGTGGATACTGAAGTTATTTATGTCCACAACCATTTCATCAGTCTTATAAGTTATCAAACAAAGGGGCCCTTGCTAAAGGTGGAGGTATTAAATGGGGGTGTCTTACCCCCATATTAAGTAGAGGTGAGGGGAGGACTGGACCTGGCAAGAAGGTGACAAATATAGTGAAAATGCCAGAGCCATCTACAAATTGATAGATCCATGTTTTATTTGTCCTTTAAAAATCAACCACTGTACAATGAGATGTACAAAGTACAATGCACAAAGAGGAGACCACTGTACAATGCATGGTAGGGAAGACCCCTGCTGCAGAAAGGGAATGTCCAGGCTGATCTAATACTTCTTCTCTATTTTTAATTTCTGTGTCACAGATGACCATTTTATCATCAAGTCTTCATGAAGCCCAAAGATCACCAGTTTTCGAATGGCTGTAGATTCACACCACGGGCACAGGAGACTGTCAGGGGAAGATGACCTGTAACTCTGGTGTCCAAGCTCTCCTTTGGTGCTTGTATTACAGAGCATCTAAATCACATATTACAGCCGTTTGGATTGTACCACCTGCTGAAGCAAGCAGCCAGAGACGTAGTCCTGTAGCTACCTGTGATGTTTCCAGTTCCAGGTGCATTTGGTTTTGTTTACAGCTGCATTGGACTTGCATAGAGAAATGCTTACACCTCTTACCAGTGCCTTGGAGGCTACAAGACCTTGTGGAATAATGAAATTACTATTCTGTCACCACTTCAAACTTTATATAAGAAGACATAGGAGGCATGAAACAGCTTGTATGTGATACATATTTGGGGTACTATGGGAATTCTATACTTTTCCCTTCTGTGCCCTTGGGGAGTTGTGTCTCCTTTGTCTTAGGGGAGCAGTTTCTGCCTAGGCTGCTCCAGAGGCCACCAAAGCTAGACAGAGAAAGGAATGTGCCCTCTCTCCTGCACCTCACTAACACGTTTTATTGATTTATTACAGGGAGCCTGATCTTTGCTGGAGAAGCCCTCTTGGGAGGGTAAGTATGAAGCAGCTGCCAGTAAAGGCAAACCTGAGGGCATATCCCTGCTGAAGGTGTGACACAGAAATTTGGTGGCAGGGCAGGGATCTAAGAGAGCTTGGGAGGAAGAGAACCTCTGGTTCCCAGCTCTTTGAGGGAGAGGGGAGCTTTCCTGCCCTCCACAGTCACAGTCTGCAGACCTCCGACAAAAAGGGAGCAAATCTCAGCATCTTCCTCTTCAAAACTTACTCCTGTAGTGAGTTCAAAGGAAGTTTGAAATATTCTTTGTAATACCCACAGAACTTCAGGGTTCAGATACCTCACTTGCCAGCACTCACGAAGAATGAATAGTTCAGTGAAGCTCACATGCCTGTGTTTTTCAGATCCCTGCACCAGATTGATAATTTGACTCACTGTAACAAGTCAGAGCAACCTCAGTTCATTGACCCTCATAGAGCTGTTGCAGCAGCAGAGTACGGGCTTGCTCGGGGCACATTCCCGGTGCATTCCTGGAGCTAGGGATTATTTGGGGTGGTGCAATACTGGGTGTCCTCCTGCCACTGGGATATCTCAACAAAGGTTGAACCCCTGCAGTTGCAAAAGCACAGCTGGGAATTTGGCCTGTGATGTTCTCTGGTCTTATCCCTGTTCATAGCTATGCAACCCAGAGGAATATGGAGATGCAGAAGGAAGCGGAGAGCTCTCCTCTGACAAGGAGGAACTGTGGGCCTTTGTGCAATAACCCTGCACTCCTTATTTTCCAAGAGCTTTATTAGCCACTCTTGCATAAAGCCAAACTAACACTATCTCAGGACAAGCATCAGAGTCCTCCTATAGCCTCCTGAGCTTCCTGAGGCCAGTGCAAGTACCAGCTTTTCCTAATGCAGGAGGGTTGCCTGTGTAAACTTCACCCCGTGACTTCAGCCATGTAATCTGTATTCAGAAAGAGATGCTGCCTTTGGCCCTCTGGCTGCCGTTGTCTGGCTGTTACCTGTGCAACCGTTGCAGAGCACCGTGGCAAGGGAAATGCAGCAGACACAGCTGGAGGTGATGTCAAGCGGGGGGGTGGGGGGTGGTGGAAAGAGATCGAAAGTTGAAGGCAAGAGTGAAACTCTAATTGAGGATCTGTAAGGTACTGTGAAGATCCTGTCTCCCCTTGGTGGAGCATGCATGGAAAATACAAAAGATTTCCTGCCCTACATCTCATGCTACAATGCGTCTCTGGAGGTTACAGTCCATTTCTACACGATGATTCCTCTTATTTTTCCAAGAGGTGAGGATCCCCATGCAGGAAGTTAAATCCTAGAGGAAATGGGCTTGTTTTCTTTTGGCTTCTTCTATCAACTCCGTCCCCATAGGACCTCAACTTTCCCAAGATTACAGACCAGCCACCAATGTATGTGATGTAGGAAGGCATCCTGCTCTGGAATTTCCTGCTGTCCCACCTTTAAAACAGATTTTGAGCATCACTCACCAGTGAGGCCCAAACCAGGCGCTCTCAGCCCTAATACAAACTCCATTGCTCCACAAAAGTGCTCATGCCCTCCATCCCCCCTACCTGTGGACAGACACATGTTGTCCAGAGAAAAGAATTTCTTGAATTGGGGGTGGGTAAGTATAAATGGGCTTTTTTCCTCTGTGCCAGGAGTGGAGCAGGACCTGGTAGCAGTTTATCAGTATAGGCAGCTCCCGACATTTTTGCAGGCAAGCCTCTCTTGAGCAAATTTGACATGTCTTCGTCCCTTCCTGTGTCCCCACTTTCTTCCTAGCCTGGTGGTGATGCTGACACTGAGCTAGTACGACTACCCGAGCCTGTCTGTCCTGTAGTGCTTTCTCCAGGGCTCCCTGTGTGTGAAGCCCCTGGAGCTGACAGAGCACCAAAAAACATGTTCATGGGGGTAATCTGTGCCTCCTGCTTGCAAAGTACTCCTGTTCCACGGAGCTGTTGGAAACAAGAGCCCCATTATGGCCCATTCCCCTAAAAATGGGGCTTCTGAGGTGGTTGTGGTTCCTAGAAGCCGATATCAATGCAGGATCAGGTCCTTACCAAGGAGGTTTTGACCTGTTTGGGTAAGAAGAGCTGAAAGGACAACATGAAATCATAAATTAGGTGTATGAAAAGTTCAGAAAGATTTATCTTGTGAAAATGAGGTTAGTGCAAGGAGAGAGCTTTGCTCAGCTTCTGCAAATTTCCACTCTAGTCAGCTGCAATCATGTAAAGAATGAATAAGTGGAATGAAGGGCAGCATTTTGCAGTAAATTCCTCGTGTTCTGAAGGTTTCCTCTGGACTGAAAGAATAGTAACTATCATCCATTACAAGGGTGTGTAGATGTGATCAGGTAGAAACAATCTCGAACAAATGCAGCAGAAGCAGCTTTAAGATGCAATGAGCGTTCTGACTCAGAGAGAATGATTTCACAGGGGAAAAATCCAAAGTAAAACTCCAAGAACAATGCTAATTAGAGATGTGTCAGGTGCTTGGCTCTGGATTACTGTTTTGCTAGTGTGTGCATTTCAAAGACAAGTCACAGGCAAGAAACAGAACAAAAGATGTTGAAATTTCCCCATCTTTTTTTTTTTTTTTTTTTTTTTTTTGTCTTCCTTGAATTAGGCTGAGTGAAGTCCTTGGGAGAGGAGGCTGGAGAATGAGCTGTGCTGAAGGTTCACTAGCCCCAGCTAGTATGCCATCCACAGCTGGTTTCATTATTGGCTAAACTGTTGGAAACGCAATCCAGAATGAGGGAAAACTGAATTCTGTGGTGAAAAACTGGGAGATAATTTTTTAACTCTCAAAACCCGCCGTAATTTGCGGCTTCAGACAGGACAAAAAGCAATGGCAGTGTGAGAAAAAACTGCTTCTGGCTACGCATCCTACCTTGCTTCAGACTAACAGAAAACTTAGCAAAAAAATTTGAGCTTCGCAACTATACACAGTTCTACTCCCCAGGGTCCTCACTGGCTAATTAGCACTCTCCCTGCCAACAGCAGTGATCTTTTCAAAGTCCAGCTTTCTTCCTCTGTTGAAACCGAAAGGTTTTTGCAAGCAAGGGCATTAGTTGCAGGTGAAAGCTTCTTTTTAATGAAATTGGGACCAGGTTTCTCCCTGAGATTTTGATCATCCATTTTGCCTAGCTTTTTTTTAAAAAAAATTTCTCACAGATGTTCCTTCTTATGTCTCATCATACTTGATACCACTTCAGTGCTCGCTACCTGGGTTAGCCTGTACATTGTAAGGCCCCTCTCTCATGACTTTCAGTAAATATGAGACAATCCTATAAGTCACCAGTTTTGCTGGTTATATATTGACATTTGGAAACCTTTTCCTATATAACCTGTCTATAAGAGACAAATCTCAGCTGATGCTGCCTGCCTGTCTGTCCTAGAAGAAATTCCCTGTGCTCAGAAGACTAACCTGTTATTGATCATGCTTGGGAAAGACCCCTGAGGGTTTGCTAGGTATGATTTATGCTTTTTTTCTCTTTTCTGCTTGCTCAGCATTCAGCCATTTGCTTTCTTACTGCTTTAATGTTGTCTGTTGCAGTGGTTTGTGTTTAGTAATTGATTGTACCTTAATGTCAGGATAAAAAGCAGTGGTAAAATGAGACACTTAAAAACAATGACTTAGTGCATGTGCACATATGCCTATGCATCTGAATATAAGTAACCTGATGTATAACAGGATTAATAACTGGAAAAGTGTTTTTTTCTAGCTGAGGTGTTTTTTTCAGATTCTGTAATTGTGATTTGAAGGGTGTTTAATGCACTGATTCTCTCAACCCCCTCCCTTTGCTTTCCACCTCTCTGCCCTGCCCTGCACCCCACATGTGCAAGGAGGAGCTCGCCCTCAGCGGAGGGCAGTGGGGAGATGCCCAGGCATTGAGAGGGATCTCTGACAGGGCACCCCAAGTCCTGTGCTAGCACCCTGCTTCTGGGATTTTTGCCCCCTTTTCACCTGACCTGTGCATGTTTGCTGTCCAGCTGCGGGTGAATGCAAACCTCTCACTGAAACCTCTCTCACACAGTCAAATTCAAGCCTGCACCGGTGACCCTGCTGCTTGCTTCTGCTGTCATTTTTGATCTTGTAGGGGATGAGAATATATTCACATGCAAAGTTGTAAACTGCCTGCACTTCACCTGCCTATTCCGGTGAATAAACAGAAAATTCTGCTTATGGCACATCCTTTCAACAGGGGAATACTTAGCAGATGAACTAAGGCACTGAAGCGTGAGTACCATTAGCCACACTTGCCAAATGAAGAAAGAAAGAAAGAAAAAAAAGATAGTAAGGCAAAAATCCCCTGGTTTGGAAAATATTTCCTGACTATCTTACCTCAGCCACATACTAGAGAATCTAATCCTGTTAAAATTCCTCCCAAGTCCTTCTATCCTCATAAGAGCGTTTAACTTTATATACCTCTTATGAATAGTTCTCCAACAAATTATATTACCTGCGTAAGTATCAGTTTTGGGGGTTTCATTATGTGATTTTTGTTTTGTTTTATAGAAGGCTCTTTGTACACTGATGGCATTACAGAGCTGATGAGTAGTTTGATTTACATGAAATAAAATGGGGAAAATTGCATGAGTAAGATGAGCTAATGAAGCATTGAAGAAAGAAAATGTTACTGTGCTGTCAAAAAAAAAAAGAAAAAAAAAAACAACCAAAAAACCCCACACCAAAAAAAAACTCTGTAGGCTGACAAGAAACCAGACAAGCAGACTCTCTGAGTAATAAATTTACCAGCATTTTAAGACATTTTTAGTTTTGATAACATCTTTACAGGGAATGGCCTGAATCAAACTTTTATGTTTTAGTATCTTAAGATTTGGGGTGTATGGACAAATAGGAACTTGCAAGTGTGTCTCTGTTGATTTAGTGGGTTGACTGAAAATCCTGAGCCAAATAAGTCTTAACATTTGTGTCCAGCAGTAGTTTTAAATGTTCTTTTTTTTTTTTTTTTCCACTTTTCACTCTCTCTTAGTGGAAGCTTTAGGCTTGTAAGGGACAATTTCACTTATTCAAGTAGTGAGATGTTAACTGCTCAGGCGTATTTGTCTTGTTCGCAAGAAGCAGTGGAGAGTGGGAAATCTATGGACCTTGGATTAATTTCCCTGGAGTTTAAAAGATAGTCTGGATTTCCCCCCCCCCCCCCCCCCCCCCTTGCTTCTGGAAAATTCAGCCTGTAGATCTTGGTGCCTACAATTTTTTATTTAAGACATTGGTGCAAAATCTCTGAAAAGCCTGATGTGAATCATCCCAAAGAATCACATTTTAAATTATTTGCTTAAAAAAAGCACCAATGCTGGTGCCAAAAAACAGTCTGTAGAATAAAACCCAACTCTTCTGTGTTTTATGACCTTAAGGGGAAGCACTCCAGGGTTGTATCTGCTAGCTTGTACTAATGTCCAAGGGCTATGATCCAAAACTGCGATTTTTTCTGCCTGATGGGAGACTGCAGGTGTGGCTTGGTGTCTCTGTCCCAGGATGGAGGCTTCTGTACACCTGGGAGAGCTGCACTTCTCTCAGATAGTGCATTTGTCTGAGTGTGTGTCTCTTGCATCCCAAATGGATGTGTTGGGTGGTATTAGCAAGCATTTCCAAGAGGCGCATCTCTGCAGCATGTGTGTGTCAGGCTCACAGAATAAGTCAGTCAAGTGAGTGCCTTGGGATTTGCCTGCTTCTGAACCAAATTTTGGATTTTTGACCCCTGTGAGACTGCCAATGGGTGCAAAAGCTCAGGCAGCAGGGATTAGCTATGGCCACCTGGGTGGTGTTTCTGGGATTCAGCCTCTTGGCAGCCCTAGGAATGGCTTTCAGCACCACCTTCACAAGCAGAAAGCCTGATTTGCATCCCTGACTCTAGGGCATCATTTTTGCTTTTCTGACTCACTGGCTGTGCTGTGTTACCTTGCTGGGGCTATCAGACAGCATAGGTCAGGGAGGCTCAGCTGTCTGTCCGAGGCGCCTTGTTCCTTCTCCTGTCCCTGCCAGCCTGCCCCAGACTGAGGAGTGGAAGCCACCGATTGCCATGTCCCTCGAGTCTCCCCTAAATGCCCAACAGCCAGACCCTGCCCTGTGCCTATTGACCGCTTTTTACTGAGGCGATACTGAAAAAGGAAGGAAACGTTACACAAAGCGATTAAGGACAAAAAGTCACCAGCCCGAGAGGGATGAGCCCCAGTCCTTGTTTAGTTGCAATGCAATCTTTACATGTAATGATTTATGCTTTGTGTCTCTGAGAGCACTTCTCCATATAAAATTGGAGAAGTTGGTTCATATAAAATTGGAAAGTTGGTTCGGAAATGTTCGGATACACACAGGGGCACCATTACCCTCTGTTCTTCTTCATATTAGTGGCTTCGCAAGTCAGGTCAGCCCTTATCTGAGATGCTGGTGCCGAGGCCAACTTATCTGATCAGATCATCTATTCTGGTGGAGTGGCAAACAAGAAATTTTGCAGAATCCATATTATTGTGAATTTGCATTAGTATATTCACACCATTGATCCATATATCCTTTTATCATTGACTCATAAAGGAAATGCCAAACTTGTTCTCTGTTGAAAATCATTCTCTTTCTTTTACTCCGATCACTGACGTTATCTGGTGCTTTCTGTACAATTTTCTCATTCTTCTCTGCATTGATAATGCTGGATATTTTAAACTTCTCATCAGCAAATTCCATTTACAGCAGGCACATTTTTTTTGTGCAATGCTATTAATGAAATTATTGTCATGTCAGTCCTGAGACCAAACCTTGAGGAACTCCAAAAATACTCTCTACAGCCCAGCAGTTCCCCTTTGAGCACAGGCCGTTATCATCTCCCCATTAGTCAGTTCCTTTTCTGCAGTTTTGGATAGTGCCTGTCATTTTGGATCTGCATCGTCACCGTGTCCCAGACACTGGAACATGCCACAGACAAAGTTAAATGAGGGAAGCTGGTTTCTGAGGCACATCTGTACCTGTTTGATACTTTCTGACCAGTCCCTGGTACCAAGCTCTGAACCATGTTGCAGACATGGGTACCTTATTGCCTAAATCTCAAGCCTTGCTTCCTATCCCAACATTAATAGTTCGGGAATGTGCCAAAGATCTTAGTCTCAGAGTTTTGATTGGGTTTATACTGACCAACACTATCTCTGACTGGTACATCGCTCTAGACACTGGTTGCTATGGGCTGCTCAGTGGTGCCTGTTGAAGCAACATCCATTTAATTTCTCTTTTCAGACTTTCCCCTCAGCTGCCTTCCTGCCCACCTCTTTGGGTTTCTGAAGAAATATTTCCTTTGCTGTCGTCCTCCAAGAGTTATTCCTCTACAAAAGATTGCCAGTCAAGCTGAGATTAAGATATTCATACCAAGTTGGTAAAGAGCTGGTCTATTTAAAACTCAGGTGTTCCCCAAAGATGAACGAGTTGTGCTAAATCCACTGGAAACATCGGTGTGCATTAACTTCGTCTGGCCTTTTACATATAACTTTTTCTATACTGAACCCACTAAGTGCCTGAACTTAATGCCAAATCGTTGCCTGATTGAAACAATTCTCAGTACTAAAACGTATACCAGGAGAGATTCTGGGAATATAAACTTCTGTGACCTAATTCTTAACCAAAGTAAAATGATATAGCTCTTGATTTCAATGAAGCTTTGTTAATTTGTACCAGCTGAAATTTTAGCTCGTAATTTGGTTTTCTTTTCTTTCTCCCTCAGCTCCTTAAA
The DNA here is from genome assembly GCF_015220075.1 of Falco rusticolus. NCBI lineage: Eukaryota > Metazoa > Chordata > Aves > Falconiformes > Falconidae > Falco > Falco rusticolus. Next base: position 15,631,719 of record NC_051189.1, on the reverse strand, counting down.
ATTTCCACTAAGTCCTCTCCCTGAAATGTCACATGAATCTGGTAGGCCACAGGATTTTACAGTGGTTCACTGAGATATATATGGCTGGGAGAAAGGTTAGTCACATATTTGTCAGAGGAATGTTGTATCTCCTATGTAGAGTAAGCGATTGTCATCAAGAGCCTTATCTCCCCCCCGTATCGCAGGAAGAGTGGCACCAGGCTCGATCGTCAATAAAAGCACATACGAGGAAGATGGCTGCTTTGACTGCATGAAAGCCTGTTCAGAGATATGAGAATAAGGAAGAGCAGAAAAGGTCCTGTGGTGGAAATGTAAAGCCAGTTGTGATGGTTTGTGGTATAAAACAATCTACACATCAGAAGAGTCATTGAATTTAGGACAAGTTTAGCGCTGGTCAGCCTCAGCCTAGTGAGCTGAGCGGGACACATCTGCTCTCAGCATAGGGGGCGTGAAGCCAAAACATGAAGTTTACCCCAGCCAAGATTGTGACCAGACACAGATCAAGAAAGCAAAATAAATTAAGTTCTATGAGAAAAACAAGATAAAATTGGGGTGGAGGGACAGAGGAAGAACATGTGGGTGTGTGAATTTCTGAACCTACCATATACTTCCTCCTATGATTATTTTCCCTACCGGTGGCAACTTTCTTGTAAGGTAGAACTTTTATGGCAGTAAGAAATGTATTAAATACATTCAGACCAGCACAAGCCTCAAATTAAAAATGTTGTGTTTTTATTTCTCCACTTAGATTGCTATTTCTTTTTCATTGTATTTTGATATTTAGAAGCTGTCTGCCTTCCTCAGGTTTGCTTTCCCTTGTTTCCACTTAAAGGTAATTGGATTTTATTAATGAAAACCAGCTTCCTCCTCCCCACCCCCCCCCAAAAAAAAAATGGCCTCTGATTTTTAACTGTAGGTGTAGTTTTAGCAAAAACTTCCACTACTCATGGAACATCTTGTTTGTTTTGAGACAACAAATGTTATAACTCTGTTTCCTTTAAATCAGTATTGAAGAATGAATCAAATCTTGTATGTTTTTCAGTTGAAAATGTTGAGAAAATTGATGCCTGATGAGAAAATGCAGCCAGATTGAGTCTTGAACAGGTCAATGAAAATGAGCATGATACACTGTCTTATAGTCTTTGGTACAAATGAATCATTTAGTTGTGAGACTGGGACCAAGTTTTTAATTTACAACACATTGCACAATGGCATCAGAGCCTCTAGGTGCTACAGAAACATTAGTGATGCTCATGGGAACAAAGGCTTCTGTTTTCCGTAACAGTATCTATGACAAAATATTCAGTGCTGGACACTTGTTATGCCAAAACAGTTGTAGTAAATGGAAAAGACTTCAAGAAAGTGTGAAGCCAAGTTCAGAAAAAAACATCCTGAGTGCAGGGTGCTAGCATGGTCATATAAATCATATGAGGTTTCTGTAGCAGGAGGCACCTGAGAAACTCCCTTTTATTCCTCCAGCTAACACTTGTGTGTAGCTTTGTGGGTGGGAAGAAGCCTTCCATACTAGTCCAGAACAGAAACTCACGTATGCATCATGTTTGTGTGGACTTGAATTCACATCTAGAGGTTTGCATCAAGATTTCTTTGCCTTTGCAGTCTTCTAAGCAGCAAAGGTTTGAAATATTATCTATAACATGATGAAGTGTAGCCTGAGTATAAGCATATGAAAATCCTGAATTTGAAGGAAAGATTATTGGAGTTATCCAAGGGGTGACTGTAGCAACATAATAATACCATGCAAAGAATAACAGGGCAAATACCAAGGAACTTTTCCTGAGAGGAGATCTGTTATCACACTAGTACAAACTCCCCAAAGATCTGGTATTCCCCCACAGCATGAGAATTTTAAAATGGGATTGGGCAAAACACTCAAACACACTGTGTAAAGTGTGTCTTCTCTGATGGACTGGATGACCTTGCCACTTCTTTGTTCTGTTTGCCTTAATCTTTGAACAACAGTACAGCGAATCAGTCACTGCTTTTCATTCACGCTTCTGAGGATAAAAAAATCCAAGAGTGTCTGCTTGCTTTATGGTTCTTATCCCTAGTCTGTTAAGCAGGGCTTACACTGAACAATAGATGTTTCTCAGCCATTGCAGTGCTAGATATTGATGAACATCCTGTTGGAATTTGGGACTGGCTCCCCCTCTTGAATGCATTAATGACCCATAATTTTCTTACAGATGAAGGGAAAAGGCACCCAACCTGTGTGTGTTATTTGGAGAACCACAAAGGTGATGCTCTTTATTCCTTTACGATCTGGTATATTCTAACCTTGGCAGAAAACTTTATTTGAAAGGGGAGGGGGACTAAGGCAAAACTGCATGCCATGCATAACTCCTGAATATTACAGATGCTAAATATTTGGAGGAAATTTTGCCTCTTATAACCTCAACTGTCTAAAAGCCAAGCATTTTAAGTAAACCAGTAATTTGAACTCCCTCTGTAGTCAGCAGAAAAAGTTGTCTTCAGAAGGTCACTGATCCTGCCCATACTAGATGTTGCCTTCCATCTCCATTGAGTACTGAGCCTCGAAAACTCCCTTAGATTAGATGTTTGCTTCTTAGATGGGTAATCTCAGATAAAAAGAGTTCTGCTCATAGTGATTAGTTTCTCTGCTGTGTGTGACCTTCTCCACTTGAATCCCAGAGATAGCAATGAATAAAATTGTGTCAGATTGAAAATACTCCACAAATACTTTTTTCTTTTCTTATACTTCTTTGAACTAAAGCTAAAATTATTATTCTGTATTTCCTGTTCTACCTTGATCAGACTATACTAGTGCATGATTGAGGTCCATGGGTATTAACGTATTCACAAAGAAATGGCACAGCCCCATTCAAAATTCTATATATAAAGGATATGCATGTATATGCAAGTAGCAGGACTGTTATTGATGTGACAGCATGAGGCAGGGTTCGAAGAAGAAACTGCTGCAGCATATTTCTGTTTAATATCAAGAAAGTATAATGCTGTACTGGGGTTCCAGCAGTCTGCCCTCCAGCTACTCTTCAGCAGATAAGAAGAACCAATTGGCAATGATCCCACAAGGGAGCATTGTCTGTTCTTGCTGCAATCCTGCTGTATCAATTCCATGCCATTTGCAGACCTCCAAAGGCTGTAGGTCTGACCCCCAGGGTCAATACAGTTTTTACTGTTTTTTACAGTTTACAGACCTTCAGTCTGTACAGATTTTATGCCACCTGAGTGAGGCATAGGAAGCTGGATGCTTTGGAGAATAAGCTTTATAATATTCTCCCATAGAAAACTTCATCCAAATAAGATTATCGGCCTCTGTATCTCACCTATGCCAAATCCCCTGAATCAAGGGGCAATGGTAGCCATCCAGTATCCAGTCTATGCTCCACACTCGATGCAAGAGCTGTTAACACTTTTTACACCTGGTACCTTGTGTGTCCTGCAGGTATTCCCTGTCACCCTGAACAATCCCCAACTATATTCCTGGGCGATGAGATCTTGTGTTTTGAGAAGGAGCTATGAAATGGTCTTTCACAAATTATGTTGCCTAAAGGTCCAGCCTGGAGAAGGGGGAAAGTGTGCTTGTGAACTATACAGTCAAGCTGTTGATGACAGCATCGAGATCCTCTTTGTCAAGCTTAGCAGCAGATGACTATGGACGGGTGAATGGCAGCTGTTGGCAATTCTTCTACATCAAACAGCCGTGACTTCTGCAGCCACTGCAATTCTGTCTTGCCTCCACATGGAGACTTCAGTTTCTGTATGTATGTGTGGCCATTGGTTTGATACAGTCTGTGTGGTAGTGGAAGTTATTTAACAGTACAGTAAATCACCTTTGTCCATGGGTGGATTTTGCCCATAAACCATGCAGTAGGCGATGAGAGATTCAGTCCTGAACCCAAGTCATTATTTATTATTGCAGGCACAGCGCCAAGTGCATGTGTCTATGCTGCTCTCAGAGCCTGTACTGGTCTCAAAATAGTGTAGCTATACTTATGACTTACGTGGCACTGAGTACAAGTTGATAAGCTCCATTGCTTTAAATTAGCTCTTGAGGTCCCTCTTAGGCACTGGTTCCTAAGTGGCAGAGGTATGTGGAAACCGTGGAGTGTCAATCAGAGGCTTTATGCAGCCATTGCTGAACATGGTGATCCTGCAAGGCCATTGTGTGTGGCTTTGTCCATCATCCCAGTGCTTGCTTCTGAGAGGGCAGCTTGTTTAGATTCAGTGCTTCATGTTGGACCTCCACTGAAGATGTTCTTTTGCACCATATCGCATTGGAAACCTCCAAAATGCGTAAGGATCGTGGCACATGAACCAGTCCTGCCAGCAGCATTATCCAGGGTTTTCTTTCGCCCAGGATATCCCTGCCCTATCGTTACACTACCAGATTTCTCATAAGCCTCTGAAATGCTACATTACTGAATGTGTTGTAGGACAGGAAGGACTGTACAGCTAAAGCACTTTCATTTAAACTATACCTCCCATATGCGGTCAAATCTCTGAAGGGTCCTTACCATCGATTGATCTCTTAGCCTTAAGATATATCCTGCAGTTAAGGAGTGGAGGCCTGAAAGGGGTCTCTTGTGTGCAGGAAATCACATTATATAATCCCTTTTATGAACTGATTAAACTCCATCTTAAAAGTAGTTAATATGTTTTATGCCCAAATGTTCTTACTTGAAGCCTTTTCTGGTAAACTACTACCCTAATGTTTAGAGGTGCTGCAGTCTTTCATCAAAATGAGTTTACACTCGTTCATTCTTGGAAATACAAGCATATTGTGTACCGGACATTGTGCAAACCAGTAAGTCCACAGGGACCTTGCTTGAACAGCCTGTGATGTTGAGGTTGCAGGGACACAACTATTTTTTTTCTGCTGAGTAAGCAGAAGGCAGCCTACAGCTGAGCTCAGCTCTTTGAAAAAGAAAAACCAACCCTTTTTAAAAGTCATTATTCTTTTTTTCACGAAACCAAGGCACTATGACTACTCAAGAAAGCAGATCTGCCGAGTGAGGTGGTGTCATTTTCAGGTAGACAAATTTCAGAATGGAGATGGCCTTTGAGGGACTTTCCCAAGATCAGACAGCAGCTTGTGGCAAAGTTGGAAATACAACCCAGATTTTCTGAGTGGTTTGCTGCAGTGAGAAAGTCTCTATCAGTCATACGTCTATGTCTCTGACTTTCTCATTCTTTTTCTGTTTATTTATTCTGATCGCTTAAGTACCTCAACAGCTTGCAATTATAGAGAAAATGAAGCATGTCCCGTGGGCTGTCTTTTTCTTGGGAAGCTTTGCTGAACACTGAGTGAGATCCTGGTTATTCCTGTCAATAGGGTCCTTCGCTGATAGCAATGGATACTAGGTCAAGGCTTCAGTGATTCAGATTTCAGTATCTATGTGCTTCATAAATTTCACTGACATGGGACCCAGCAGATCACAGAGGGAGGTCACAGGCTCTGCTTGTTTCAAGGTATTAAGGCAAAAGTGTGTGTGGGTGTTGTACTGCTCTGTTCAGTCATGGGGGAACCAAGTATGATGCAAAAGGTGTAATAAAGCAATAATGATGATGGCAGCTACTAAATTTCCTCCAGATGAAGTGCACATGATTGGAAGGCCATGGGTGAAAACTGGGAGAGGACATAAAATTCTTTTCTTCATCTTTTTTTTTTTTTTTGCTATTGGAATTATGCCAGCCTGATTTGCCCTAGACACAAAATATTTTGACTCTGGTGGGATAGCAAGAGCATCAACACTGTCCATCTGCTGAATGAGGAAGGAAGTAAGTGATGGGGTGGGAGATGCTGTAGAGGAAACTGAAGCAATAGTGTGACCACAAGAAGATCAACAGTACCTGTCTGCTTGGCTTTGGCGGTCTGCTTGCATCGCAGTGGTGACATAAACATGTGATCTGGTTCCAAGGTCATAGGGGATGAGGATTTGTCCGGTGAAATCCTCAGACTGCTCAGTTCTTTAGAGAAACCAATCCACCGATGTTTAGAAATTTTCATGTCATTCAACTAGAACACTGAGGTAGGAGAAAATCTAGACATGAGCACTAGGAAACAGAGCTGGCTTCAAAACATTGCTTCTGAAATTGCAAAGGGCACCAATACAATGATAGGTAAATGTAGCACATTTGTCAGTAGCTTTAAAACAAGCACAAGCTAGATGCTGCTGTTTTAAAGCTGAGTAAAAATGATTTACAGAAGCAGGGTTTGGATGCAAGTGACCGAAGAGCATGTCTGTCTCCCATTCTCCTATGGATGGAGGCTGGTTGCTGATCTCTACTGCCTTTATCTAATTTCCCTTCAAATAATCCTACTGTAGAGCTTTTTTTCACAACTTCATTTTTTTTTTATTTTTTCATTGGCTATACCGTTACCAATCACAGTGACAAATCCTATTTTCCTAAGTGATAGGCAGTATATTTTTCTCCCTTGGAATTCTTCCTTTTCTCCTTTCCCCACAAACTTCTATTTACCAGAATTTAATCTGTTCATTAATACATAGACTGGATCCTGAAATATTATAAGCAGGTTTAGCTTCAGTGATTTGAGAGAAGGCACACCCATAGATTCCCCCTCACAAGCTAGCCTTTATGTGTGAGAAATGGGCCATTCTTTTAAGATAGAAAGGGCCATTGTCCTGTCTCTGAAATATCTCCTGTTTGGTACTCAGGGAAGATAAATTTGAGTCTTTCCTTAAATTACTTTTCACTCTGAACTGATGTGACATTTATCTCTGCTAGAGTGTTGACTATATGAAAAGCTGAAGCTTGTTTAAAGAATGCTGCCAAACAAGAAAGATTGTAATCCATCTAATTACTGAGCTAGGATGTGCCAGGGCTGCAAACTTCAATTACCGCCATTAAAGCATCAATTGAAAGCTTCAGCTGATTCCCAGAGAGTCAGACACTTCCAGACATTTCATGCATTATACAGATGTTTTGCTGCTCCTTTAGTCACTAATGGTTTGCAGTTTTGAACGTTTGGGACTCCTGTAACATGAGAAGCAAGCTCCAGATGTAGAGGGATTTTGAGTGAATTCTGCCGCTTTAAACCACATCTTGTCTATTTCCCCCCCCCCAGTAGGAACTGATGACCTCATGCTGGATGGGTTTTATTTTTCCCAAGTGTTATAAGACAAATTTGCCCACAGGGTTACTTGCAATTCCTGGGAATCCACATTTCCATGGATATCAAAGGCCCAGTACTACAGTGAGGTCGCTGGGACGGAATTCTGCAGGCACACAGCTCTCTTTGTAGCCCCAGCTGCTAATTCTTTATATGTCAGTATTGCTGTCCACGCGTTTAAAGAATAGCTCCAAAATAGCAAAAATGACCCCATGTTTTGAGCAAAGCTCTGGAAATTTTGTGGGCAACACCTTCTGTGATAATCTCACCCTTGTTTCACTTTGACACAACTGTTAGTAACTCAGTTTGATTGATTGCCTTCTGGCAATGTGCTCTTAAGTCAGAGTTGGGTCAAAATCAAAGACAAAATCCTTCTAGAGTCTAACTTTTAAAAAAGCCCAGGACTTTAATGGCCGAGCACTAAAGGAAGTTTCAGAATTAAAAGTCAATTTGAATCACAGAGTCAAATAATTTTATTTTGGAAACATTGAGACAAAACTTTTCTATTTCCAAAAATGTCTCTTTTCAGATGCAAATCATCTTGGGAAAGGTCGCAGAAGTCATTGCTTCTGTGTCACTTATGCTGCTTATGTTTGCCAAGGGCAAAATTTGCACCTGTGCAGAACAGCCAGCCCCAGGGTTAAATCAGCATCTATGGGCCACTCTCTGCCACTTCAGGCACTGCTGACTTGCACCCAGCTCTCAAGAGAATATCCAACAGGAAGATTACACTGCCTGGAAAAGGGATGTAGCTGCTGGCTGAAGCCCTCAGTCTAAAATGTTGTGTGGATCTTTTGTTCTCAACATTTCTTCCTGTAAGAAAAAAAAAAAGTTACCTTCCTTGACAGCCAATTAGCAGCTGCATTCTACATATGGGCAGTCAATCCCCTCCTTTGATTTAATCTTCAACTGTATGTGCTTTTACTAGGTAGACCTGTGAATTTGATGCACACTCTCAAAATATCATTGCTTTTTAAACAAAAGAAAAGCTCAGAAGGAGATTTTTCTGGGAGGGTTCCCTAAATGAATAGCAGTTTCTGGAGATGTACTAAAAGGAACATGCAACTTGATGTTTAGCAGGGGCTGAGAGGTGGGTGTGTGTGGCTGCAGTTATCACCTACTTCTCTTTGCCAGCACATCTTCCCATCCCTCCTGGGTACTGCTGAAACAGACTGGGAAAAGAAGGGGAAAAGACAACCTCCTTTGAGGAGAGATTTCAGGTGTAGAGGCTTCATGTCATAGACAGCTTTTGCTCCTTGGGCAATGGCCCAAAGCAACAAGAAATGCTAAAACACATAAGGCTGCCTTGAAGGTATTGCCTGTCAGGTTTTTACACAAAGTGATTTCATGAGGTGCTCACGCAGGCCCAATTAGGAGAAACTGCAAGAGTGGGTACCCTGGTATACTTCAAGTAGTGGAAAAAAGCATTTTAACAGCAGAAGGACACAGGCAGAGGTATATTGCAGGAATGCGTTTCAGAAATCCTATTTGTAAGGTATGCTACACCAAAAAGGAAACCCAGATTCTCTCTCTATCCCTTGGAAGTTTGATGAAGCTGATCATTTGAATTTCCTTGAAACTATCTGGTCATGTCAATGGAAGTATGAAACCCTATGACTTCAGAAATATTGTGTATAATTAGGTATATTCTGTAGATACTGGCATGGCGCACACAAGGCATGAACATACGTTTTCATTTAGACCTTCATTTTTATGTTAGGTGAAAATAAAAAAAATGAGAAAAGGTAGAGGACAAGTGTGCCCAACAGCTCTGTAAAATATTAATATCTAAATAAAAATGGCAGCCAGTTCTGGCAAAGAGGAGGTTGCTAGCGAATGAGGTTACAGCATGTCAGAAACACATGGAAACCACTACCTAGTAAATACGTCATTCCTTGTTGTAAAGACGGGTGAGCCAAATTGCCCCAAGAAGAAATAGGTATTGACAGTGGTTGTGGGAAGGTAATGCCTTTTAAACACAGAAATGTAAGATCAGCTCTAGACTTAAGATCCAGCTATCCCGGGATTTCTGTCTGACATTAATTTGCTGTGAATGTTTAAAGACAGGGTATAAAACTGAGTCAAGCCTCCAGTTTCACTTCCTCCAGCATCTCCTTCCGCCAGCTTCTGGTAAAGGAGGTGTATATTTATTTTTTCATAGTCACTAATGGGTTTTCATTCAATACGTTTGTCTAATTGCTTTTTTAATTCACCTAAACTTCTGGCACCTACAGCATCCTGTATCAATGGGTTCCATTTGTTTAGGTATGCATCGCATGAAAACGTACTTCCTTTTGGTTTAAATCCTCTACCTGAGAATTCGTTGCTTGCCTGCTAGTTCGGGTTTTAGGAGAAAGAGTGAATAATCTTTCCCTAATCATCTGCTATTTGCCACTTAAGCTTTTATACGCTAGCCTAATCATATAAAGAACTAAAAATATTCAGTCAGCCTTGAAACCTATATATGGGAAGAAATTCACTGTTTTTTTCAATTCATCCTTCTGCCAATGGATGAAAGTAAGACATCCCTTATTAGGATTTGAAACAGTAACTACAGGGTTTTGTATGTTCAGCAGCTTGTAGCAGTAATGAAGACAGACAGCTTATGAAGTTTTCTGGAAGTTCTCATTACTGCTGAAATGCTTGCAGAAGCACTGCAACTGCTATAGGGTTCAAAACTTACAACAATGCTAAAGAGCAAGGTGGGGAATTACAGGTCCTTCCAGCAGTCATGGTGGTGAACTCCACACTTTGTGTAGCCGTGGTGCTCTTCCACATGCTGCAAAGATCAGGACTAAATAAATATCTGCTGGGCTAATTGTGTCTAACCCAAGAGCACTCAAACCCCATGGATCTCTCTAGTGAGACAGAATTTGTTATGTGCGCTTCAGGGAGCTTCGTGTTTCTCTGCTCTACCATCTTGGCATCTCTGAGTTAGCTTGAACAAGGCTAGTTCATGCTCTCTAGGTGATGCAGGTATTGAACAAGGATCTTTGTGCAGGCTAACTGCATGGTTATTTATTCTGCTCAGGCCAGTCTGAATCCTGAAATTAATTCCATGCTCTGTATCTGTGCGACAAGTAATGACTGCAGCTGAGACATACCTTCTGAGTAATCCAAGAACTATGTTATTACTTATGGAAGAGAAAGTGCAAGCGTTGGCAAGAGAAAAAAGGCCTGTGGAGGAAGAAGGCAGTTCTTGTGGGTGTGTCGGACAAATGTTAAAATGTTAAGTCCCTGGATAGGCATCACCTCAAAGGACCTACGGGCACTGCAGAAAATGATGCAAGCTCTATGCATCTTGCAACTTTCAGTCTAAAGGACAGGGTGATGTTCTGAGGTGATGACCTGTGTAAAGACTGGAGGCAAAGAAAACATTGGTCTGATCAAGTTGAAACTAGAGGCGATCCATGGGACAGAGGAGGATGTAATAACATTGAAAAAAGTGATCTGTTTGCAAAATCAGGTGGCCCCATATCTCATCAGCTGCAGATATGCAGACCCAGTGAAACTTCATTGACCAGAAAGATTTGATCTCCTTTCCAAAAGTTGTTTCTGTCTTCTATTAAGAAAAAGGAGATGTTAAGAATACGAACTGTGAACACTGGAACAATCAGTCCTGACAATGAGAAAATACTTTCAGATGTGAAATGCTTATCTGAGTTCATCTTGTCGTTCATAGAAGTCCCATCCTGAGTGTCCTTGGAGAGGTACAATTCGATACACAGATCTCTGAGGCTTATCTCTATGTCCTGTGTTGGTCACCCTATAAGGACCTGGATGAGTGAAGCTCCATATCTGCTGCAGATTTATTAAAGGAATCATTGTTTTACTGGTGCTAGCAGTATCCTGAGCATCACAGGACTTTTTCCCCACCTCCTATTGGAAGTCTTCAGGACAACATATCAGCAAAGAACAATTGGCAACAACACATTCATAGCCGAGGCCCTGCTTCTGCCTCTGATGTCAAGTTTGTTAGTGTCTGGCTTACTGGAGAGGAAAGTGAGTGTTCATAAATCACTCATAATGGGCAAAATTACTATTTTCAGTAGCATTGGCTTGTAACACATGGAAGGACCTCAGTAATTTATTTGTTTCTAAAAACTCTGAATGGTTACCACTATTGCTGTGTGTGTCCAAACTTTATCAGAAGATTATTTCCTTTGGCTGTGGGATTAACTTCCTGCGCTGAACGAAGGGGATGGCTTTCTCAGAGACTCCCAGTTGGCAGGAGCTTTTATGAGGCTATTGCTTGGTAGAAGGTTCTTCTGCTTAAGTATAATAAAAGGATAATGAGCAATTGTTGTCTCTTAGGCTATGCTGTGGTTTCGGTAAAGCGGGTTTACTCCTTTTTCTTTGTCAGTTTTAAGACTTGCGTGTCCCTCCTGCGGGCTGTGATCTCTTTGCATGGGGTTCACAGCAGAGCATTCACATTTCTGTAAAACCATGTGTATGTGGCTTTAAGACTACTTCAGAGTTATTATTAACAATGAAAGTTAAAAAAAAAAAGAAAAAAACCCCTTACTGCAAGTCATTAAGAAAACTAACTCATTGAGTAAAAAAAAAAAAATATATTATCTTTGGAAAAGGAAACAGCCAATATAACTGCAAACTACTGGTCTGACCACTCATTTTTCATTCTTACAACCACAGATCATACAAGCAAAAAAAAAAAAAAAATCCCCTATCTTGGAGATTAAAGAAAACTCAGACTGGTGGCTTATTTAAATGAAGTCTCTCAAGTTGTTTAAGGTTGAAAATCACACCTGTGCTGAGAGCCAGGCACAGAGATGAAGGGCTGGGTCTGGTAACAGGCATAGGGTTCTGCAAGTCCCTGGTTTTATTCAAATTAAATTAAAATTAAATTAATTAAATTTAAAATTGCTCACCCATTTACCACTGAGCATGTGTTGGGCACCCTTTGAATGTGTCGCCTGGACCAGAGCCCCAGGCTGGGGACAGCCCTGACCCTGCAATGCATGAGTCAAGCCTGGGACAGGGCTGGGTGTGTGCCCACAGACCTTTCGAAGAACCTTAAAGAAAGGAGGATTCAGGGCTGCTGCTCTCACTTTGGGATTTTGGCACCAAAGTGCGGCTTCAGTCCCATGTTAGATTCCTAATCCTCAACTGCTTCTAGGTGGTGAGTGATGATTCAAGGTCACCACTGAAATCATTAAATATTGTATGAGGTCTAACTTCTGTCCTTGGCTGTCCTTCAGGGGGGTTGCTGATGACATACTTTGGTGACTAACTTACAAATCAGCCTGGTCCTGGCTCTCTGTCCAGGACTGAGCAACTCCCTGCTTACAGTAATCAACACTGACCACAAAGGACTGAAGTCTGCTGCCTCGTACACCCCTACAAGTCAGGAGAAACCTCATTTTAGCTTCATCTGGGGCCGCTCCTGATTTGCATTGGTTTAACTGAATAACAGACTCCGGCTGGACATGGACGTGAGCAGCAAATCAGCCCCAGCACAACACAGGCTGAGATGGAGGAAGGCTTAGGGTGGCCTTTTTTCATGCTAAAGCACAAATATAGAAGTCCCTCCTGCTGCAGTCCAGGAGTCACAGTCCATAATTGTCTTTCATCTTTTGGTGCTATTATGGCTGATTTAAACTAGGAGAGAGATTCAGGCCCAGGGTGATGTTTCCTGAAGCTCTTTGTCCCAAACCACTGTTTGCTGCGTGAGCGTACTGGAGGCTGATGCTACATGGAAGGGCAGCTAGAAGCAAGATGCAGCGCATTCCCCTGCTGGTACCAAGTCTTGCTCGTTTCAGGCAGTTTGAGTCATCTGTCCTCAGTTACTGACTATTAATTTCCAATACTGTCCTTGTGTCAGCTAGCCAGGAAGGCTGTGTCCTGAAGATAATGCTTAGCTGTCCCTTGCTGCTGGAGGAATGAGCCTGAGAAATGTTTCTCTCGGCTCAACCTGCCTCGAACTGCTGGCCGTGAATTCAGTCCTTTGCCAATACCCTGTACGAAACTGCATTTCTTACAACCACTGCCATTTACATAATGCAATATCCATATGGTGATTGTTTTATTTATGTTTCCCCTACTTCAAGGCAGAGGAAGCCAGCAGCTGGAGCTGTGAGATAGAGGCACCCACCAGTTACTGGGCTGTGTTGTTCATGGGGGTGATAAGCTTTTATCACCCATTGGGAGTTAGGATCTTGTCTAAGTGATAGCATCCATCCCTTGAAAACAGAACAGAGCTCTCACTGTTTGCCTGTCTGAAAGGAAAGAGTTTATAACTCCAGACTTTACAGTGACTGTGAGCTAAAACATGACATAGCTTGATTGTCTTAATTTCTTGACTCATTCTGTTGCAAATCACAATACAAGCATTTGCTTCCTTTGCATCAAAAGAGTTTAATTGTGTTTGCATTGCCCCCTTCTCTGTACGTGCCACTGGAAGCCTTAAAAATATCTCCCCCTCCTATGTGACTTTGATTCTGCTAATCCCTACCCACCTTTTGAATCAATTAAAGGACAGTTTATGGTTTGGAAAGGGAAACAGGGCAGATGAGAAGCAAGTCCTTCAGCCATCGTGTGTGTTTCAAACACAAAACAGGAAAAAGGGTCGCTTCAGTGGTTTGTTTCTTTTGCTCTTTGGATTGCATACCAAGGGAGACAGAGGGTAACTGTTGATATTTTGTTTTTATAATTAAAAGAACACCAGAAGATTAGCTTTACTGTGTCTGGATATCATCTGTATGGAAATTTCTACAGTTAAAAAGAAAACAGGAAAGTTTCAGATGGTTTCTTTTTAATTAATCTACAGAATTATCTTGTGCTATTACTGCATACGGATTCCCACAAATTTCAGCCTTCTCCACAGAAGGAGAAATTTGGCCCCTTTCTTATGTTAGCCAAATAATTTTACAGAAAATGTAAAGCTTTTTCCTTTTTCCTCTCTTTTTTTGAGAGGATGGTCTGCTTTTCTGAGAGACAATGGTCTGCTTTTACCATTCTGTCCCTCTGATTTTGCACCTTTGTGATTCCACCTACTGAAGAAATTGCTTTATAGTGGCTCTGAAGCTGGGAAATCTATATGAAGGACGATGCTGCAAGTTCACAGGGGAGGCAGTTGCAAGTTGCTTCTGTGGCTCTTGTTTTCTGAGTCTCAGCAACCACAGTCTGAAAATTGTGAGACTCGGGCTGCAAAAGCACACGCGAGCCGAGCTGGAGCCGAGCCCCAGCAGGAGGCAAAGGGCTCTGCTGCTACGAAGAGCAATCCTCTTCCAGCTTCAGCCACTCGCTTTGTAGGCACAAGTATTGCTTTCTTGGGGGCAGGCTGTCTGCTTTGGTTTAGTTTCTCTTTTCTTTTGCGTGGCTTCTCTTCTAGAAGTGTATCTTCTATAGGTACAAGGGCTAACTGTGCAACAGCAGTGACACAGTAAGCCCTGGCACGACTTCAGTTGTACAGACTCATCTCCATATTCACTGTTCCACAAGCATCCTGCATCCTTGGGTCCTTACAGTGGTGCTGTACCATGGCTGGATGTGACAGTCTAAACTCTCGTGATATCTTTACGTGTTTAGACGTCTCGAACTGATGTCTTCACAACATAAAAGAGAACAACGAGAAAGAGAAACCTTCACCTCATCCCCAACCTCAATTCCAACACTTGGTAACTGAATTCCCATTAAATTACTTCTCTAGGTAATTTCTTAGAAGGATGCATCTTGCTTTTAATATTCTGCATCAGCTTTTAATTATAATATTAATAACATTGCATGTAAAGGATTTATCTTATGTTTTAAAAAAAAAACAAACACTTTTTAAGGGTACCTGTTTGAGTTTCTGAATCACCAGTAAATTCAGGGAATAGAGCCAGATTTGATCTAGTATTCAGATGGCTCTGTGGTCCAAATATCCAAGTGTGTTTCATGTTCTAAATTGCCTTTGAAAGACTATTTATTCCTGTACATTTTTGGTCTGAAGTGAAATATTCCTGGGAATTTCTCTCTCCCACATAATTTTTTTCCAAGGAAATGCCTGTGACATGTCAAAGGAGACATTTATATTTCCAGAGCACAGCAGGAAGGGAAGCATAATGCTTTTTCCAACTTGATTCTGAGGCTGGGTTTTTCATAAATGCTTATCACTGGAATAGTTTCACTCCTGCTTAATGAATGGCTTACGGGCTTTCCAGGGCTCCAGCACAGACTGCCTGTTACGTGCCACAGTGGCTTCTCTAAGTTTGTTAATTTTACTACTTCTGCTATTGCAACATTTTTAACAGCTGAGGTGAAGAGGAAGAGTGGGATGGGAAGGAAGTGGTGTGGAGACTTGACTCCTATTTGCGCTCGTCTGTGAATCTGGCAAACTACACCAGAGCCTTATTCAGACAGTGTCAATTCAGTCTGCGTCTTTGGGGTTTCCCACTTGATAGTGATACAGCAGTTAGTAGGGCGTAGTAAACCCAACATTTTTAAGTGTTTGAGCTATGATTCTCAGTTTTCATCTGTGGAAAAGGGGGAATGGTTTTTCCTTGATGCTGTGAAGTCTTGTGATGGTAAATCCACAGGTACTGAGACGATAAGGGGACTCCAGATACTTAGACCTAATGCATGAAAGGATGGGGCCATCAGGCTTCATGCCTGTAGCAAGTACTGGGTGGCCAGCTAGTCTACCACTGATGCACCAAAGTGAGCCCTGCTTTGAATTTGGCCTTGAAAGGTCCCTTTGACCTCTGATCTTCTCCTCAGGAGGAAGAAAGGAAGGAGCCAGAAGCAGAGGTGGCAGAGAGGTGAGAGGGAGGGCGGGCTGGACTGACAGGCAGCACCGCTCCACGCAGCGGGGATGCTGAATTCAAGGAGGAAGGTGAGACAATAATGCCCCCTCTCTGCAAAGCGGGGTGACCTCTGAGGGTAAGTCATGCCTCCCGCTGCCTCCCACCGTGTTATCGGCTTCTGACGTGACCGAATGCTGAAGCAAAAGAGACGTCCTTCCATGGCAATGAAAGGAGAATGAACAATGGCAAAAGATAAAGCGTAACGTAGGAAATGTGAGCAAAAAGGCTCCCCCCAGCCACAGACAAACCCAAGCAGCAACGAGGCGGCTATCCACACACACCCGTCCATCCCAAAATGGCAGGGGAACCCCAGCAAGGGATGTGGAGGCCTCAGCCCTGCGCACCTCCTTGAAACCTCCAGGTATTGGCAGGGGGGCTTTCTCTGACATGCAAACCCAGGGAAATTCCTCTGTAAAGGTTTGCATTTCATTGGATTGCAAGCGAGATGGACAGCAGGCGGTCCCACGGGGATGGGTACCCGGCACCACTCAGGCACGCAGGATGTGCACCCATAAAAAGCACTTCACCTTAAATACGAGATTAACTTACCCAGGGTCAGGTTCTTACCCACATTTGACATTGGCCTTTATGAGTTTACCTTGAGGTAAAGCTGAAATGCTTTGACTGTGTGGTGTTTTCACATCACGATGCCTTGTCTGCATTTCCCTTTAGAAAGGCAGAAATTGTTATTAGCCACTGAGAAAAGAAGATAAGCCAAGCATTGTCCTCAACAAAAGAATAAGCAAAGAAGCAAGCGTGTTGGAGATAAGAGATATGTTTTGTTTACAGAAAGTTTTTAATTTTCTCTCAGACTGATCTGAAGAAATGCAAAGGGGTAGGTACAGTATTATTCTTGATGTGCAGACATAACTGAAAGGCATTTTAGATGGCAGTGCTTGTAAGAAATAGAGGTATATACGAATGTCTCCCACAGAAACAGCCATGCATGTTTTTGGCTACTTTTAATTGTGGTTTATATTGCTTGGGTTCAGGTGCACTAGTTATTTCTCAAAGGTCACAAATAATGTTTTTTTCAGTGGACCACCATTACACAATCAATTACTAACTTCTTTTTTTAAAATTTATTTTAAGATTACCTAGTAATTCTTCAGGATTTGAGATATGTACTTGTACTTCAGAGGTCCATAAAAATGCTGAAACTCTGCAACCTCTGGATATTTCCTATATCACCTCCCACTTGCAACAGGACAATCACCAGTGCTAAATGAGATCAAGGGTATTTGCAAGGTGTTTTTGAAGGGCAAATAAATTCTTACATTTTTCAGAGTACTGGAAGTAGCTTCTGTCCCCGAGATCAAACAACCCCTGAGCTGAGACACATACAAGATTTTCCCCAGGTCAATATTGTTACCCATCTACTAAGCGATGGCAAAATCTGGAATCCTCTAGGGCAATAATTTTTATGGTGTGGATATTGGTTACAGAAATTACTCTTTCAGTCCTATTGGTGTAATTTGCATAAAGCAATGTTAGTCACCAGTAAACAGGAAGCTAATTTTTGCAGAAACCTTGCCCTGCCCCTGAACCAGCTGTCCTGCTTCCATCTCTCTTCTGAGTATCGCAGCCTCAGTGTTGAACTCTGCTTTCCCCATCTGCAGCATCTTGTTTCAGCTGCTGGCACTGACTTTCACACCTCCTGCTTGCCCAGTCCCATGGATCCACGTGGCTTTCTCTGGGCACCAGGTATTCATTTCTGCAACTGCTCTGGAGCTCGTAAAGTTTTGCAGTCAGATGAAACAGCTCCCACACCTTAGGAGAGGTTGAGCTTGGTCCATATCTGACATGGGCGAGAGACTTGGGCTCCATTTGGCTCTCACACACATCTACCACAGTCGCTTGATGTTGGACTCCAGTCTTTTCTCCCTTTTGGGCTGGCTGGTATGGAATTAATGTTACGTTCATCTTTAGTCCCACCAAGCAAGAAAAATATATACCTGCATCAAGAAAGTAAGAGGAGATAACTGTGTGTGTTGAAAAAGATGCCCCCTCATCACTAAAATATGTAGTGACAGGGTGAGGCAAGGAGGTCATCTTTGTAAGAAAGCGTTTTCCTTGTTGGTTAAATGCTAAAATCAGATTTTTTTCCAAAGTGATGGGGAAGGGGTGGGCAGTACTGTGACTGCAGGTAAAGAAGGGACAGATTTAGGTTTATTCCAGGAGAGGACTGGGAGATGAAACTTTGAACATTTTGTTTTGGCAGAATTATCAGTTAGGCTCCGGTTTATCAAACCTCAATTCTAAACTTAGCTTCTCCAAATCAAGAAAATTTCAAGCATTTGTGTTGGGCCAATCTTCAGAAAAATGAAAAGGAGAAATTCCAGAAGCTTCTGGTATTTCCAGTACAAGGCCCAAGTTTTGCATGATCTGAAGAGGTACGTTTCAGTTCTGGTTAGCACTGAGAGCCCTAACCAAGAAAAACAGAAGAAACTTCTGTCTTAGAAAACCATAAAATCATCTTGTAAAGTTTCAGGTGAACAGAATAAACAATAGAAACATGAGCTCGGGATGAACAGGCGTATGTGCTCCCTTGCTTTCTCATGCTCATCTGAAACACATTTCTAATCTTTCTGAGGCTCATCCTTGCTGAGGAAAGAAAAATACGCATCTATTTAGGCTGCTGTTGCTCTGGATGGGAAACTGGAGAAGCCGTATTGCTATTTTTACAAGTTTGCTTCCTTCAGGGGAGAGATATCTTAGGGTTGAGGGGGAGGTAACGTGATCTCTTTTTCTATTTTTATAAAGGGCCTGGGGATGCACAGGGAAGCTGCAGATCTGTGCAGTTGAAAGTCTTCAGCTCCTCTTTTGAGATACTAAGGGAGGAACAGTTAGAAAAGCATGGCCTAATTAAGGATATCTAATATGGTTTCAGGAAGGGAAGGGCATGCCTCATTAACTGGCTGGAATTCTTTGAGGATATTGCGGCTGAGGGAGACCAAAAAAAAAGGCAACTCACTTTGAGCATTGTGTACCTCAATGGGCTGGGGGGGAATAAAACACAGTTAGGAAAGTCTGGGGTTGATACCTACAGTATGGAGTGGGTAAAAATATAATACAAAATTAACTGATATTTAAACCTGTGGGGAGTGGAACTATTTCTTAGTTCTTGAAACCCTGGGTGCATTCTTGCCTTTAATCTTTTCTTTTTTAAAAAAAATTAAATTATTATTATTGATATAATTGGCTTTTGTGGTTCAGCTGAATCGAAAGCCGCAGCATTTCCAGATGATATTGCACTAAATTTGGAGGGCAATGAGGAAAATTGCAATTAGAAACAGACAGTGTTAAATGCTTTTTAAAGTTTCTAGCATGGCAGATGGCATATGCAGTAAAGGTCAGATAAATGTAGCATCAGGATAATAAGCCCAAGACCCTAGAATCAGGAGACAGAAAAGGTGGGGTGGATGCAGGGTTTCTCTGTATATTGACAGCTTTAACATGGGAACTGTGGGAGCTGCACTTTCCCCAGATCTTTGCAGAAACAGAGACTAAAATGCTTCAAGTTATCCTTGGGAGAAAGAGATGACTCAAAAAGGAAGATCATGTACATTTTGACTGGGGAAAATTAGAGTTTCACATGAACCTGCTCAGTGCAGCAGGAGCAGGGCTTGCAGCCGAGGGAGAGCAAGAGCTTGCAGTGAAGGGAGGGTCCGGCTGGGGTGTGGGACGTGGGACTGAAGTTGGTGGGGATGTGGATGCAAAGAAGTCATTCGAGCTTCTCTCACCCTGGGGATGGCATGGGGCCGGTTTGGCCACTTGCCTGGCTGCCTGGCCATCCCAAGGGCTATTGGACCAGCTGAGTGCAATGCTGTCCACTTGCAATCCCTCAGTACCCTGTTGCTTGCCCATCTGCTGCGAGGAAGGGTGCTGTCCTCATGAGCTCTTTACCACCTGGACATACTTTCAGAACTGGGGAAACTGCATGTTTTTGACCCAGCTGTGTTCTTCAGAGCTTGCAAACAATCAATCCCCTTGATTTGTTGTACAGAACCAGTCCTTCCATGTTGATTTCTTGGAAAAGCCAGGTACTTTCTTGTGGGTGTAAGAGACAACTGGACCCTGAGAGCTCATATGGGGGGGCTGAGAAACAGTCCTGTGACTCAGGGCGGGGTTTGTTCCCTGCTGAGCAAAGCAGCCTTTATTAGAAGGAAAGTAGGTGTTAGAGGGGAAGAAAATGGGGAAATCCTTATGTTATGTTTATTTTAATACCGATGAAATGTTAAGAGCTTTGGAAGAGTCTCATCTATATGTCTCTGTTAATGGTGCCCCTTTGCAATTTGGTGTGAGACTGGGCACACATCACTATTCACTTAGATAAAAGAGGATGGACACTTAGAAGTTGGAGGGGCAGGGAGAGGGGAATGCAGTGAAGACCTGCCTGTGAAGGAAGCACCAGGCAGCAGGCATGAGAAGGAGCACAGCCCTGCCAGAGGAAGGTGGCTTACGGATCAGGGCGGGTCAGATGTGCCTCGAGCATCACTGGTTCCCCTCAGTTCCACAGGGTCTGCTCCCAGCCAGGGTCCAGGCCATCCCTAGGGGCTGCCTCTGCCCCTCAAGACCTCTAAGAGTCTTTCTCTGCTCTTCTAGTCTGCAAAATCATCTGTTAATGCGGATGCAGAAGAGCCACTCTGTTTTTCCCCTTGCCTGAGGAAGAAACAGCATGAGTGTCATTGCTTGCAAAAGGTGCCAGACTGGTGTTCCCGTGTTCAGCCGCAGGCTGATTACAGCAGACGCAAACGCAGTGTAAGGGAGATGCTTCCAAGATATTTCCTGAGTATTTGCCCTTGTTTTCTGATTTGTGCTGTGGGAAGGGCTGTTTTTCAAGGACCAGCCTCTTCCCATGACTCTAAGGGCTGTACAGGCACTGAAAACAAAGAGACCCTCCTCCTGCAGAGCCTCTGATGTGGGATGAAGACAGGAGCAAGCAGCCAGTGATGTTAGGGAGGGAGGGGAGGGAGAGGAGTTGGGGGAAGCCTAGAGACAGCGCTGGCTGTAGTGACAGACCACGTCGGGGATGACTGCTCGGCTGTCAACCACATTTTTAAAGTCTTGCAGTGCCAAAGCATTTACCTCCAGGATAAGAAGCATAACTTAGTTTCCAGAGGTTATTAAGTTCTTGATCTCTGGCTTAATGCAGCCAGAGAGGATATTACCCACAATGACTGTTTTGTGAGGAACGCATCTGGCTTTAGTGAACTGGAATATTCAATTCATTTTGCTGAAATCACTGGCTAACCTTCAGCAGGGAGGAATTAAGGAAAACTTGGTGTGAGGTGAGTTTTGAGGTGGAGGAGCTTGAAATTTGTGTGCACTGACAGATGTGTATCAATGTCCCCCGAGGAGTTTCCTCCTAATACCAAATTGCCAAGGGGGAAAACCCTAATTTATAATTGACTGTGGTCAGTTTGAGCTAGTCAGTAACCAGCAAAAGGCTTCAGAGGCTGTTATCTGTTCTCAATAGCACTTGGACGGGGACTCCAAGGTGTTATTTGGTTGGGTGCTGTATGAGTACAAGGGAAGAAAGAGTGTTCTGTAGGCCTGTCACCTGGAAAATAAAGACAAACTTTGAAATTCTGGCTCAACTATAGTCAAAAGGAGTTTTACCGCTGACCTAAAAGGGGTGAGAATTTAATCCAAATAGTACAGAAATAATAAAATACATACAATAGGCTATTCAGAAGCTCAGAGGAAGCCAGAGGAAGCAGGAAAACAATAGACTCCCTAGGCTGATTTGTTTGACCATGTTTTCAGACTATTAGAGCAAAAAAAGGCATTTGGGAAATACAGACACGCACACGCATTTGTGCTGAGAAATGCCAGACATCCCCAAACAAACAAACAAACAAGGTGTCGCACATCTGTTCCTCACCTGCATGCGGGATGCTTTCGGACCTCACACCAAACTGCGTAAGAAATACATGCACATCCAGCTGAAAATCCCAGGGTCCTAGACAGGGTTGGACAGTCACTAAGGACTTCAGGGCCGAACTTGTCCCGGGGAGTGAGCTTTAGCCCTGGGACCTTCCCGTGACACGAGCAGGTTGCCCTCCAAGTGTGCAGCCCCCCCCCCGACAGCCAGCCATGGCCACATGGCTCCTCAGCGCCGGTGCCGCGCTCCGGTTGTACAGCACCCGGTACAATAAGCTGCCGGTCAGATTTGAAGGCTGCAGTGTGATCTTGTGATATTAATAATATAATGATAGCATTATAACTGGACCATTCAACTCTGTAGTTTGTTCTCCTATAAATGATTTATAAGTTTTATGCATTTTATATGCCTCTCATTAAAAATGCATTGAAAAATACTATCAAAATACCACTTTGCGAGACTCAGGATCTCTTTATTCTTGTTACAGCCATCTGCCATTAAACTTTAATAACTGACTGATTATAATTTATTAATTTATCACCTGTTCTTTATACAGTTGGATAAAATAATTGTCAACCAATGTGAAATGGCCTCCTATTGTGTTATTAATCCCCAAAGCAATTAGAAAACCCAGTGATTGCACAAGCCATTGAAAATGGGCAGTAATTCATGTTAGGAATGATCTGCAGTGTGCATGTCAGCGCACTTAGTGTGTGATTGGTAATAAAGTTCCTGTCACCAGTGTGAATTTGAAAGGGGGCAGTTTAAATAGGGAGGCTTTTATTTTTATTTATTTATTTTGTAAATAAGCCTGGAGGTTTAGGGCTGACAGTAGATGTGTAGGTTGCAGCTTGTCTTATGGGTTCTGTGGGTGCAGTCTGAGAAAGGTAACACCAACTTCATATGGTGTCACCCTAATGCTTCTCAAACCTCCTTTGGAGAGGTTTCTGCCCCTGCTAACATCCCCAGGAATGAAAAGGTAATTTGGGGATAGATATAAATGCCAAGTCATTTAAGAGATTGACTTCAGTCAACTTAGGATGAAGATGTCAGATTTCAGTATCTCTCCGTTGATTTTTATCTGCCGAGGTTTCAATATAGGTTAGTTGTGGGCTTTCTGATATGGATATTTACAGTATGTGAAAAGGGACTGAGCCAGCGGTTTATTGAATCCAACAGCTGTCGTTTAGCAATGCTGTTTGCTTACTTTGCCAGCGTGAAGGAGATATGCAGGCCACCCCAGATGTGAAAACGTTCCTTATCTCCCACCCTATTTGCAGTGCAGTCTTCCAGCTACTAGTGTTACAATACCTCTGACACTAAAAAGTCACATTCCAGTAATGTTGTTCCTGATGCAGGTTTAACTGCTTTTCTGGTGAAAAGAAAGAAGAAAAGAAACAAGAAGAAGAAGAAAAAAAAAAAAAAGATGTCATGACATCAGAGAGCACAGCCACACTACTGAGGAAAGCAGCTGTAAATGTTTCTTTGTCCTAAATAAAGCTGCCTGGCCCCTCTTGTGTGTGTGCTCAGTCAGGGACCACGCTGGTGGGTCAGGCACAAGGGAGGTATAGAGCTTCCAATTACAGTCTTATTTTGTTCCACATCGCCTGGGAGAACTTTTCCTTGAACAAGATGATTGCATAGATCGAAAAGCTGTCAACATTTTGCTATTGTAGAAGGCTCTGGGCAGGCTTAGGAAGAGATTTTTCACATTTACATGCCATACAGTAAATAGGTCTGTGCATTAGTGTGATGTAGTGACTCCAGAGCATGAGAAAGTCTCGTCTTCCGTCAGTACCATGCTCCCTCTGCATGATGGTAGGATAGTTGACTTATTCCTCTTCCACCCAGCACTTCTGCTGTCTTTGCTGTTCCATTTCAGGTTTGTAGCTTCTCCACAGTTAAAGCTGGAGAAACCACTTTAAGACCCAGAAAAATTGACATTGAACTGAGCATTTTGGGACACTTGTACTTCCTCCTTCTACAGGGAACCCAAAGCAGAAATAAAGAGGTCATTCTTGATATTCTTGTACTATTTCTGGCTTTTCTGGAAGTAAAAATCAGAAGAAATCTCATGCAAATGTTTGTCCTTCGGAGACATCCAAGACAAATGTGCAGATCTAAGGGCTTTAGATAAAGCAGATATAAGTATGCTGAGTTCTTTTTCTCTCATCTTGAGAAACTTTCCCACCTTACCCCTCTAGTGTGTCCACAGATAAATTCTGGACTGTAGAAAGTCCTCAGAAATGGTGCAGCCACTATAACTGTCTTGCACTGAAGGTGCACAACCATCCTACATAATCCTCAGTAGAGATGAGCATGGAGAGGATCTTCCACTCCTTCCCACCTCTGCAGGCATACACAAGGCTACTCTGTATTCTTAAGCTAGCGCAGTGACTACAACCTCTTCATCTTAGTTTGCAGCAGAGTGTTTGCCTTCTGTCACAACCCACAGCTAACTAATCATATTTTCCCCAGATTTGGATCTCAGGGCTCTTCTAGAATCAGGTTCTCGGCACCAGCAGGGGAGCTTCTGGGTATGGAAGCTGGTTATGGCATGCTGTCTAACATGAGCTACCGGGTAGGTAGTTTTTCAAACAGTAGATTGACAACTGTTACTGTCTGTGTTTTCACTGCAGGTAGGAGGTATCCAATTATCTTGCAATGTTAATTGAACCACAATGCGTATACACCTTCTTGACTATAAGAGCATCATGGAAGGAAATCCACATTCAAAACAAGGCTAGGGCCAGTCATCCGTGTAATAGACCCCCCTGGCTTCTTCTGTCTGTAAACTCGACGGTCTTATATAGCGCACCAGATAAATACTTCACAGCTGAAGAAGTGTCCCAAAAACTCTCATTCATGAAGGGGTACCCATGGCCTTTCCCCTCCGCAAAATTGCCATCTAAGGAATCTGTCATATTTTTACTCATGACAAAGTTCCAAGCTGGGGGGACACTGAATCCTTTAAAAGGACTGTTATCAATCACATAGGAAGATCTATGTTGCAAAAGTGTGGTTGGAATCCATGTGGGTCTAAACTCAAGTTAGCAAACCATGGCCATATTCTGCACTCATTATTTCCACAAAAGGATCGCATACACCCATGTGCATCTCTGAACCTATCCCAGTAATATCCCATAAATCTTTTGACTGCATTAAATGGTGTTACTCTGGCTACATCTACCCTGATGAATACATCCACTAGTGGTCGCATCCACACTAGACAGGCTGGCCTCCCTGACAGCAGGGTAGCTTTGTTCCCTCCTTACCACACTTGGCCCTATGTCTCCTGCAAGTCATTTGCCCCCTAAGACATAGCTGTCATTTTGGGTCCATTTTTTTTCAGTTCAAAGTATGAGCTATGCTGCAGTCCTGCTGCTTGGTGTTTTCAAGGAATGAAGCTGAGATTCTACATTTTGGTCTTGTATTTCTGACATGACAAGGCTGGAGTGCAAAGCCTGCAAAGAAGATGCTGAAGGATTCTGCAGAGCAGAAGAAAACAAGCCTGGTGTATTCTTGTCCATACTGCCTGCCGGGAAATGTTCCCAGAGTGGAATATCTAAGACAAAACACTTTGATTTTTCTTTCAAAGGAGCTATCTAGTACTTTCCAAAAATAGCATGGGAGTGAATTAATGTTTATGCAATATGGAGGATCAGTGAATCAAGACCAGGGGTGAGGCTGAGAGTGAGGTGAGGGTGTAGACATACTCCCACTCATGTGAGTGTATGTAAATTGGAGTGATTTTCTGGGCACGGAGAGGTGTGGGAAAACACTGGGGAACTCGGCATTCAAATGCTGTGACTGCATCTTCAGCATTGAGGGTGCCAGCCCTTGTGAAAACAGATCCTGAGCTTCAATTGGCAATCCTGTTCTGAATGGAAAACACACCCCCAGATTCGGGTTTTCTCTATGAACCAGAAGGAAGAAAAGACAACAGCTTCACCTGAGTTCATTCTGAAGTGAAGGCATAACCTTTGACACACCGGATCGTTTACCCTTTTATGTGGGAAAACCTATTATTAGAGCTTGACTGAAATGTTTAAGAGACTAACAATAATGCCACCTACCTTCAGCTTTCAAATATTGAGTACTAGAGTTTGGTGCTTACTTTTCATCCTTGTTTAGACTCTCCTGCTTTGGAAAGTCTTGGGAAGATAACCTATTTCTTTAACAAAGCTGTGCTGCAGTGTGGATGATGAGGATAGTGAAGATCCTCAGGAGATGCTCTTCGAAACACCCTGGAGCCATTTGCATCAATTAGCTCCACCAGCAGTATGCGACTGCCTGTAGGCCAGGCTGTTGCCTATTATCTCTTGAAATGAAGATCATTTTTGATAGGGAAAGTGGGAGGCTTTTGCTTATGAGAATGAGTTCACTCAAGGCTGCTCAAGTTAAGGGTTCCTTCAGAGTCTCTTATATCATATAGGGCAATTTATAAGGAAATGCTTTTTTAAAAAAAACACATTTCTTTTTCACTTAGCCTGTTGAATTTTGCTGAATGTGCTGCAGTTTGTTGTTAGGACTTCTGAGCCCTGATGAGCACAGGCAGTGTCACATCCCCAGTATGTGGTCCAAAGCAGTGTCGCAGTGGGGTGACTATAACTACTGTCAAATGGTGTCAGGAGTCCGGTTCTGACTTGAAAAGAGCATCGCTGACACTTCTTACTACAGTTTTTTGGCTTTCTTCCAAGGTTTCCTCCCCAACAGATGCTGAAATCCCAGCAGAAAGCAGGAATGAATATAACAGAACAAATGCACAGCATAGCTAATTAGTCATTAAAATCTCCTAAAGCAGCTAGTATGACACAGAAGTAAAAAAAAAACAAAACAAAACCACCAAAAAAGCAAAAAGGATAGTTTATTGGATCTCTAACCTCAAAAGATTTTTCTGTTGCACCTATCACAGCATTTTATTGTAAGTAATTTTTACGGAGTGAAAGAGAGGAGGACGTCCTGCTGGCAGTTACCCGAAGTATAAATCCAGAGTAGTTCTGCTGCCTCCAGCAAGACAATCCAGTTTGCTGCGACGGTAACAAAAGGCAAGTTTGCAGCCAGGCTACTGCTTTCACGAGAGCTCCAGCAAGAGAAACAGAAGCAAAAAGAGTATTAATAAAAGAGTGAAAGACCTTTTTAAAATGTAGCACCTGGAGAAGGTCTCGTCATGTTTGTATGGCACCTGGCACAACAGAGCCCTTCTGAATTCTGTTTCTGGAAGCTGCAGATATATCCAGTGAAATGACAGCACCAACCACCGAGGCCCAAAATAAAAATCTGTGACAGAGGTATTAGGAGCAGGGTTTGGGGAGGAAGAGGAATCTATGTTGATGGACTCTGACAAAATTCCATCACAGTGAGTCACTTTTTAATTGAGAAAGAATAAAAGAAAGCAAGGGTGGGGAAAAGACACGGGTGAAAATCAGAGGTCACCTGCCGTTGTGATAACTTAACTGAAGTTTTGGAAATGAATCATCGCAGCAGGCAGTGGAAGGTTTCACCCCAGGCGATGACAGGAAACGCAGGGCTGTAGCTGTGTGCAGAGCATTTTGGGCTCTCGATTGGCTTTTATTGATTGGGAAAGTACAGCTGCGCTCAGAAAGTCTTAGCTTTTTCTCTCATTTTCAGTTCGACAGAAAGGAAAATCTCGAGCAACCATTTTCAGCTTCTCTTTCTCGGAAGCAAGGGGGTAAGTGGGAGGGGAGTTCACAGGAGGAAGACACAAATCTCACAATTTTACTCACATGTCTAATGAAATCACATGCTACCAGTGACCCAAACAAAAAAGAAAAGAAAAAAAAAAAAACAACAAACCCACAGCCCACACCCTTGCTTGAAAGAAGAGCTGTGAACAGCTACCCAGGAGAAGACCCTATTGAGAGGTGCTTCACAAGGGCTTTCTTCTGTTTGCAAGCATGCAGCTATCTAGGACATCCCTCTCTGGGCATCAGATTTTCTGGGAGGGGAAATGATCTTGACCAGAAGATGAGCTTAAAGCCATTGTTTGTAAGCCAGTGGTTTCCAAACTCCTGCTACCAGGCACGTGTGATCCTGTCTGTGGCATCTCCTTGTTCTGGGCCAGGCTGCAGTGCACATCAAAATAGTTCACATCCCACCAGTAGTAAACTTACATTGGTAAACCTTGCTTACATGCCTTTGGATGTGTTTGCCCTTGGGGTGGCAAGGGACTGTGTAAAGATCCAGACAGCACATCCACTTGGTGTGGTACAACTCTGTGGCTACCTTAGCAGCCCAGGAACGGATTAAATGTAAAAACCTTAATGCCTCTGGATCTGGTTGAAAATATCTTCTATATCAACCATAACATGTCCTGGGAAATTATTTTATCTACAAATAGGTAAAGGCTGCGTGGTGTCTTTGCTGGTTCAAGTGTCTGTACTGTTCATCTCATGCTGCGAACATGGTGAAGAACGGCAGGCCCGTTTTAAAATCATTCCAATCATTAGATACCAAGTCGTGTGAGCCAGGAACCAGCTGCAAAGACCCTTGACACCTCTGAGGTCTCTTTACGGACCTTTGCCTTGGCCTGGCTTAGCTTTGGTTTCGCTCTTGTATGAGCATGGCCTATTTGAACGTTGCCTCCTGAAGAAATGGTGGGTGACCAAACAGCAATGAAGTGACAGTGAACGGAAAGAGGAAGCACTTCCATTTTGCTGGGAAAGGACCATACATGACACGGTGCTTAAGTGCATGCTTACATGTATAAATGCGGGCCTGCGCATGTGACACCCCACTGAATTAGTGCACAATTCACATTCATAGTGTGAGCTTTACTGGTATTTTGTATGAGAGCCCCACTGAACCCATCATGTGTGTGCAGTGGCTTGTGTGCATGACTTACGGGCATGCTGTTCATTGCAAAGAGCAACCAGACTCTGGGAAAGTCAAATAAGGTTACAGGCTGTGAGAGACACATGGTTTTAAAACACTCCATGTATGAGGGATGCCAGTGAGAGCTGAGGAGACCCACACAGAGAAACTTACCCACAGAGTTTATGCAGAATAAAGATTTTGAAAAGTGTGAGAATAGGTAAAATTTAGATACTGCACCAGATTTTCTTGTTTCCGTATTTTGGGCTTAAAAATACTTATGAAATTATATGCAAAAGAAGAATTAACCAATCCCCACCTCAAAAGAAGAGGCTGAAACAAAACCAGAACCCCTTTACCTCTTGTCACCCTTAAAATCCCCCGGCGCTCGCACAGTCTGATGCATGTGAGATGAAGCATTAAAAAACTAGGAAACTCCAAAGTTATGGTATCTCACAAAAGTTTTAATGGTTGTAGGAGAGATGTGTCATATTTTCCTTGTGAAAGGTAACTCAGAATATTTGATTATTATTATTAAAGTACACTATAAAATATGAAGAATATGAAGTGCAGAAGAGTGATTGTGAACTGTAAAATGTAGCCTTTCTAATTTGAAAAGTATTTTATATCCACTTTACCCAGCTATCAATGACTTCCCTAGGTCCAAACCCCTGCAAAGTGATGCCCAAATAATTCTAAAACCCCTCGGTAATTTTAATGACCGTATAATTTATCATAATTCTGAGTTTCCTGTAAGCAGTGCACATGTGGGGAAACTTGCACCAAAAGTCTATTCTCAAGAGAGTCTCATGGCTCTGAGCATCACAGCAAGCTGCCTGTAAATGTATGAGATTGAAATGAGATTTGTTTTGATCTCTGCCTGGCTTGTTCACTTCCAAAATAAAGTGCTACTGATCCTATGTCACCTTTGTGCTTCAGGGAAGCAAGTGGTGCTGTGTAAGCTGGAGCCAGCAGTAAGATGTCAAAGTGTTTTCTATGGTATGGGGGCACTAGCAGGGAGTCCACATGTTTAGGAAGAAAATCTGAGCATGTGGTGTGGCTCTTCTTTAAGCACACCCGGCTTTTGACATTTCTGGGAAAGAAAAAAAAATTGCCAGGAGTTGGTACAATTTTAGTATATAAAATATGCAAATTACTGCATTTCAAATGAATTCTCAGGTTACTTGGAGGCCACCCAAATCTCATAGATGAACACCCTAGTTAACATTGGGGTAAAAAGTGTGTGAATGTTGAATGAGGACTTGTGGTGGTGGCAACAGAATGTACCGTATCACTGAGGATGCTTGCGTGACCCTCATCACCAGTATATCTGAGCAGTTGTGGAGTATCACTTGTTCTTCCTCGCACACCCCAGTGGGAAGGGGAACAACAATCTTTCTGGGGTCTTTATAGATGCTCCATGGTGCAGAGCCTGTGACCCAGGAGTGGCTAGAACTGACATCTCCAAAATCCTGTGTTAAGTGTCCTGCTGAATCAACCTTTTTCCTATTGTCGGTCTTGACAAGGGTGCTATAAACTTCTGTAATGCAATGGGAACATCAGACAGGGTCTGCCTCGGAGGTGATCACGAGATGAGCAATAGCTGATCTGGATGCACATGGCACTCTGCAGGTGTGTGATGAGCAATGATATGAAGACTGCAGAGATATATGAAATCTATGTTAACATCCATTAGCTTGTAAATGAGTGGTCAGGCTTGTACCTGCTTTGGTTGGAATTTGGGGTTTTAACTGGCTTTTGTAGATATTCTTATATTATAGATTATACAAGATTTCCAGCCTTACTGGTATGAACATTAAGGAACCACTTTTAAAATAGTGGATTTATGATAATTATTTTTTTATTGAGATCTCTTTGAAAGGTGGGGGCTATTTTATAAGTAAAATAACACCAGTCTCGATCATTTCTGTACAAAATGAAGTGTAGGTAGTCGTACATAATAAATAATGTTTTGATTTGAAAATGTTTCATTACATTACATTAATACATCTTAATAGGTATGGATCATGTCACACACAGTTGTTAGCTTTACTGTTAGCTGGATCTTTCTCATTAACACACTGTAGTTAAAAATGAAGTGCCCTAAAACTGACTATGTAATACTAAGTGTAATTTCTGAAATTACTGTGTTATGCTGTCCTAAGTACCTTGGAATTGCTTATTTAATGGAATGTTCAGCCCCTAAAATAAATCCTTTACTATCTACCATTAACTCCACAAAATGTTTTAAGGACAAACACAAGCACACTGTCCTTTCAGGAGAAGGCTGAAGTTATTAAACGTTTGAGCCATCCTAATCAGCGAATGCCAAATCTAAACTTGTCACAACTGTACTTATAATAGCTGAACTTTCCACCTCCCCATGAGTGGCCTGTCTCGTCACACTTATTCTGCCTGACCTACTTTCCAGCTCCATACCTAAAGATGTTAAAAAAATTTCTGCATCTCTTGAACGAGGACAGAATTAGTTTTTGTAGTGCTGAATCAACACAAAACCAGTCCATGGCTGGGGACCTCTGCCTCCTGCTTCTCACAAAAGAGATTTTTCTTTTGGAGCCCCATTCCACCTGCATCATTCACTGGCTGAGGAGTTTTGTGATGAGGTGGAGATGCAAGGAGCTTAAGACACGTTGCTGAACTGATGCCACGGTTTCAGGGTAAAGAAAACAGGGAAGAAAGGATACTCTGCTGCTATTCAGTATTCTGTAAAAGTGTTCATCCTGCTGCACTGTCTGTATTTGCAAAGGGCTCCAGAATACAAAGCTGCATCTAAGCTGCCAGCATGAAGTTTCAGGGCATAGGGTAAAGCTCAGTCACACTGTCACCCATGGATAGCTCTTGTGGACAGTTCTCTGTCATGGTTTGGGGAAGCCTGGGCTGATGCCTCAGCAGCTGGCAGCCTGACCAAGGAGTGAAGGGGCAGTCTAGCTCTATGGGTATCAGCCGACGTCCCACCCAGGGACAGACTTCAGCCTTTTTCACTTAGTACAGACATAGCTACGGAGACCTGGCATCAGGATACTTAATGACAGCAACATCCTGTGTATTTATTTATGTGTCTGACTATGACAATGATAAATATGGTTATAAAACCACTAACAAATTGCCTTGTTCTTCCCACACTTACAGCTTGAATATATGTCCAGGCAAGTAATTGTACCAGGGACATTCCCTGGCAATGGGCCCAAGTGTCCCATCTCCTACAATTAATCTGTCTTATCATACCAGATGGGTTAGCTGCATCCAACCTGCCTGTTGGGAATGGTCTTTGGACCATACAAGCTTCTAAATTGTGCCTAGGTTTGGTGGGTTTTTTTGGGGGGAATGCTACCTGGCACAGACCCAGACTGTGCTAGGGACCACCAAGTACCCTTGCCTGGGAATGACCCTGGCATTATTTAATTTATTGGAATAGATGTTGCCTGAAAATCTCCCAGTGAGTTCTTGGTGCTACATAATTAATAATATCCCACTAAGGAACAAATCATAGTGCTCAAATGAGGAAGGAAAAGATTGTAATTTCTGCTGTACAGGTCAATAAGATAAAGCCCATAGGGCCAAATCCTGAGAACCTGGTGGGAGTTATGCCTGTAATCAGTCAAGTTTATAAATACTTATTGAGGGTCACACCAGAAGATCCCTATAACGTAGCCAGGATTTTTGGACTGGGTACAGTAGTAGCTTCTCCCACTGAAGGTGCAGTTGGCAGGTTTCGAAGTGTGATTTTGTTCACCTCAGAGAAGTAAGATTTGTCAAAAGGGAAGGCTGGGGCAGGGGCAAGGTGTTCATGCTGATGTAGAACATGGGCTGGTAATAAACAACTGCGCTGCTAGTTAACACAGAGCAGCACAGGTCTCTAGTGTAGACTTCACCTACACGTCAGCACTACTGCCAAATTCTCATTTCCCCCAGCCAAATCTCTTCATCTCTCCATTCCTTTGGTATATAGGCTCTAACACTCTTAAGGTATGCAGATGCAGCTGTGACACAAAGGCTAGACATGGATTCCATCCTCGTTCCAAACACAATGGACTTCTTTCTCAGCAAATACATGGCTTACAGACAGCCTTTCATCCTCACCAGAATTGCTTAACTTTTAGAAACTTTTAGTTTTATCTTTTGCACATGTGTAATTCTACTAAATGAAACAACTACTCTATATAAGAACTGGTTTCTAATGTCAAACTTTTACTGGAAAACCGGGAGGGAGTACCATGTAGCAGTAGTCAGGTCCTTTGTTTCTTCTGCTCTGCTGAACCAGCACTTTGTAATGAGTCTATCGCCAAAGGACAAACGCTTCTTTTTCCTCTCATACCATGATGATTCCCTGTTTTCCAAAGTAAAGCCACGAAGGTGAGGGAGGGGATGTGTGTGGGGGGGGGAACGTGGTCCTCCAGCAACAGGATGCCAGTACCATCTGCTGATAGGAGAAACATGAGTTTAGCCTGGACCTCCCCCCTCAAATCTGTATTCTGTCTGAGACAGTTCGGTGTATTTTTAATTAATTACTCATGTCAGTCAGAGACACTCTGCTAACACCAGTCATATCTTAACAAATGAGCTCCTCGCACCTTTCATAAATATTTTATCTATCAGATTCAGCAAGAGTGGCCCAGTTTTCAGTAAGGGAACACTTGGTTCAGACATCAAGGTCTCTGACTAATGGTGTAAGCATGGTGAGCTTATGTCTCGCATCAGTGTGAGTGTCTGAGAAAAGGCAAGCAGTTTTGCAACACAAACATTTGGAGCAATGTGATTCCCTTCTGGCAGATGCAAAACTAAAAAAATTCATTACATGCCTGGATGCTCTTTGGCCATGGAGCTGCGAATGGAGGCGGATACTGAGTAGTCAGATCCCAAAATATTGATGGACTTCTGGTTGGCTGCAGAGCGTTTGATACTGTTAGCTCACCTTAAGGGCCCTGATTCTGCAAAGCAGATCTTTAGTTTTACACCTTTGCTCCCATCCCGTTGAATTCAACCTTTGTGGTTTACTGTTGAGCTGAGGCCATGTTTCTGGATCTCTTTCTCACCTTAGCTTCAAAAATCATTCCGGCTTTGTCTAGAGCGCAGCTGTGGGTATCTGCAGAGACACTCAAGTTGTCTTTAATAGGGCTAGCACAGGCACAGGCAGGAATTAGCATATTTCAGCATAAGCTGAAACATTGATACCTGAACTAATAGCTAAAATTAGTTCGAACTCTGTGTGTGCTATAAACATGTTACTGACAGATCTAACTGATAAAGCGCATTATCCTCTTAGCTAATTTTTGAACTTACATTAATCAAAATCCTTTTTGAAAATGCATATAATGACTGGCCCTTATATTCCAGCAAAATTCTCAGTAATGCTGTACATAATACTAAAATATTTTCTGAGTGCTACTTTGTGTATTCTTAGTAAAGATGGAGACAAATCTAGGCCATTTAAATGCATGTTCTTTAGTAAGATTCAGCTTTCTGCAATTGTATGAAAAATCTTCAGATGACTGTGAAAGTATTGTTTGCGTATCTAGCACAGAAGACAAGTTACAAGATAAACATCCTTCATTACTCTTCATTGCAACCTCCATACATGGGGATTTTAACAGTTTGTTATCATACATTGAAAACTGAGATCTATAATAACAGTTTTTAGAGATTTTTTTTAACCTTTAACAAAACCACAAATATTAATTTTCTTTTAAATCCCTAAATCATCCAAATTTTACGTGCTGCATGAACTATGCCTATAGGCTAGGTACCCTATGTAATATTGGGTACATTTCATGCAGCTGGTAAAAATAGTAATCACCTTATCACAGTATTGTAGAGCTGTCAAACATTAACTTCACAAGTTTAATGAAAAACAAATCCTAATGACAGGGATAACTTACAAGGACTATTGATGATGAAACATCCTTACTCACCATTTTAACACCATTTCAGTATTAATATACTGCAGGTTGATTACTGTTATTCTTGGAATTAAATGATCTTTGTTATATTAAAATAAATGAATAAACATTGATTTCACTGTTGCGCTTACAGCCTTAATTCTCTGGTGTCTGCTACAGAGTCTGAAACTTTTAGCTAAAACTTCTCAAACCTTCTCTTTATATGGCAAAAAACCTTTATGGATTCTCATGTAATTCAGTATCCCATTCAGACTTCTGATGACTGTGTTGGTAGATTTAGATCTGCCACTGGCGATCTGGGGTGCAGTTTTATGTTCAATTTAATCTGATGTAACCTACTTTCCCCTCTCTTCCCCCCCTCACATATTCCTGCCCCTCCCTCACATAGTGTCTGCAGATCATGCGAATGTGCGTGAGTTGACACAGAAACTAACCACATACAAGAAAAAAAAAATTTGTTTTCTGCTGGTTTAGCAAACAAACTTGTTTCTTTGAGATGATTTTTAGATCTCATGTAAGGAGTGGCTGGGGGTGGTAATGGGCTAGACTCAGGCATCTTCTTTTGGTGGCTGCCTGCTGTGACATTGGGGTAAGTGTAATGTAATGTTGCATCTCTGTGTATTTAACTTTTTTTATCATCTCTGCCTTCCCAATTTGCTCCTTTATTATACCCGCCACAGGATACGAGGCACAAAGGATGTCAAAAAGGACAAAAAAACCTAGAAGTGATGCTGAAATACTAAATGAAGGGAACCAAGCATCCTCTGTTTCTCATACACATCCGTGCTAGAAGCTGCAAGAAAGCCTGTCCCCTTTGCCACCATAGTGATAAGGAGAGGATGCTAGAGGAAGAAATGAGATTTGAAATCTTGAAACCTACACACACATTACTCTTTCCACTGACTGGACTCCAAGGTTGTTGCTCACGAAGAGGGAGACCTGATATGAGGCCGTGGCCAGCCTTTCAGATACCTTTAGTCAACATTAGTGTAGTAAACATATGCTTTAAGCGTGCAGATATGCAGATATTAGGTGGCCTTTAACCAAGATGAGGATTGGTGATAAACAAATATCCTAAGGCTGCTAAGGATTTTAAATGTAGGAGGTTTGAAAAGACTTATTTCCTATTTTCTTTATTCATACTGAAAGCAAGTGAAATGCATGCTCAGACCACATGAAAACTTTAAAGAAAAAAATGGAATTCATAACTGTTAAAGCCGTCGTCTGGCAAAGAAATTGTTAACTCAAGAGTCTGAAAAGATAACAAATATCTGCTGAGATTCATTAACTAGGAATTTTTTATTCACTGCTGCATAGCTCCAATTGTTTTTTAAATGGGCTTGGTATTGAAGAGGACATCTGTCTACTCCCAGATATCTGTTCTAATGGCAGGAGTTTCATGATGTATTCAGAGCCCCCTGGCTGTACTTCCAGAAGTCTTTTCTCTGGGAAGCAGGTCTAGGTTTTGTCCCAAAAGTACTGGCAGACCAAGACCTGGAGCAAATAATACTTAGGTCCTCGGAATAATTTATGTAAATAATTCTCATGGGCTTTCATTTACCTTTTGCTCTCCTGCATGTCTGCCTTTGAAAGTGGCTCATCTTCCAGGAATCCTTTACAATTTACTGTTTTCTGGAAGTGAAGGCCTTTTCAGGCATCTCCTCTTAATGAACTGACAGTAGTTACTTACAAACCTCTAGGCCCACACTAGTGACTGTTTCTTAATCCTTCCTGCAGGCCTGTTCCAGTTGCAATGTATTTTTTTTAGCTGCTTGCTTCATTTAATTTGCCTCTTTGTTCCCATTTGCTGAGTTATTTAATCAAATATGTGCTGCTGAAAAGCATCAGAAATGTGAGCTATTTTGATAAAAATCAACCTTTGTGTTTGGTTTATGTGCTGGGGCTGTGTGTGAGGTTTTAGGTTGTTTTGTGTTTGGTTTTTTTTGTTTTCTTTCTTTTTCCCCTCACCATGTTTGGTTTCCCATTCACAGGAAACCCAAAGAGCATTCACACATAAATTAAACCCTCACTAGAGAACAAGAGGTATTTTCCTCCCACTTTCTAATAGAAAACCAGGAGGAATGCCCACTCCAGTGTATGCAATTTCATACACTGTGTCAATGGGCAGTTGAAAAGAGTTCTTGTAAGATTTGTAGGACACATGCAACCTACATTTACTTTCCACCCAACACATGAAATCCAACCTGACAGCTTTGAGTTACACACAGCCACTAGAAGAAACATCTCTGTGGGAAAATACACACATGAAACCCACTTGAAAAATAAAGTTGGCAATAATCAATTACCTATAAGCCCAGCTCTGCAAAGCTTACTTGTGGGATTAATTCTTTACATGGTACTTTTTAGCACCCAAGCGCTTTATAAAGGGTAGCTCAGTCATCCTCATGTTTTGCAGAAACTTAGGCACACAGTGATATTATCTGCCCGAGGCCACAGAGAAAGTCAATAGTGGAGACAGGATTTGACCCTGGTATTCCCAGCACTTGAGTCTGGGTTTTCCTTTGGAGGCATCAAGTGCCTAGAAGCTTACAAGGTAAGACTCCTTGCTTGCTCTAAGTCTTTATAGGCTCCTTGGGAAGAAACACAGGAAAAATGGTCAGCTACAGGTAGATATTCACTTCACAGGCTTTGCCCAAGAAGACTTCTGTCAAAACTTGTGTAGCCTTTTTTCTGCTTGATGAATGCTTGCAGGGAGCCCAGGCTTCCAGATAATACAGTCCTAGAGCACACATCTCATGCAGAAAGTCCAAAGGGCTGTGCTTTCTAGAGCTTAGAGAGTCTTTGGCACCATGTCACCACAGATGCAGTGAAATGGAGCTGGTGTGCCACCAGGTCTTGGAGCTACTGCTCATCCCATCACTATGCTCTTGGGAGTCTGGAAAATCTGACCATGTCAGCTTATGCTGGAGCATTGACACTTCCAGCCTTCTCTTCCAGGCTCTCAGAAGCCAGCAGCTGCTCTTCTTCAACAATGAGAGTCTGGATTTGGTCAGTCTTTCAAAGATCATAGAATTTCTATATGCAGAAGCACTGGAACCCACTATAGATAGTGAGGAATACTCAAACATTTGCTTATTTTAGTGTTTCCTCTTTTTCCCCCCTCATTTCTGGGCTCCAAGGAAATCTTTCAGGTTTCTACTTCTCTTTTGAAATGGAACATTCTAATTTTTTCCCCTAACTTTTGAGATTTCCCCAGATTTTGATTAGGTCTTAGCTAATTGTAACTGTACCACTGGACTCTGACTAGCTAAGCTACTAACATTCCTGTTCTTACTGTTATTTTACTCATACCCATTTGGAAACTGTCCCAGTGGGCAGTCCATGAGGGAGACCTCTGATGCTAATCACTGAAGTGAAGACCAGGTCAAGCTACTGCTTTAATGAGTTTCCACAGAGTTTCCATGTCGCTAAACACAGAAGTGAGCTGCCAGCATCCTTCCAGCTACAGCAGTTGCTGGCTGCAAATATCTGGTTTAACTCATGAATGCCCTCTGCCTGTTTGTTATTAACCATCTGCCAAAGACAGCCTTCAACAAGAACTGCTGCTGGAAGGGTCTATAGGAAAGGTGGTGTCTCATTTGTACCAGGTTACCCAAAACAGTCCACGTACTTGGTTTGAAACAGACCTGCTGATGGTCCTAAACTGGAGGAGGGAGAACCAACATGAACCAACACATAGCGCTGGAGTTGAGGGATGGTTACCTGCAGCTCTTGAGCAAGGGCAATCAGCAGGGCCAGAGCCAGATCTGGACACAGAATGTGTGGCTATGTCAGGGAGCTCACTGGCAGTCTTGGCTACCTCGGTTTTCTTGCCACTGTACAGGACAGTGGACTTAAGCCACAAGAAATCTGTTGAGAGGGGGAACAGTATGGACACAAACCTCACACTTCACTGCCCGCACAGTAAAATTTTCATTAAAAATTATGCTTGTGTATTTACATCCATAGAACTCCCCATATGAATGCAGAATGAGGCCACAAACACATCCCAGACCTTTGTCATGGTGGCTGGTAATATGATGCGAAATATCATGAAAAACTCAGGTGATGCCTGCCTGATTTTGCTTGGCTGGTGAGAAAGACTAGACAGCAAAAACGAAGTTTCCCTGGTCCTAGCTATGTTCTCAAAGAAGTTGTAAATAATTACCTTCCTCCAGATGCAGTTGAGTGAGCTGAAAATGTCCTGCCCATCAGGAGGTTACTGATGCAGCAGCAGAGCATCTCATGTCCGTTTTCCCCTGCTCCACACTCCAGCCCACTGCAGGAGCGATTGCGGGTGTTTTTTCCTGAAGAGGATTAAGCAGCACAGGTAAGCGCACAAAGCATTCTCCAGCAGAGCTGCTGGCCGGGAACGTGTTGTGTAAAGGCAATGACATTTCAACGGTATCTTACGGTGTTGTAGCTGTTTAGCTGATCCCACCTCAGCCTAAAGTTTTTTTGTAATACCAGTTATACCACCAGTGATCAGCCACTCTCCTTCACTGTGAAACCAGCAGCAGCAGGATCCCACCAACAACCCTCCTGCTGGCTGACGAGCGGGTCATACCCAGCATAATTCATACCAGTGCAGGTTCGTTTCAGCAGCACAATTTTATTCAGGAACATGGGGGTTTTGCACATGTAAGCCAACAGCTGTACTTGATAATCTTTGTAGCCCAGGTTGGGCCCAGAGTATATGCTAATTTGCCCTAGGAAATAAAAATGTAGTTTAGAATGGCTTTTCAAAAGCAGTACTACTTCCACACCCACACACCCCCCACACCCCCCCCAAACCTTCCCCATCATAGTAATATGAAACACATTGCAGCCCAATTTCTTACACTTGTACATACTGAGAGTAGCACCTTTGGGGCCACTGACAAGTATGAGGGGGACTCTTTGTAAAGTGGTTATTTTTGCAGTACAGACCAAAACATTTCCCATATTGCCCTTATTGAAAAAATACTCTCAACTTTGTTTGAGGGTAACACTTGCCCATGA
The DNA here is from genome assembly GCF_015220075.1 of Falco rusticolus. Lineage (NCBI taxonomy): Eukaryota > Metazoa > Chordata > Aves > Falconiformes > Falconidae > Falco > Falco rusticolus. Next base: position 15,592,140 of record NC_051189.1, on the reverse strand, counting down.
CAGAGTGGGGGCTGCAAGGGGGTGGAAGCAGGGCAGCGGTGGAGGTTGCTGCTCCCTGAGGCTAGCGATGTGACAGGGGATGTGGTGCCATCACAGCTTCTTGCTGCCACAGCCGCCTACATGTGAACGCTTTCCCCTGAGCATGGCTCTAGGCAAAGCCACGGTGCCTGTGCAGCACCACCAGCAGCCAGGGTGCTTCATGCTCTGGAGATGTGGGCAGAGACTCCTTGGGGTGCAAAGAAGCACATTACACTTCAAGCTTTTCTATTTGAAGCTTTGTCAAGTACTCGATGCTTATCAGGTTTTCATTGCAGCATGGGGTGTCAGCCACTTCTTCTGGAGACACTTTAAAGTATTATCTCCAGGATCTGATCTCACTCTCTCAAGATCTGGCCAAGATTGCTTTTGCTTTCACTGCAGGGGTGAAAGAACTGCATAGTGTCAAGGGTCTCCTCTTCACCTTATCAGTCCCTCCCACTCCCTCTTAAAATGTGTTTGCAAACTTTTTTTATGAGCAGCCAGCTGGAGTGGAGGAATCCCCATGCAGGGACTTCTTTCTCCCTGTCCAATTGAGACAGAGGCTTAAACCTCTGACTTGTCCTAATTCTCTGCCACTTTCACTCACTGAGAACAGGAACCACTAGATCTGATCTGTGCTTTTGCACAGTGCCCATCCCTGTGGCATCTGAGCTTCCTTTCACTTCTACCTCCTCTAAGATTCCTGCTGGGTTAGTGCTCAGAGGCAACTGTGAGTCATATTCCCTATCAGACATAAAATGGGAGAAGAGCTGTTTATAAAACATCATTTTTATGTGTCACATGAACACTGTGTTGCATATCTCCAAATTATTGTACAGTGGTTGGATATCGATTCTGCTGTTTGAATTTAAATGTCTGCTCTTCTCAGAAGGTCTGCTGACAGAATTTGACAGAAAATGATTACTTAGCTATGGATTTTTTTTGTTGTAACTAACCCACAGAATTTAATAAAATAGTGAGAACTGATTTCACAAGAGGGTTCTAGAACCTGAAAATGGGAGGAGAAATCTTCCCTTAGTAACTTGTATAGGATGCAGATAACTTCTGGATTAGCCTGTTAAATTTGATTTAGGTCCTGATTCAGCAGAGCATTTCAGTACTGCTTACGTTGCTGAAATGAACAGAGATGGATCTGAACACAGGCTTAGAGATCATTACATGTTGGTGGATGAGATTTTTAAAGTTATTTAAATGCTTAGCTCACTAAGCATCTTTAAAAATCTGTCTTTAAATACCTTGCTGAATTAGGGCCCTAATTCCCATTAAATTTTCTGTGGGCTGGATTCTCCAGTTTGCCAAGTTCATTTGTTCCCTTTAGACTTCCTCATGAGGTTTCCCTTGATCAGCTAATGTGTGTTGAAATAGACCTCGTTCTGTCTGCAGTTGGCATTTAAAATTCATTCATTAAACACGTTGGCTAATGCGTTATTAAAGAAACACCTTTTATCCTTCTGTAATCATACTCTTGGTACATCTCTCATGATGCAATAGGTGCTGGGTGCATTTCAAAGGTACACAATTGTGTCTCACAGCATCATGATGTAACAGGCTTCCCAGGTATCATCTTTCCATGCATGAGACGGGGCTGGGATGGTTTGTGGCATGAGAGCATATTTGATATGTTGGCACTGGGTGGAGGAGGAGGTTGATGGTAATGTTGCTGGGAAATCATGCTTGGTTATGGTCCAGTGCTCTTTCCAAAACAGCCACCCCACTGCTGGGGACATCACATAGAACAAGTTGACCAGGTACTTGTGTCTTATGGGCTTACAAGGCTGTGAAAGCCTGAGACACAGACCTAAGGGGTAAAGGGAGTGTGGGGACAGCGATGGTCTCTCTGCGCAGTTCCTGAAGCAGCAGCTCGTCACTGGGACACCAGAAGGTCGGGTGACCCTTGTCTAGAACAGAGGGAAGTGTGCTGTCAGGCCTGGGTGACACCAGAGAGCACACCCATCACCCTGCAGTGCCAACAGGGTGACACAGCCTGTGTGTCCCCCTTGGGAAATTGCTGCCTGTTAATCTCACCCCTCGGTGCCTACGCCTTATTGCTGAGCTTCGGGAGGAATGTAAGTGCTTCATTGACCACAGGGTTGAATTTCACCCGGATTAAATCCCTTTGAAAAACTAAACTGGCTTGCTGATGAGCTACACAGAAATACTTCCTGTCTATTGCATTACCATCTCTGGGTTTCACCCTTTCTGAAACACAAAGCGGTCATGGAGGGATTTCAGACCTTGTGGTAGATGGTAGTGAAAGAAACATTATCCTCCTGCAACACAGGAACGGCTCAGTTGATTTAAGTCAGGTTTGGCTGAAAGAATCTCCATCAGCTTTAACCTCTCATGCAAAAACCTAGCATAAACATGATTGAACATGTTTGAAACTAGAGGAAAGCAGATCTGTGAGAGAAATCTTCATTAGAGCCGCAACTGCACAGAATCTACCACCTCTCCGCATTTGTGCCATTTATCAGTATTTAATACAAATATATACATTGGAGCAAAAGGGAAGAAGAGAACCCCCCAGGACGTGACTTCCAATTAGCAGGGGGTCACATCCCCTGCTGTGATTTGCTATTGGAAAAACATGCAAAAGATAATTGAACATTACACTCTCATCTCCCCCTGCTGCTGGCAGCATTACGAGGAGGGCTGCTCCGGACCCCTTGGGGAGATGGGGAGAAGGGATCAGGCAATTACATGCAGCGCCACATAATAACAGTGATTCATAACCTCATGGCACTAAACTCACTGGGCCAGATCTTTAGCTAGTGCCCGCTGGTGTAGCTTCATTGACTTCAGGAGGGAGATGCTGATTTACGTCAGCTGCAGATCTGGCCCATTTACTTTTTCTCTTTAAGAAAGCGATAAACTATATAGAGGGAGAACAGGATGTGCAGTGCTCCACACGGCAGCCTGATGGGTTTCTGCAGAGGAATGCTAAATAGCTGAGACATACTGACCGCTTTTGCTAAGTAAGATCAGGTTATAGTACCCCTTGTGCCTCCACAAGGTGGCTTAAACTGCGAAATTTGCTATTTTGGACTTGGGATACTCAAAGAAGCCGGAGTGATCTTAGTTATAGTTAAGCACCACAGAGCAGTCAAGGACAAATCACTTTCTGTACAGCTTTAGGAATGGGTTCTTGCTACCAGCATCATCATCTGGAGGTGCTGGCATCCGTAATATTAGAGGAAGTTTCCTTAGTCTGATCATTTTCTTATCCTGATTTGCCTTGGTGTGAGTTGGTTTAAGGGAAGTAGTACAACCTAGGGATTAGGGGTCCTCCTGTCCCAGTCCAGTTCGAGCACTGACTTCCAATGTGACCTTGAGCAAGTCCCTCCATGGTCCTGTGTGTCTGACTCTTTTCCTTGGCTCTTGAGAAGATCTTCTTTCTTTTATGTGGTTGCCTGGGAATTTTCCAGCTTCCTAGGAAGAACAGGCAGCCCCTCTCTGAGACCCAGGCCAGGTACAGCTGTCCCTCCTTTTGGGCTGAGACCACACACAATTCAGCCCAGCCCTGAGGCAGAAGAATTAGCAGGAGGGTCTCGACACTCCTGGGGTACAGAGGTCTGGGACGGGCTGGGGTCTATGCAGCTGTGCCAGGAACAGGGCTGCTGTAGGAAGAAGGCAGCTTGTGATGAGAGCACCAGGGCCCTGGGATCCACGGCCTTTACTCACTCTGTTTGGCACAGGCTGGAGCGAGGAATTTTTAATGACAGGATTTGAAAATGTTAGCAGATTGTACATAGCTCGTGCCTGCTTTCACTAGCCAAACCAGCCAGTAATTTAATTGCATGCGTGGCTTACAGCTAACGTAGGCATGCCTGCCTGTTGCATGCCTCTCAGCCCGGTGCGGGAGGGTGGGCTGGCCCTGGGAGAGGGCACTGGGAAGCCCTGCCGATCTGTGCCGAGCCACGCGTGGCTGCCAGGGCCCAGATTCACCAGTGGGGATTGCATTCAAGGGCACAATTGCTTCCTCCCTTTGACCAGGCTTGATGTGGTTGCAGGAATACATAACCAGCATGTCCGCTGAACTCTTTTCCTTTTTATGTGGCTTCCTGTTCTAGTCCCTCTGTATTGCAATGCTGTAAGCTCCTTGAGGCAGGGACCATGGCTATATGTACCTTTGCTAAATGCTAATGCACTCGTCATGTTGCTGCCTGAGTGAGCAAGATTGCCGTAGTGTGAGCTGGCTTCAAAACTCGGTGCTGAGCTCTGTCTCACTTTCTCAAAGACTCAGGTGGTGCTGGGGTTGAAGTTGCCTGTACTGGTGAATTGGAGTGAAATATGCTGATCTGCTCTGTACTGCAACAGCACCTGAAGGGCTAAAAGCAGGAAGAACAGAACTCGGTTTTGTCAGCTCTGCACTTATGAATCATTTTTTAATCCTTAATAAAACTTCTATCGGCTTAGAAATCTTGATACTTTAAAATAACTAATGTCAGGTTGTTTCAGTTGCTGCCCCTTCACATTCATGCCTTTAGGCATTCATTCCTTGTCTTTGCCGCCCTGTATGCTGCAATCTCCTGACCATGAAACTTTAGGCTTTATTTTAACAAAGAGTGAGATTATCCACAATCCCATGACTCCAGGACCTGTGTGATCAAGGAAAAAGCATACGCCACACCACAAAAAAGCCCTGTGCTTGTCACATTAGCATTTGCTGCTGTTAGAGAAGGCCTAGGGAAGAACTAGACCCAGGCTAGGGAGGGATCCTGGCAAATGGTGGTTCCAAGATTTTTATTAGTGTCCTGTAGTAGGTGCCTCAAAATTAAGCTTCTTAGTGCCATTTTGAAGCATAGAAGTGCTATTATTTCCCTTTCACAGCTGGGAAACTGGGACACAGACACAGCTAACAGCTTGCCCAAAGTCACTCAGGCAGTCTACAAAAGAGAGGAAAAAACAAAACAAAACAAAACAAAACAAAACAAAACAAAACAAAACAAAACAAAACATGTCTAAATCCTGGGTCAGGGTCCTCATCAGTGAGCAATGAACTGGAGGTGAGTACCACCGGGTTAGCCTCTGCAGGCTGAGTTAGGGTTCAGTGTAAGGAAGCAGCCAAATGTGTGGCTGTCTATCTGGAGGGTATTTGCACTAATAAAACTGCTGAGTCTGGAAAGTTGAGTATTTTCCCGTGTGATTGCTGGTGTTTCATTTTCTGGTCATGGTGGGAACAGCCTTTCTGGTTCTTAATGGAATTAGTAAAACATCCAAACATTTCATAACTTTAATGGCTGTAGAAGTGGGAGAAACTCCAGCTGGTAGGAATAGAGATGGCTCCTGGTTTTCCAAGTCAGTTTGCCCTTTCTTTCGTGAGCTGCTTTATTTTATTTTAGTAACCTGCTGTCTTCTTTCTGTTTAAGTCTCGACGGAAAAGAAGGAGAGAGCAGGTAAACAGAGGTGCAAAGTCATCATCTCTAAGAAACACCCAAGAAATAAGTACAGGTAAGGCAATTTGCAACGTCGCAGTCTCCCGGGACAGGGCTTTCCTTAACGTTGACCTGTGTTGAATCTTCCCTTTGTGCTTTCCTGCAGCCAGTAAAGACACGGAGTCCAGGCTCTCAGCCGAACTGCAGCTTGTTCCTGCCTCCTTATCTCCATCTGTTACCCCTTCCCTTATTCTTGCTTGGCCAGTTACTCGCAGATCTCTGGCCTGAATAAAGGACAGCCCCTCCCCAGCTCTTTGTGGAGCGGGATATTTCCTTCTACACACACTTCCCTTTGAAGAAAACACTAAGTTTTAAAATTACCTGGCACATGCACACAGTAAGGCTCCTCTCCTGCAGAATGAGCACCCAGATCAACATGTGCCTGATTTTTTTCTCTCCCAGCATTGCACATGCATTAAATATGCCCATAAGAAACATACACCCACTGCATCTGTGTCTGTGCACACAGGTTGGATGAGTATCCTTCTATTTGTTTGAATCATGGAAAATTCACATTTTATTGTTTTGTGAAAATACATTTCCTATGTCCTTTTATGCAGCCAATAAACAACTAGTTAGTGAATCCATGGGCTAGTGAAAGATGGGGAGTTGTAGTGACTAGGCATCAAGCAGGAATTTAGGAATGCTGTGCTCTGTGTTAGCTCCCACACTGAGTCATCTGCATCCTCTTTGGTAAATCACATGGAGGACTGAAAAGAGATGCTCCAAATCACCTGTAAATGCAGTATGTCCCCCAATGCATCCCCCTCCCATTCACATAACTCCTTCACACTCTGTCTGCAAGAGGCCTGTATGACAAAGCCTGTATTTTGGGTTCCCAAAATCCTGCATAGGGATACTTTGATCCTGCCTGAGGCAATGCTTGCAGGCACCCCCTGTGGGAGACAGGCAAGCCTGGTCTCAGGGACGGTTTCAGCCACCTTTAGCAGACCAGTGCAAACATAGCCATTAAGTTCTTCTATTTGTAAAACAGGAATAACATCTCTTAAAAGCATCGTGACACTTTTTTGCTAAGTGTTTACATGTTCTTGGTGTATCTCGCTCTGGAAAGAGCTCCATGGAACATTTTGGAAGGGGAGAGGATTGCTGTACAGTATAACAGAGTGTGACAATGGGTAGCAGAAATGGGCTCTGAGTATTTGCAAAGAGCCTGTGATGAAAGGAGAGATGGAAGTGCAAAGTATTATTATTCTAATGACACCCGCCTCTCGCTGAGCTGTGCCTTGTGGAAGTGTGTGAACTTTGGAGCATGCCCTGATGAATGTGAACCATGACAGCTCTCAGGAGATGTAGGGGATGCTGGCAACAGTTTAATCAATTATGACAGCAATGGTAAGATCTGTCCAGATTAGAGCACTTCAAAAACTACAAAGCCTCAGGCTTCTCTGTCTAGGTTTTTTCGAGAGCGGGACAATGAAGGAAATGGATTGATTGGGGTCCTTTGAAATGTAGTAATACATCTGCTGGCTTAAATGCAAGACCAGCCAGATAGTGTTTTATCATCTGAAGACACAGGATGGTACAGGAGGTAGTGCTGTGAGTTTTACAGTTATGCCTGCCTGCAAATGGGCTAGATATGATGTTTCCCTGGAAGAAGGGTGGGTTATCTTGAACGTGTTATTGTAAAATAAGACAGGGATGAAGGAAAACAAAAGGAAAACATCACACAGAAAAGATCTTTTGGGGAATGGGTAACTGCAGAAACATCAGATCAAAGGAAGACATTTTCTGTTAGGAATCAAATTATCCTCTTCCTGTCCAAGTCAGATGGACCCATTTGAGGAACAGATAGGCAAGATAAAGCCTCAGCCAGAGTGATTTTATCTCACTCTCAAGTGTGTGTGCACGTGTGAATCTCAAATAAACACAGCATCAGAACACAGAGTTATGGAGCACAATGAATTACATGAGCATGCACGTGTTTTTGCAAAAGAAACAAACAAACTAAAACAGGTAAGGCTTGAAATTGCCAAATCAGCAAATAAGAATGAACACATCACTATTGCAACAGTATTTCCTAAATATTGTCCTCAAAAGCAAGTCACAGACTGCATAGGGTATTCAGATAGGTGACCATTTCAGGGTACGTTAAGCTGATCAAGTCATCGGAAGCCACCGATCCTTTTAAAGGGGTTCACAGGTAGCTCCTCAAAGAGCCACCCAGACATTGCACGGAGCTTCTTGTTTCACGCTGGCAGTAGTGGCTGTGTGCAGGGATGTGTCCTACGCAGCGGCTCTGCTGCACAAGGATGAGCCAAACCCTGGGGCCCCCTTGCCCCCAGTGCCCAACCCTATTTTCTGTAACTGCTCCTGACCATTAGTATTGCTCCCTGCTGCCAGTGCACGGCATGGCCTGGTTCTTAGCAATAGGAAATGTGAATCAGATGTGCAGGATTGATCCCTAGCCATGCAGCATGTTGCCACTATTTGCCCGGTGGCCTGGCTGTGCCCCTTACGTCTTCAGTGATGCGTGGCACCTTGTTTGCACTGCAGTGACTCCCTCTCTGCTGGTGTCACCCACAACATTGCTCCATCACGGCCTGATGTGGCAGAGATGGGGACAGAAGTCAAGCATGCAGGTCTCATGCCTGGTGTGTGAAGCCTGGCAGGTCTTACGCAGTCAGGTTACAAGAGCGAGAGCTGAAAATAACCTTGTAGCTGTACAATTAAGTGAGCAAACAGGGCTGGGCTTGTTCAGGAAGCAATGCACTTCGACTTTTGAGGGAAGAGCAGCTTTGCCAAAGCACCTCCACCTGCTCCCTCTGTTCCAGTGTTGATACCTCACCTGAACCCAGAGGATCACAGCAGACCTGTGGTTTTGACAGCCCTGTGTACATTGCAGGAGAGTTCACGCAACAAAGACATGATTGCCTGCTACTGTACTGTGCTGGGGTGGATTAAGCAGGGGATTAGCAGTGCAGCCCTGGCTTCAAATTCTGCTTTGGAGGTTGGTAGCAGCCCAGTTTACAGCTCTTCTTCCCTGTGTTAGGTGGGACTCTGGGGAGCAACTGTTTGGGTTTGACTCTCATTGTGCAGCCTCAGTGACATGACAATGTTTCTGTTTCCTCAGGAAAATGGGGATCAATAACACTCACTCACTTCAGCAAAGCACCTTGAGGTCAGCCTGTGAGAGATGCTGGAGGAGTGGGGACTATCATTCATTGGTGTGGACTTGCAGCCCACTGCCTACTCCATGGAACCTAAGCCACAGCTGGTAAACACAGCATCAAATGTGATTTCTTTGGCATTCTTCTCTAAAGCATTGACAGCCTTCCTTCATGTATATTGTTTGCAGTGACCTTCTGTGCTTTGTCTTTGTTCATATACCAGCTCAGACAGGGCTGGCTTTATTATCCAGCAGGGCCCCTGGTGTGAACACGAGCACCTAGAACGGTGCTGATGGTTGGTAGGACATTAGAGTACACCATAGCAGACCCTGATCCATGTACAATAAAGGGACCTAAGTAAAAGTGCTGGGCAGATGGCTGACTGCAAGTGCCTGACTTTGATGTTGCAACAACTTCTCCCTCTTTATGGCATAAAAAGGCACAGTCTGGTAGTCCTAAATACTAGGCAATGAATCACCTACTTAATGACTGTAATAGGCAGCCAGAACACAGTCCACAGCCTTTTGGGGTCTGTCCAGTGTCTACTTGCCTGTCTGTAAGCACACATCTAAAAATAATAATTGACCCCTGATTCATAGGGTCAGTACTTTTACATACCTACATTTTTATGATGAAAAAGGAAAAGTGTTTTCTTCATGGGGTTTAATTTACAAATTAAACTGGAAAATTGTTGAACTGGTGTTACAGGAATAAGCAGGGTATAATTTAAAAAAGTGAATAATCCTGAAAGTGTGTTTTCTTTGTCTTTTTTTCCCCCAGCCTTGCTGTTTTACAGATGTGTAGTCACTTTAAGAAAGTTAATTTGTCACCATTGTGAGAGAGGTTTTCACTGTTCATGCAAACGCCAGCTGCCACCCAGCTGAGTGTAAAAGAAACTTCATTTCCACCGTGAGTAGAGACCTGTCCTGAGGACCCAAGTGAAACATCTTTTGCATCCTGCTCAGTCATTAAAGAAATACAGAGGCCACTACTGCATGTGGTTTATCACCATTCAGGACGGCAGGAGGTTGCCCCACAGACATATCTCCATGGAAAAGCCCGAGGTCTCCTTCCTTATCATCTATTAAAACATGGCATCTTCTCTGCCCTAACATACATGTTTACATCCTAGTTTGGAATCCGGCATCATGACTTCCTAAAGCTTTCTTAAAGTACCTTCTACCATCATTACCTGAGCTGCAGTCTCCTTCCTTGCCTCTGATATGAAGAAATTAGTGATCACCAAGTCTTTCTCCTTCCTGCCACCTTCCCCAGCCATCAGCGAGGTTACGCAGAATGATGGCTTTTCTTCCTCTGCAATTGTGCTTTCCTGGACAGGGCTAAAAAGGCAGTTAGATGGACCTTGCGCCCAATTTTCCTTCCCATTGATACCATGGAGTGGGGAGTAGGGAAGGAAGCTGCTCTCCTTGTTTTGCCATCTTTGCTCTTGCCCGTTGATGGCCACTCTCACTGCCTGAATGCTGAGCTGAGACCATGTTACTGTGTCCTTTCCCCCACCTGACTCACTTCTATCTCTCATTCCACAGTCTGTCTCTCACAGCCATAATTACAGGCCTGACTTTGCACGTGGCTCTGGAAGCTAGATGGCTTTGGGTTTCTCTGGGGTTGTATGATGTTGTGGACAGAGATTTTATTAACTCTCATTGCAAAAATGACTGAGCCAAACCATCCTTTGAGTGTTCACAAACCTGGTTGTAAAGATGCTATAGCCTCCAGAAGAAGTGTGGACACTCCATACTTGCCCAGCAGTACTCCACCATGCTTTCTACCTTTGCTTACCCCCAGATTTCCACCACTTCCACAAAAAAGAAGTAGTTCCACAAAGAACAAGAGGACTGCAGGAGGGTCAGCAAGATCTGATGGGTCTTTTGAAGCCCGCCTTGCCTGTATCAGCATAAAAAAGGTATCTGTATTAGCATAAAAAATGTATCTCATCAGCTCAAAAGGGTTTGAAACACCAGGTCTGACCTCCCAGAGTTGCAGTTGCAATGGAAATGGTGGGCTGAGGATGGCATTCGGAGTGGTTCAGGCAGGTCTGTGAGGTGAAAGGTGGTCTTTGTTTAAGAGCACTAAGTCCCTCCACAGACACAGCCTGACTATTTATTTATTTATTTGTTTCCTGGTGAGATCTTTGGAAGATACTTTTTTCATTAAAGTGATTCATAGTCTTGTAGATATGGAGCTTTCATGAACAAGAAAGCTGGGTTTTTTTCCAGCCAGTGATATGCTAAGTTTTTCCACAAGAGGTGACAAAACCCAGAAACTTTTGAGGAGAAATTTTACTCCGTAAAAAAAATAAAATAAATATCTCTATCTTTGTCTGCTGAAGACAAGACTCACAAAAAGCAGAGAACAGTACAGCTGCAGGTTCCTAGGAAACAAAAAAATACCTTTATCTCGCCAGTGCCTACTGTGGAATCTGGCATCTTTCACCAGGCTGAGATATATGAAGGGCATCAGAGTCAGTAGCCCACAAAGAATACACAGGGGCACTAGCTTTAAATGTACCTGCAGAGGGAAGGATTAAACTTGGCTTGTATGATTAATCTAAAAGACTTCTGATGTCTTAGTACCCTTCTGACACAATCTAGTCACATTTATTTAGATCTGACTCAGATGTGTGACTATCAGCCACGAAATCAGCGGCATCAGTTTTGCAGCACAAAGCATGACCTGCAGCTCCTAATTTTTTTCTGGGCAAACTCCAGATCCAGAGCAGTTCAGCTTCCTGAGAACTGACAAGGTTGGAGCATAAAACAATCTGTCTGCTGGCTTGATGGAATAAAACCTGAACAACTCTTTACAAACACCATCCTTTGAGAGAAAGGGTCAGGAGTACGCATTAGGTTCACAGTCCTGCCTCTCTGCTCATTGTAATAAGCAAGCAAGCTTAGGACGAGCATAGGTTCAAGAATAGGATTGTCCTCACTGGTATAGAAATAGTTACATACATAGACAAGCATTAAATAAGCTCTTTTTCTTTCCTCAAACAAGCCTGTTAATTTCTGATATTTGTTTGGGTCTGAGGTAGTTAACAGCATAAAGGTGAAATCCCTAATATGTAACAGATTGATGCTGTGATATTCCAGAGGGCAAGTGAAGTTTTACTGTTTGAGAGTGGGATGTTCACTCATGGAGATCCTGGCAGAGCTGGTTAATTTTTTTTTTTTCACCCACTGAAGTTACCGCTGCAAAGGTTTTGCAGTAAGGGGAGGAGCTCTTGCGCTCTGCTCCTCTTAATATTTGACTACATCACAGTCTATGAGTGACCTATTAATTGATTAGCTGCAAACTGCTGAAATGCCAGGTTTTTATACGTGCATGTAGAGAAAACAGGGAACCATATTCAGGTCAGGTTTTAAGGTTGCGCAGAGGTCTGCAGTGGTAGATTATCTGCAGACAGTGTCTAGGGGAATTATGTACGTTGGGCATTGTGGTAAGTATCAGTCTTAGAAAAATGCTGGTTAACGTTTGAAATTCCTGGAGTCATGTCGTTTTCTACCATAATGCATAAAACGATGTGTTCTATTGCAGCTGTGCAATTTGGCTTTGGTAAAGATGAATACACATTTCTAATGACCCTTATCTACCTTGTAAATGTTTAGCTCATTAGAAGATGAATCTCAATAGTGAGGGAGACAAGCTAGGTGACAAGTCTAACTGTGCTGATGCCATAAGATGAAACTTGATAATGTGTAGCATCTTGCAAAGAAGGAATAGCTAAAATTTCTTCAGACAAATAATACAGCAGATTGATTTAGATTTGGAATAAATCAAAGTGATTATTCAAGCTAAATTGGTTGAAGTCTAACAGCCAAGTGAAAGAGATGGAAACAGATGCTAGAAGGATACATTAAGGTGAAATATCTAAAGATGTGAAAATATTGCAAGAAACTATGAACTAATTCACTTACACATGAATTTAAGGGAAAGACTTAACATTGTTGGTGGGACCTGGCAGGAGCCAGATGCCAGATGAGAGAAGATGAGACAGTGAGGGTCTGTGACCCTCAAGGTGACAGATGATGGGGTAAGCCTGAGGAGAGTTTTTCACCTAAGGATAATCATTTGCAGTTCAGTAGAAAAAAAGTAACCATGTTTGTGCCCTCTCTGTATTTTTAGCCAGGTACAGAACAGCAATTTTAATGTACTGAGACTTGAGCAAATGATTTGCAGCTCAGCTTTCCTGAAAGCAGCTCCATCTCTGTGATGGATACGTGATATTTCACTAAGTCAGGGTTGTTTTTTGGGAGGTCTTTGCAAGGCTGGTGAGTGTGAAAGATTTTCCATATGTAGAAAGCCTAGGGAGCACTTCCAATGGGTTGGTAGAAGATAGCGGAGAAAAGTGAGCTTACGTTTTACAGACACACATTTGCTGTAGAGGGATTTGCTCTTTGAACAAGCAGGATCTTCTAAGTGGGCATATCAGTACCAGCTAACAGACAGGAGGAGAGAGACAAGAACTTGACTGAAGCATGCAAGGTTTCAAAAGGAAAGGAAGATCTCTGCCATGACAAGGTTGCCCTTTCTATTCTTCACCAGGACCTCTGATACACACTCTTCTCACTTATTATGAGCAGTTGCTGTTGCAGCAGCTGGAATGAAAGATCCCTTCCATGCAAAGCATTTGTATTGCTGTATGAACAAAAAATCTTTATTTAAGAAAGGTGTGTGGGAATATCCTCCCTGGCTGAGAATGACTGGGTAAGACAACTTGTGTATGGATGGAAAATATTTACCCAGGCCTAGCACTGGTGTCCCTGAGGTTGGTGGGAGTTTTGCTAACTTTGGGAGGACAGAACCAGGTTTTGTGATGGCTCTCTGGGGCTGGGACAGGCAGAGTACAGTGGGACTGAGGTATTCTGGTAATGTGTCACGTTGTTTTAATCAAGAGACTTGCATCATTCTAGGAATGGAGATGTTTAGTGAAGGGTGGAGTGCCTCAGATAAATAAGCAACTGAAACTTGGGATGTTCATCCACCCCTTATCTGAACTAGCCAGATCTCTTTGTTGTGCAAAATGGGGCTGGAAAGCTTTTGAGGATAAACTTCCTTCTGGCATTTGATATTCTCTGCTTCTGCTTCAGCTGCAGGCACGAAATCAGCTTCACACCAGTGTCCACTTTTCAGCTCTTTGGTTAGGGCCTTCACCTCCTTTTTCCCCATGTGCCAACTGCTATGAGACACTGGCAGCAGCTATAGCTACTGGTGGAACCAAGTCCTTTCACATCCCCAGCACCTTCCCTTATACCTCTGAGTGGGGCCACTGGCTCCAAAGTCAGTTACAGCAAATTTCAACAAGATCGCCTTTGTGGAAACTAGGAATCCCACCTGCACAGGGTCTTTATTACTAAGATGCTGAGGGAAGTGAAGCAGGATGAATTCAGTTCTGTCCAGGACCTGCTGCATGGTCATGAGACACCATTTTTGTGTACTTAAGTTTTTTTACAAACATTTTCTTTTCACTGAACTTAGATGTGGTATTACTAGTAAGCAAGATATTCAGTTCAGCATAAGCTAATAACATTTTTTTTAGGCTAATGACTGTTTTGCTCTGTAGGTATCTGTCGTAAAGCTGACGTTCTGAGACAGTGTTTCTGTTGGTTTGTGTTTCCCAGATATTTAAAAGACAGGTCTGGATATGCAATCCTATGCTGAAGTGTAAAAGTTAAGGGTTTTACATATCTAGATAGTTGATTTATGGGATAAATAAGTTCTCAGAGGATCAAATTATCTAAGCTAAAGCAAGAAACAGAAGTCCAGTTAAGACAAGCTTAAAAATATGGCCCTGGAAAATGTCTGGATGAAATTTATTTGCAGAATAAATTTCCACCATTTGCAGAAGGGTCACTGCTATCACTTTATTACTGAAAAGTCAACTGCCCTTACAAGTGTTTTCATCTTCAGTGGCTGAAAACTGAACTTCTCTAGCAAGTGTATTGTAGACAAAAATCCTATGTTAGAAAGAAAACTTTTTGTCTGCTGGATTTTGCACTTTCTGACGAAGTGCTCTTTTGTAGAAGACTGACTCCTTTTGTAAAAATAGGTTGTTTATCTGAAAACACATTTTTGTTTTAAAAAAGTTTGATGCACCCAAGGTCAAGATCTGCTGTAAGATCTAATCCTTCCTGTGTTCATGCTTGACTGTTTGCAGCAACATGCTTCTGGGTTTCCAAAAGTAGCAAAAACTGCAGGGCCACTTTTTATGGCTGTTTGGAGAGGGGTTTACTTAGCTCTCTACACTATCAAATGACTCAAAAAATCACCATATGTCAGATTAGATCAGCTCAAAAATTACAGCCAGGAAACCACTGATAGCTTTTCTGGAGTTCCATGGAAGTTTACATAACTGTCATTGCATGTCATTTGGTTTAGCAGCTGCAGGAAGACCCTGGTCTCCAATAAACAGACATAATTGATTAATAGACTGTATCTGTGGCCACTGCAGTTTGTTCTGTGCGCTGAGATCTGCGCACCCAGGTCTGGATTCCTGCTGCTGAAGACACAGTTTATGCATTCATTTAGTTTAAAATCTGTATCTGCTCTGAAAAATTGTGGTGAGTCATTTGAAGAGCCCAGATCGATTAGGCCACATGCACATGTTGATAGGATTAATAATTCAGGGTGAGCCCAACTAAATCTGTGGCAAAATTTCCTTTGGCTTTTATATGACTTGGAGGTGGAAAGGATGGGAAGGTTCTTTGAGTCCACTCCCTCTGCTCAAGTAATATTGCAGGTTTCCATGACTTACTTGACTGGATCTTATAATAAAATCTCACCAGTTTTCTTATGTTTTCAAAAACTTCTTTCCTCTGATGGCTACAGAATCCTTTGCTCCGGTTGCTGTGCCCACAATCATCCTGCAGCTTAAATATTTTGTGCATGGCATTTATCACTTGGGATATTTAGATACAGCAACCATATTCTGTGTCAGCCTTTGTCCTGTGAAGCTAAACAAAACCTATACATCTCTTCTCCTCTTGCAAAACAGGCTTGCCATGTCCCTGGCCAGTTCAGCAGCCTTCCTCTGCACCTATTTCCTCGTGAATTCTCCTTTCTTGAAAAGGCATGACCAGAATCGCCTGCAGTGAATTTTCACAGGGCTGCATACACTGTTACCATTGCCCTCACCTGACAAGCTCCTTTAAACACAGATTATAAAGATGCCCTTGCCATTTCCAAGGGCTAATTTTGGGGGTGGATGCATCCCAGAGGCAGGCAGCCGCACCAAGAGAGCTCTGCCCCTTCTTCCCCCTGGGATTACTTCAGTGAATGCCTTCATTTTATGGCTTTTTAGAAGTGAAAGGCAGGATCTTGAAGGCCATGACCCTGGGGGAAAGGAGTGTCCTATCTCCTGCCCGTGACTGGCCCAGGATGGTAATGTTTGCAAAATCCAATTTTTATGGGGCTTTTGTGACATGATGGAGGGCAGGCAGGGCGGTGGGTATATATATCGTGCCATGCTGTTGTTGTCGTGGTACACCCAGTGAAGGGTGGCACCCTGAAATAAATCACCTGGGCTCCAGCAAAGTCGATACAGCAGTTTATACCAGGTAAAGACCTGGCCCCTGGGCTTGGGGTCACCCTGGAGAAATAATATATTTTCCTGGTGTCCTGTCTTTCTCAACCTCTGTCAGCACAGGGGGAGACAGCTGGGCCGGGGGGGGTGTGGGTGGGGAGTGGGGCTATCAGCAGAGCTGCCGTGGTTTTGGGGCAGACAGCCTTTTTCCTGGAATTTTCATGGCTATTATGTATAAAGAACCCATACTGTAACTTCAGAAATAAAGTTCTTCAATATTTTTTTTTTGTCTTCCCCCCCCCCCCCCCCCCGCCCCTTCTCTTTGCCACAGCTATCTGTATTTGACAGCGAGCAAGACAGTCACCGGGCTGTTTGGCCCGCTATCTTGGTTGCCGTGTGCAGGCTGACTCAGGACTCCCACGATCAGGCCGGTGGCTGTACTTGTTACAGCCCACCAGCCCCTCGTTGCCTTGCTGAACCTGTATGGCCTTTGGAGTCCTTCACTCCCAGGTCTGGCTGATGATGTTTGAACAACAGGAAAATATGCTCTCATGTCACCTAAGCAGTAAGTGTTGCAAACTTTTGAAGAAAGCTCTTTGTGCAGTACCAGGTAAAAAACCCAAAAAGCTATGCAGTTATAATGTACCCTTCATATCTCAGCATCTTCTGAATTTTCCGAGGATATCAATAATAAATAAAATGTCTTCAAAGCTATCTCCTTAGAGCAATTTTAGTACATTTAAGACATGCAGTAAAACATTCACTATGACCCACGAAATGCATATAGAAATAGATATATATTTGCCTGTGGGAGTACATTACATTGGTAACTGAAATAAACTTTTCTTTTGTATAGACTTTAAAGGAAATAAAGTGATTATTAAAAACCTCATTTAAAATCCATCAGTAAATAAAAAAGAACATACAATTAAAATGTATTTATATAGATATTCTTTACTGGAAGGATTCTGCATAGGCAATGGAGGTAGCTGGTGTAAACTGGTGCTTAGAGATCCCTTTTGATAACATCCTAAATCACTGCAGAGCTAGACACAACATCCAGTTATTCGGTGTGCTATGTTTGGGCCCATTCTTTAAGTCTCTAATTCTGCCAGGTTTTCCAGTTATAAAAGAGGGCAGTTCAGTAAACAGCAAAACTGAACAATGGATAATTTGCTTTTTTTGGGAACAGAAGATTTGCTAAGAATATTGGTCAGAATACAAATGTTTAACAACTTGAGACAAATTTGTGGAATAATCTAACTGATAAAAAGCAACAAAGTATTTCCTTTAAATATCACACCATATCTTTTTAGTAGTTATATGTTGCAAACATTTTGACTTTGCAGTTGAATGTGGCCTTTCAGTTTAGAAATTAACCCTGAAAAGAACTCTGAAAGGGGGAAGATAATAAAAAAAATACTGCAGTTTAGATAAAGATTTTCTGAGTAATACAAAGTAGTATTTTTGAGGAGTTTAGTGGGGTTTTTTTGTTGTTTGTTTTTGTGGGTTTTTTTTTTTCCTTTTGGATTGGTTGAAATGGGAATTACTTTAGCCACTGATCTGGAAAAGAAAAAAAACCAAACAACAAACGCAGTTTTAATGGCTTATAATACTTCCTTGAGTAAAAATCTGGAAGATGAAGCTTCAAAGTTTTCCTTATATTATTAAACATATCGAAGTCTCATGTTACTCCTAAAGCAGTTCCATGTTACTCCTAAAGCAGTTCAGCAGATGTACAAAAATAGTTAAGCCTTTCTTGTGAAAAATTCAAATTATGACTCCAATAAGACATAGATTTATTGTGTTTTACATGTACATTAGTCTGTACCTTCACAGTACCCATAGATAGGTAGGTGATGGTGCTGGACTGATGGATATACTATTCTTTTTTCATGGAGGAAATTTTTGCCTTAAAGCTTTAGTTTGGATGTAAGTTTTCCAAGCATTTACAGATGGAAGTATTACTTATTTTATTTGTTGGGGTTTTTTCCACAATTGTTTCTGATGTCTTCTGCATACTCCTGGAGTGGTAGCCCTTCTAATTGCATAAGGCTCCTTGTGGTGAGGTTCCTATTCAGCTGAAATTGATGTAGTTGCATTTTCCCTGGTTGTTTCTGCTGTCTGATGGCTAGATGAAATATGTGAAGAAAGCACCCCGTTGCCCCAGTGCTTCCAAAGGCCTGTGTTCAGGCTCGGTGATAAGATTCCTCTCCCTGAGAACGTGCTGTGGGTGTGCACTGAATCCCAAACCCCAGCTGCTCACACTTTGTGGAGGGGGCAACATAAATAGAGAAAAGCCATAAAACAGCGTCCAATGCCCTGGGCAAGAGCTGGAAGTTGGTTGGTGTTGATGATGAGGGGCCCAGGTACCATCACAGTGACCCTCCAGCTGGATGTGCCTGCAGCGAGATGTTGGTAACAGAGTCTGGTCTGTGTACAAATGCACAGGGAACACAGGACTCAAAGGTCATTTATTTGCCCATGGCAGGGCCCCGCTGTTCTCTCCTTGTCCTGATGTGAACTTCTGATTATCATGTTGCATGCTTTGAAGTTTATTAACTTCTTTAGTCACCCTGTGCCCCTGTGCATAAAAATACATGTGTGTGAGCACTGCTCCTCCAGCCAGGCTGGCTCAGACAGTAAAGCAGCACCAGCGTGAGAGATGTGGAGGTACAGACCATGTGCCTGAGAACATGCAGGTTTGTATAACAGCATCTCACAGACTGGGCTGTGGAGGATATTTAAAGAGCTCCTATAACGCAACAGCTTAGCTGGGGCAGGGGAAGGAAAGACCTTCCTGTTCACACCCAAACTGGTTTGCTTTGGGAGATCTCTCGTCTCCTAATCCTGCAGTGCTGGGAGGGGATGCAGCTCCTGCCCCAACACAAGAGCTGCCCTCCAACCCAGGCACCAGCCAGAGGTGGCATGGCGTGAGGAGGGACAGGCTTGTCTCATCCACAACCCCTTCCCCTGCTACCAACTAGTCCATGCCATGAGGGCTGCCGCAGCCTGTCCTGTAGATAGGAGAACAACTTAGCTTTAACTTACAGCCCTGTGCAAAGATTGCGCCACTGTGCAATCTCCAAAGCAAGACAAGGGCAGACTGTGTCTCTGAGGGAAGCCTTGCTCCCTGCCATCCTCTTGCTCCGCCTGTGTGGGACAGCTTTAGTGTAATGTTAGCTAATGCTGCCTGCAACATGCACTGGATGAGCTGTACCAGCTGGTACCCCCAAGGATCAGCACAAACCTTCATTCCTCTTTCCACTCACCTTTCCTGTAAAGCTTTTTCTTGTGAGATCAGAAACTCAGTGACCTTGGCAGCGAGGGAACTGGAAAATGGGTTTAGTTGGAAGATATGACTCAAAAGCACAGTTCAGGCCTCAGATATCTTCCCCTGGGGATTACAGAGTGAGCAATACTAAAATCAGTGTGTCAAGATGTCACCAATCATGCATTGGAAGAAACTTTACATGGCAAGATGAGAGTGCTGCAGTCGGTGCTCTGAGTTTAAAGAAATGTTGCAATTCAATCAACGTCCCTTCGTTTATCCTAGTGTATGCTTCTCCGTTCAGCAGGAAGCCTATTTCATTCCTTTTATTGCTGCCGTGCTCTTTACTGCTTCCCCCTCCATGAGCATCTATCACAGATCCGTTCACGTCCTCTGCCTCTGATAGCTAACGGGCACCTGTCACCAGACCGGTCTTTGATGATGCTCCATCGATCACCCAGAAGGAAATGGTTATTGAGTGGGTGGCAATCAACTTTTTACCTCTCCCTGGAGCCAGAGTGCATCAGTGCTTTCCAGCACTAGGCAGAAGCCTCCTGGAAGGTATTTTTTGTGCTACATTTCCTCACGTGGAAGGCTGGTGTGCCAATGCAGAGTCACAGGGCTCAAGAGACATAGCTGCAATTTCTTGCTGAGTCTTGCTTTGAACTTAGTGCTAGAGGAAGGTAGAAAAGGGAGCTGGGGCTGGGGACCAGCATCTTCTGGCTGGCAGGTCCTACTTTCCAAGTCAGAGCTGCTGTTGAAATCAGGGGAGAAATGTCCTGTTGATGCCAAAGGTTTCTACCACCCCTCCCACCTTTGCAAACACAAACCTAAACTGAGAAAGACTGTGGAAACATGTTAACCATGACTGGAAGAAGGAAGCCCAAATGCAGATGCTCAGTGGGAAAGAAATAATTAGGATTAAATCTGAGTTAGTAATATATACTGGTACAACCACTGTCCCAGCATTTGCTGGAAAAATCTGAATTTTCAGTCTGAAAGAAAAGAAAGACAGAGAATTAAGAAGAGACAAATCCTCTGTGTTTTCTTACAGCAGTAGACAGCAAACCACAGCCTGTGTGTCCCGATCCTTAGCGGCACTTAGGTAGCTAACTCCTTTAATTCCCATTAGCACTAGCAGATAATTGCATTTGAAGACGTAAATGTTAACCAGCAGGACTCAGAAGGACTCAAGACACTACAAGGCTGGTAGGCACAAGATGCTCTCAACACACACCTTTGAAGATAGACCCAGTGTTGTTCTCTCTGTACACATCTTTCACACATTTGGCTAGCTGGGGCTCAGCAGGACTTGTTGGCAAACTGGTGTGACTGCCAAGCACCCCTATGCAGAGAAATCCAAATGGATTCCACATGGATGCAGTCTACAAGAAGTAGAGTTAGAGTACACATGTATATGAGCAGTAGTCAAACTGGGTTTGTGTATTTTAAAATATCTAACATAATTTCAAAGCAGCGTAATCATCTGGATTGACTTTTTCTTCCTGCTCTGTTATTTTCAAATATTTACAGCAGCACTTCTAACTGCTATCTTTAACCAGTGGATACAAGAATATGTGGTATTTCAGGCTTTAAAACATCCTATGCAACAGCAGAGCAGTTTGCCAGTACTTACAGAATGTATTGGTTCCTTCTTTTCAAATGGATCCCGGACTGTGTTTTAGAGGGAGGAAAAGCAAAGGTGGGATAGGTATGTACTAATCCCAGTAAGATCCTCAGATGTAGGGCCGTTTGCACTCACAGCAGCAAAGTTGGTGTGATTCTGGGCTGCTGACACACGATGCTTCACATCTGCCTGTGCATTCACATTTGAAGTGCTTTGCAGATGTGTTTTAATGATGTCATGAGTTTCCTAACTGATGTGCAATCACGTTCTGCCTTCACCTGATATGGTGTGGTACATAGCATGATGCACACCTCATTCTTTAAGGCATTAGACCCAGATCCACTGAAGTTTTTCTGCGTCAGAGCGCTGTGATTTGTGAACAGCCCTGGCAAACCAGGATGACTGATGAGACCACAGCTCTCGGCAGCACCACCTCCCTCCGGCTGCCACACTGCACCTCCTAGTAAGGGTCTTGAGGCAAAGTGTGACAGCTCACTTCAAAATGCCACGTCAGAAACCGTGGCAGTTCAGATGCTGATTGATGAGCAGCTGTGATGCCCCAGCTGTCTGGACAGTGAGGACAGCTGGCTGCATCACCTCGGCAGCCAGATGGCATGAAGCCGTTCCCTGTCAGTCAGAGCTTGAGGTCCTGCAGGACAGCAAGTTCTCCGTGGGCCTGACATCCAGCCTTGTCCTATGGCCTAACTCTACCAAGATCCTCAGTTCTGTGTCCGTCACATCTGTCTGCATGTGACAGTTTGTTTTCTCCCAGCTGTGTGTGTTTGCGCTTTTCACGCTGGCTTTGATTTGTGCTATCTGTTTGGGCCAACTGGCTAAGTGTACCGGGATTCCTGTGAGCGTTGCTTTTGAATTTAATACTATTTCTAGTGAAAGCCTGGCAAATAACTCAAAATGAGTGCTTTGTTTGATGAAGCTCCTCATTTTCTGTTCACAAATGGTCCATGAATAGAGTGCAAAATTATCTACTGCAGCCATTAGAAAGTTTTTTGCAAATTTCTTTTGGGAAGTAACTCTTGATCTGCAGCGGACACGTCACTCGTGTTAGTGCTGCAGATGTGTAACTTACCAACATATGTAACTAATGTAACTAATCAAAGCATTTGAATTCCAACTTTTTTTTTTTTTTTTAATTTTGAATTTAAATGCCAGTTTGAATTCCACTGGCTGATTTCAGCCTAAGCAACTGGTGCAGTATGGATGGTTGCCTGATCCAAAGAAGGAAATTGGCAGAGAAATGAAACCAGCACTCAGTGTCTTCTCCACCCTTAGACTGGGGTCCCCCAAAGGGTGGGGGGATGTGCAGCACTAGCAACAGCAAGCAGCAGTGATCTCTGCTTTTGTACCACGTGCATGAATGTGGCTCAGCAGCAGAGTGGAAGAAATCAGGGGCTGGTTAGTTGCCTCTCTTTTTTGTTGGAAGAGGAAATGATGTCCTTCTCCATGCTTCTCCTGGAGAAAGGTTCTGGTAGGCCACCCCAGACACAAAAAATCTTTAATATTTTCTCCCAGGGACAATGTGAGCAAAAGGATTTAAGTATCCCAGTAAGGAGAAGTGTCTGTGCCAACCTAGTTTGTGTTTGTGGCCAGGGACCATGACAGTTTACCTGACTTACCAGATTAAAGTTAACATCATTTTTGAAAACTTTCTCCTCTCCCTGAGCTTCTGTGGGAACATTGCTGGAATTTATTGAAATTTGTACATCCACCCACGGCACACTTCAAAATGCTGCAAAACAGTCAAGTTACAAGGAGTGGTAAAATGTCAGGTTTCCCAGTTTCCTCTTCCTCAATTTGCAGATGCTGGCATTTTTTTTTTTTTCCTATAACAAGGAATAAGTAGCATCACAAAGGCATTCTGCATCAAAAGGCCTTTCATTCTGCCTTGGCTTTTAGATGGCTTCCGATCCAGATCTACTATAGATATCTCCTTTTGGCTACTATTGGAAGTTCCCTGCAGTGTGCAGTAAACATTCACTTCATATCACACATCTCACCCTGACAAGCAAATCCCCTGCATATCAATGTGGCCCTGTGAAGAGATTTTGCTTTTTTACATTCCTTCCACTCCCAGCTGTTAATTTGCACTGACTAGATAGCAGGGGGTCCTACTCTGCCCCAGAGATACGCTTGCAACTTCCACTGACTTTAATAGGATTTGCGTGAACATACACAGTCAGTCCCGCAGCAGAATTCAGACGAGCTGGCTGGAAATTTCAAAGTCATCAAGGGGTTTTAAACACCCAGTTTCTCTAACCTTCAATAGGAATGAAGTGTTCAAATCTCAGGTAATTGTTAAAACCCACGGAGTTCACAATAACTAACTAGGTCTAGTTTTATTGTCTTTTACATAAAGCAAATCTACAGCCTGTAATCACCCTGCACAAGGTAAAAAAAAAAAAACCAAACAAAAAACAAAAACCAAGAGGGCAGGAGTTAGCCTTTCACTTACAGAGATTTTATTTGAATTGCCACACTTTCATAGGTTCAGTTACTGCAAGTGTGAATTACGTCTACAAACATTTTGACAGACCTGCAGAGGACTGAAAACATCTTCCCCTGCCACCACTGTTTGTAGGAAATTATTTATGGGTGCTACTGATAAGTATTTCAGATTAAAACTGAACTATTTTAGATTAAAAGCATAGGAGAGTACTAAACTGTTCAGGAAACCTGTAAATGGAAATATTAGGTACATGTATAGCATTGTGTCTGATTTCCTTTATCCACTTGAGGCATAATCACCAGTTATTAGATCAGGAGAGCTTTACCAAGTTGTTTAAGTACACAGTGGAACTGTCAAAGGCATCTAAACAGTTAGATGTTCAGTTCCCACAACTTTCAGAGAATATATGCATCAAGAATACACGTAAGGAATGGGTTGGGATTTGTGAGTAATTTAGATCCTAATTCATTTAAAAAAAAGGAAATCACTTAAACGTTCTTTAAAAGTCCATTTTTCAAAGATACCGTTTGGTTTCTTTGGTGCCTCAGTTCTAGTTTGGCCGTCCCTCTAGAACAGCATGTTTCTGCTGATGGAGCTGATACACACAGGCAATGCAAAAGAACGTGATTAACTGCTTGTTTTTTAAATATTAACCAAGTCTTCACTTTTCCAATTAAAATCTATCAAATTAAGCAAATTGCATGGGGGATTGGAAAGAAAAAAAAATCCTTCACTTAATTATTTAGCCAATATTTACTGGGTAGGAGTGTATTATTAACACAGCAAAGGAGGCTATTAATTACTATTCACAGCATTTCTAATAAAAAAATGGCATCTTCTATTTCTATATAAGAAATATTGTCACTAATAATCCATCCTAAATTTTAAATGTGGCGTAATAAACTGGATGTGCCATTTCTCTGTTCTGTACTGACACATGCTATATGAGGAAGATGAACTTTTTTCAGGGCTGTGTCAAAAGGCTTTTTCTTGGTGACCTTTAATCAACTGGTTTCCAATTATGCAGAAGTCTAATGGTGTATTTGTATATTTGTAATTTATTTTCCAGCAGAAATCTCTGCTTTGGCATCACCTGCTTTTCACTTCCATTGTGATAACATAGACAAGCAAAAATAGAAATGAAAAAAATGAAGAAAAAAAGCTATTTCCTTTACTCTTTGCAAAAGTTTTAACATGTCATCTGTTGCATAAAGGATCTCCATGTGTAATCTGTTTATTAAGAGAAAGGAAGTGTGAGGAAAGATATTCTGAGGTAAAGATACTTGAATTGGTGTTGCTAAGGTCAGGCTTCAATTTTCTGCTTGATTTTAGATGCCCCATGTGAACTCTAGTTAGTCATCCATGACCTGCGTCCCTGAAATCCACAGTGTGTCATGGAAGGAAAAGACAGCTAAAGGAAACATTTTGAAATCTTTTAGGCTATCTATCTATTTGGTGTTAGGATCGCTTCTGCCTAAGCAACTTCTGACAGATGTTTGTCAAATTATTTTTTTAATGTTAGATTTCTTGCTACAATTAAAATCCATATATTTTATCCCAGCCTCAGCATATAAGAAGAGCTTATTCCTTGTGCCTCTCAAGTACTTCAAGACTGTTTTCATGTCTCCTCTCAGACTTCCCCTAGTCCAAGACAATCCCAGTTCTTTCCTCCTGGGTCACATTTTTCTCTGCATTGCATTCTTGCTGCGCAGTCCGTCCTTCCTAAAGCTGGATGTGCTATTGCAGGGCTGAGCAGAGCAGGAGGGATGTTTCACATGTCTTACAGGTGATGGTTTTGTTTGTACACACCAGTGCTGTATTTGTCTTTTGAACAACAGCGTAACATTGTTGACTTGTGTTCAGTTTGCAATTCAACATAATTCCCAAATGGATTTTTTTTGTCTCTCCACCTGTTCTTTCAAATTTGATCTCATTTTTCCAGGCCACCCCTCTAATTTGTCACATTTTTTCTGATTCCTGTTCTATTCTTCAGTGTGTTTAGACTGCCTTCCTAAGCTTAATTTTATCTGTAAATGCAGCAAACACACTTCTATCCCTTTTTTCTCATCATTCATGAAAATATTGAACTTTACCAGACCTAGGAAAGAACTCTGTAATTACCACCTGATACAATCCTACCATTTTGATGCCAAATCATTGATAAATTCCTCTTAAAATGCAGATTTCCAGCCAGCTTTGCATGCCTTTTCTGTGTAGTTTAATCCTGACCATGTTTTCTTAGCTTACTTATGAGAATATAATGTGAGACAGCGTCAAAAGCCTCACTAAAGTCAAGATGTATGACATTTTCATTTCCTCCGCTACCCACAAGGCTTGTTACCCTGTTGTAGAGTTGAATTAGATTGGTTTGATGTGATTTGATCTTTACAAGTCTATGCTGGCTGCTACTCCTTTCCTTGTTACCGCCCAGATGCTTACAAGTAGTTAGATTATTTGTTCCAGATTTTTCCAGAAATAAAGTTAAATTGTCAGACTGATAATACCCTAGCTCCTCCTTTACTTCTTCATACAGATAGGTGGTCTGCTGACTCTTCTTCAGTTTTCTAACCCTACCCTCTTGCATGAGTTCTCTAAGAGATTTACTAATGCCTGTAAGTATCTTGGGATAAATGTCCTAATGCCCCACTGAACTGGAAACATCTGCCTTATCTAAGTATTCTCTAATCTGATCTTGCCTTGTTGTAACCTGAGTTGTTGCCCTTTGGTTGTATCAGCCATCTAGTCATAATTGACCTTTCCAGTGAAGGCTGAAATAAAAAAGGCACTAAACATTTCACTTTTCTGGGACTCATCTGGCAGGAACTTGTTCTCTCCATTTAGCAGTGAACCACTGTTTTTCCCTGGAGTTCTTTTCTCTGCAAATGTGCTTACAGAAAGCTTTTTGCTTCCTTTGCTAATTTCCTCTCTTTTTGTACCTTTGCCTTTCTCAATTTTTCCCCACATATTTCTGCTATTCATTCGTACTTGTCTTTAGTATTTCAATGTAGTTTTCTCTTCCTGTACATTTTATTTAGCTCCAGGTCATTGAAGAGCTCATGGTTTAGCCAAATTGTTTTCTGATTACACTTCCTATCCTTCCTTCATGTTGGCATGGCTTCTGATTGTACGCTCACTGTCATTTCTTTAAAGAATTGCCAACTCTTCTGGACTCCTTTGTCACTTCAACTTGTTTCCGAGGAGATCTCACCCACCAATTTACAGTGTTTATTGAAATCTGCCCTCTTGAAATACATTGCTTTTAGTTTTCTGTTTTCCCTCCTTCCTTTGCTAAAGATAGTGAATTAAGTCATTTCATGGTAATTATAGCTCAAGATTCCCTGTCTGTAAACTGGGATAACATCTGTTTGTCTCTGTAGGTTATAAAACCTTGTGGGGAAGAAAAAATTTCATTTGCTTTTCCTTTTTTTTTTTTTTTTTTTTTTAATAAAATACAACACAATGCAAGAATATTCCAGTATTAGCTGATTCCTCTAAAGAAGCCCTTGTTCCTCTGCCCTCTCTAGGGACCAGGAGTATCTTTCCCTTCCTACAGTACCATGTTTCTGTCTTTGACAGATAGCATGGCTAGGTCTCTGCTCTGCCATTCTGCTCTAATATCTCACCATCTCCTTTGTGGTCATCTTCCTAATTGACTGCTGTTAAACAGGTTGAAGAGTAAAGGCAGTTGTACTGGTAAATATATCCTAATAGCAATGTAAGTACAGACAGTGACAGGAGAAATAGTCATATTTTAATATATTATATATATTGTGGGGCTTGATGCCAAATTAGAGCAAGACCCAAGTGCACAGCAACGTGTGTGTGTGGATTTCCCCTACATGTGGGCTCTAGATACCATGTGGATTGTGGAATGTGGATTTTCAGGTCTGGAAGCAGCTGTGGTACAGTCCAGCCAGCACCTCAGCATGGATATTCAGGGGAACATGTGGAGCCTACACATACTCCAGAGACCAGACACAGAATCATATTCTCTCTGCTGTTCAGGGAGGGGCAAAGGCTGCCATGCTGCCAACAGGAATGTAAAGAATTTCCAGATACAGATATCTGGTTGCAACCCTTCAATTAACTGGAAAGAGCAATAAATGTGGGGCACTTGGTCATCTGCTCTGCATTCATGTAAGCACTGTCTGGAAGTGGAGAAGAGTTAGGAAATATCTACAGTGTCATTCTTTTGAATTCCTCCTGTGCGAGCCTCTTCCCTTGCACTAAAATATACACAACTGCAAGCAGACATAAAAAGTAGCAGAGTAGTTAAGTCTGGCCACATGTATCATGACTGTGTACCAGGACAGTGAGAAAGTGGGCTTACGATGTTGGCCGGAGAAAATGGTCAGTTAGTCTTGTACTCATTTGCTTGTTTGAGTGAGTGCTGTTGGCACATTGTCATGAACGGCAGTTGCTGAATCCAGCTAGATGTGGCAGAAAACATGGGCAAGAAACTGGAGGAGCTGGCAGTCATGGTGCAGCAGGAAGACTATGCCATTATCGCCATCACAGAAACATGTTGGGGCAACTCATACAACTGGAGTGCTGCAATAGATGGCAACAAACTCTTCAGGAGGGTTAGGCAAGGAAGGAGAGACGGTGCAGTAGCTCTGTATGTCAGGGAGTGTTTCGACTGCCTAGAGCTGAATGATGGTGACAACAGGGTCAAGTGTTTATGGGTAAGAATCAGGGCCAACAAGGTGGATATCATGGTGGGAGTCTGTTAAAGACCACCCAACCAGGATGAAGAGGGAGAGGAATCATTCTACTAGCAGCTGGGGGAAGTCTCAAGATCACTACCCTTGTTCTCATGGGGGACTTGAACCTACCAGGAGCCTGATGGAAATACAACACAGCAGAGAGGCAGCAGTGTAGGAGGTTTCTGGAGTGTGTGGAAGACAACTTCCCAAACAGCTGGTGAGTGAGCCAACCAGGGGACATGCCCCACTGGGCCTGCTGTTTACAAAGAGAGAAGGACGAGTGATATGGTGGTTGGAGGACATACTGGGCGTAATGATCATGAGATGTTAGAGTTTCCAGTTATCAGAGAAGTAAGGAAGGGGGCCAGCAGAATGGCTGCCTTGGACTTTTGGAGGGCTGACTTTGGCCTGTTTAAAAGCCTGGTTGACAAAGTCCCTCCGGAGATAGTTCTGAAATGCTGAGGGGTCCAGGAGGGCTGGATATTCTTCAAGAAGGAAATCTTAAAGGCGCAGGAGCAGGTCATCCCCATGTGCTGAAAGACAAGGCAGTGGAGGAGAAGACCGATCTGGCCGAAGAGAAAGCTTTGGCTGGAACTTGGGGGAAGAGGAGAGTTTACCACCTTGGGAAGAAGGGGCAGGCAGCTCTGGAGGACTACAAGGATGCCACGAGGCTATGCAGGGCGAAGACTCAAGAGGTGAAAGCCCAGCTAGAACTCAGGCTGGCCACTGCTGTAAAAGATAATAAAAAATGATTTTTTAAATACGTCAGAAACAAAAGGAGGGCCAAGGACAATCTGCATCCTCTATTGGATGTGGCAGTGAACATGGCCACGGAGGATGAGGAAAGGCTGAGGTACTTCATGCTTTCTTTGCCTCAGTCTTTAGTAGTAAGACCACTTATGCTCTGGGTACTCAGCTGGAAGACAGGGACAAAGAGCAGAATGAAGGCCCAACAGTCCAGGAGGAAACGGTCAGTGACCTGCTGCTCCACTTAGACACGCACAAGTCTGTGGGCTGGACGAGACCCACCCGAGGGCACTGAGGGAGCCGGAAGAGGAGCTCACTCAGCTGCTCTCCATCATTTATCAGCAGCCCTGGCTAACGGGGGAGGTCCCAGAAGACTAGAGGTTAGCCAGTGTGACACCCATGTACAAGAAGGACAGGAAGGAGGATATGTGAAATGACAGACATGTCAGCCTGACCTCAGTGCCAGGGAAGGTTATGGATCAGATCATCTTGGGTGCCATCACACGGCACATGAGGTACAACCTGGAGATTAGGCTCATCCAGCATGGGTTTATGAAAGGCAGCTCCTGCCTGATGAACCTGACCTCCTTCTACAGCAATGTGACCCACCTAGTAGATAAGGGAAAGTTTGTGGATGTTGTCTACCTGGATCTTAGTAAAGCCTTTGACCCCATCTCCCACAGAATTCTCCTGGAGAAACTGGCTGCTCATGGCTTGGATGGGTTTACTCTATGCTGGGTGGAAAACTGGCTGGACAGCCAAGCCCAAATAGTGGTGGTGAATGGAGATAAATCCAGCTGGTGGCTGGTCACATGTGGTGTTCCCCAGGGCTCAGTACCGAGGCTAGTTCTGTTTAATATCTTCATCAACAATGTGGACGAGGGGATTGAGTGCACCCTCTGTGAGTCTGCAGATGACATCTAGTTGTGGGGGGCAGCGTTGGTTGGCTTGAGGGCAGAAAGGTTCTGCACAGAGGGATCGACAGGCTGGACTGATGGGCCAAGGCCATTTGTATGAGGTTCAACAAGGCTCAGTGCCGGGTCCTGCACTTGGGTCACACCAACCCCACACAATGCTACAGGCTGGGAAGCTGCCTGGTGGGAAAAGCCCTGGGGGTGTTGGTTGACAGCTGGCTGGGCATAAGCCAGCAGTGTGCCCAGATGGCCCAGAAGGCCAACAGCATCCTGGCTTGTATCAGAAACAGTGTGGCCAGCAGGACCAGGCCAGTGACCGTCCCCCTGTACTCGGCACTGCTGAGGCTGCACCCTGAATGCTGGGTTCAGTTTTGGGCCCCTCACTTCAATGCGGGTGTAGAGATGCTGGAATGTGTCCAGAGACGGGCAACGGAGCTGGGGAAGGGTCTGGAGCACAAGTCTGATGGGGAGCAGCTGAGGGAACTGGAGGTGTTCAGCCTGGAAAGGAGGACACTCGGGGGGGTTCTTATTGCTCTTTACAACTTCCTGACAGGAGGTTGTAGCCAGGTGGGGGTCGGTCTCTTCTCCCAGATAATAAGTGGCAGGACAAGAGGAAACAGCCTCAAGTTGCACCAGGGGGAACGTTTAGACTGGATATTAGGAAAAACTTCACTGAAAGGGTTCTGAAGCATTGGAACTGGAACATGGGCAGCCTGTTGCAGGGAGGTGGTGGAATCACCATCCCTGGAGGTGTTTAAAAAATATGTAGGTGTGGTCTTAGCTGTAGAGGAATGAAGGTGGGTTAATTAGCATTGATAACATACAGCTGTGGGCTGGCTTCAGGGGTGGTGGGTTGGCTGATGTAGATAAGGTGCAGGTGTGGCTGGTTCTGTTAAGGGGTTGGGCAGCCAGTGAAGAGGGAGCAGCTGAGGGAGAGAGAGGAGGAAGAAGAAGAGGGAAGAGAGAGCATGCCCTGGGTGAGCAGAGACTAGGAGAAGACAGCAGAGGGACTGGCATGAAGAGATGTTGGTATGAGATGGTAAAAGACCTTGTTGCAGCTGGCTAGTTTGGAGAGTGCTGCGACACTTAGCAATGTGGTCCAGTGGTGGACCTGGAAGTACTAGTTAATGGTTGGACTTGGTGATCTCAAAGGCCTTTTCTAACCTAAATATTTCTATGATGTGTAGCTAACTAGATTTTGCTGGAAATTAACTGTCAAATTAGTGTTTTAATTGGTAATGTCAAGTTCTTAATATCCATTTATTTAGGGTAATTATATATA
The DNA here is from genome assembly GCF_015220075.1 of Falco rusticolus. Classification (NCBI taxonomy): domain Eukaryota; kingdom Metazoa; phylum Chordata; class Aves; order Falconiformes; family Falconidae; genus Falco; species Falco rusticolus. The sequence goes on along the minus strand of NC_051189.1, from coordinate 15,560,987 downwards.
AAAAATAATGTTTGTCAGAGAAAATTTCTCAGGTTCAGGCCAATATTTCAGGTGCTTAAGAAAGACAAGTGGGAGATACAGGCTGAAGGATGATCTTCCCCATAAAAATCGTTTGCTCAGCAGATATTCTTCAGGGGTGTAGGTGATTTAGTTTGAAATTCCAAGTCATAGGTACTCTGAATTGTGTCTTTCTGCCTTTCCACTTACAATTGCATCCCTTTGTGTAAAGAAGCAATATATTAAATAGAGGATTTGAGCCTGGGTTTTCCTTGTTCATGGTTGTGCTAGTGCCCCTGGAACTACTGAAACATGTTATTTCCTTTTTTTCTCCTGTGCCAGCTGTTTGTTATCATCCCTGTGCTGGAGGATTCTGCCTCCACAGATCTGTGAGACGAAGGGAATGAGTCAGTGCAAAATCAGAAAACCAATCGAATTATTGCAATTGTATTATTAAATTAATTAATTCTTACATCTTCAACAGAGAAGATTGCCCAAAACTCATCCATAAGTCTTTTGCATATAATGAGCAAAACCAGTATTAAAATTCTTGTTTCTGCTCATGGTATTGTGTGAAGATGGTTCCTCTGGATTTTTGTATAGTACTCTTAAAAGGTCTCCAGCTCATCTGAAGTAAAGCTATAGGGAGAGACAAAGAGAAGGAATTGAAATCACTAACATTTCTGCAAGAGGGGAAAACTAATTCCTGCCATGCTCTACAACCAACCTCTTGAGAAATGCACAAAGGAATTGACACTTGTAAACAGAGAAAAATGAAAATGAACCCAGGCTTTTATCATCTGAGTGCAGCAATGTCTCAGATGCCAGGATTAGGAGATTTCTATTTCAGAAACTGCAGGAACATTAGTCTGTACATTAAAGCTAAAATACTTTGTGAAATAGTGAGCCAGATGCAATGTGCATGAGTAGCTTTTCACTGCCTTGCTCTAGAAGATGTCTTGAGTACCACACAAAACACGATGTGACTCCAATACAAATGTGTTCTATTTAGCCAACGCTACCGAGGGATCATAGAAAAAAATACTGCTGTGCTCTTGGCAGTGTCTGATACAAGTTTATGATGTCATTCATTCATTAAATACAATCTGAGGTATTTTGTGCAGCCATTGTGTGTCAGAAAGTGAAATGATCACTTTTCTTGGCAGCATGTGCTATCAAGAGTGCATTTTTTTCCCCATAATTTCTGTAAGCAATGGAGCAGCAACATAGAGTGTGATTTGGCAATGATGATTCTCAGAATAAATCTTAAGTATGTAAATTTTACTCTTGCCATGTACCTATTCTTATTCTATCATCTGTATGGACTAAATAATGTACAATCTGAAAGCATCCAGCGCTGAGGCTTCCTTTATTGTATAGACATGTCAGTGATGACTGATGATTTTCACTTTGTAGATGATTTTGAAAGTTTAACACGGGCAAGGTAGTGGCAATTGTCTTGCACAACTCTTAGGATGAAAGTATGTGCCATTACATCCTGCAAAGTGGAACAGATTCTGAAATTCTAGCATTGGGATCTGAGATGAGAAAACGGCAGAGATCTCTCTGAGATGATTTCCAGGTTATGAGGTCTGGTTACCTTCTGACTTGGAAAACAAAATAAAATCAACATTGTCAGCATAGGTAACATGTAAACAAATTCCAAGTGGAATGAAATGGGTTGAAAAAAATCCAAATGGCTTTCTTTAGGTTTTGGCTTATTAAAAATGTGTATTATCAATTATGATATTAAAAAAGCAAACAAACATGGTTTTCAAGTATCGTGGATCTTGTTTACATTGAAAGCTTCTTCCTCTTCTGAAAACTAAACGTCAAAATTTGATGTGATTTCCTGCAGTATTTCAGTTGTCTTGGAACTACGTTTTTTTTGGCAAAAGTGACGCTTAAAATTGAATGCCACAGGTCCATTAACGGTTAGTATTTGTGTACAACCTCACCCTTGAAGTTGCTGTCTGATTTTTTTTTTAATGTTTTCAAATATTCTTAGAATATGTTAAGTTCTAAATACGTCTTCTAATCTTTTGCAGTTGATATAAGCAACTTTAAGTGCATCTGTAAAAGGACAGGATCATCTAAGCTATATTATATGTTGGCCACTATATTCTTTTCTTATGCAACCGTCTTCAGTAGCTGGCTAGTTTATGTTGCTAGAAAGAATGTAAATGGAACCAAGCAGATATGCAGTAAACAATTTTTGTGTGGATCATTAAAAGCATTTGTGAAATATGCTCTGTCATTGCTTCAGATAATTTTCTACACTTACAATGAAAAAATTGCTAAGGGGACTTTCAAGCTTCCTATGATTCCTTTCACGCCCTCATTTTTTTGACCAAGACACCTCTACTGGCTTGGCATTTGTAGTGTTGTACAGCTGGTTATTGATTTTTTCGTTCTTAGATGATATAATAAGACATATTTTTTCTCTCTGTTTCTAATGTGTAATCACCTGAGATGAAATATCACGCCCCATCCTCTTATTCTGAATGATGAATAATTTGAGATTGAGGATAAAATTTGAATAGAAAGTTGCAATATGGAGTTACCTCTCAGTTGTGGGCTGGAATTGCAGCCAAGTGTCACAGGAATAGTTTTCTACATCGGTATGGGGTTAAAAAAAAAAAAAAAAAGGATATTTCCTGAAAAGCAGAGCACACTGAATTCTCCATGAACAAAACAACCTCAAATGCCCTATGACATGTGAAGATCATCTCTGGAAACTTAGTGGGTCTCTTACTGCTTTTTTACTCCACCATTTTTAACATGTTTTCACCACTGACAACTCCAAATGCTCTACAGATGTCACAGTCTCTAGTGATAGCCACACATACATAATACTCCTTTTTTCCCCCCTTGTGAAGCTGACCTCACCTTAACCACCCTGAGGGGCTGAGGAAAACCTCTGCCTCACATAACTACAGCCACCCCAACACTGCAGGTGTATTATATCATTATATTATTAGCTCCACAGGAACAAGCGAGAGGACATAAATCTGCTGTATGAATGTCAAATGGGCTTCAGCTGAAGCATATATTTAATGCAGTGTAAATGACTTGTATTTACAGATGCGTCTTATGCAATTGCGTGTGTCAGGCTGGTGAAATGTGGCTGACATTGGAAGTCTTGATGACGTAACCAAGATGAGGTCAGTAAAAATGCATGCCGTTTATATGTCACCAGAGGCCTCCTGCACAAGCGCAAACAGGTGGGACTTATTTTTATTACGGTTTTGATTAGCTTTGGAGGGAGTAAACATGCTAGTTTTTAAATAACTCTGTGATCTATGCACTATGAGCTCGACTGTGATTATTGTTAGTCATTTCAGTGGAACAGCTAAGCAAATTAACGGGTACTCTGGAGTGGGATTCATCTGAAGTGAACACATGTTTTGAGAATACAGGCATCTACAACTCAGTAGCTCACCTCAGTCCCCCTTTGTAGCCAGAGGAGAGTCAGTCAACCAGTGTAATCCTGCATCCATTTTAGCCAAAAGTGGATGTTTCTGTTCAGTGTGAATCATTTCTCCCAACCACTATTGGCTTTGTTGGTTTGGTCTCCGTTGGCTAGAGCAGGCACCTGGACAGCTGTCTCCAATACAGATGTTTACACCACAAGGACCTTGAGAGAGATATCTTAGGCCTTGGGTAAGCATGGCTGAGCCTAGATCAAGGTTAATTTTGTTTGTTGGATAGGACTTAATCTGGCCAGCTGTGACTTCTGGTTTAAGTAGCTATGGATGAATTTGGCCACTCATTTTGACCTCGTGAAGAGACCTAAGAAATTTTGAAAAGAAAAATGTGTCAGGAGGGCAGAGGAAACCAGGGTAAGAGAATGAATTTTACTCAGATGAAGAGTGGTCATGGGGTTAATTTCATGGACATGGGCAGGGACAATGTCTGGTTTTGGTGCTGATAGTAAGCTGGTATTTCATCTGAATGTGTGTATAGGTTGCTGACCATCATTTTGCCCTTTTGAAGGAAGTGACCTTCACTTTGATGGCTATAGCAAGACAGGAATGACTAGTGATACTACTTGACCTCTCACTACAGGTCACTGCAGGAGCTACAGATGGCTGTTGTCTATTAATTATTAATACAGCTGTCCCCAAGGGTTTTGCTATCAAAAATGGCAGTGGTGATGGGAACTGCTTTTGCGGGTTTGGGATGCTGAATTTTTTCAATAAGCTACTCGTCTGGCTGCTGTCATGCTCAGTTGACACCATTCTCTCACGAGGGAGAGAATCCCATTTAAATAGCAGTGTCAGCTCCAGATTACCTTTTTTTTGCTGACCAAACCATAGAGCATGGCATGAGATAGAGACCGTTCCTTGCCTACCTCACTGCCTAACCATGGGTGCAGGGAAAAAGCTGAATATAGCCTTGGTGAGAAAGCAGTAGAAGATTTTGGTGGTTTTTCTCTGGATCTATAACACAGGTGTGTTTCACGGTATGTATTAGTGGGTTAAGCAACTCTTGTGACAGCTCTGGGTAAACAAGGAGTGAGGAACCTTTTACTAACCAGTGCACATAGTGACACAAATGGGGCAGAGGAAAGGCAAAGTATTCATATATATAATTACCATTTCAGCATTGGGTTCAGAGTGCTGAGCAGCTGGGTTATGGAAGCAGGTTCCTATCAGGTTGCACAGGGAAGATACACGTGAATGTGACAGAAACAAGGCCTGACTGCTTGTCTCGGAGGCTGATGAGATGCAAGGGCTGATGCCCATTATTTCTTACACACTGTCAACCTTTTACTGGTGTAGCACGAGTCAGCTATACCAAACTTTAGTTTTGCACTGAGTTGTACTTCCTTTCAGAGCACGAGTGTGTGTTTTCATCTGGTTTCACAGGGCTGCTTCTCGCTTTACTGCAAAGCATGGAAAAGTCTAGACAGGAGACATGAACCTGGTTCTGCCATCTCTGCCTGCCCTGCAAGATGGTTGGGTCAGTATGCCCGACAGTTACATTATACCAGGCAGAGAGATTGCTAAGGGTTACATCCCTTCTCTTTGATCTGCTCCAGAGTAGATCTTACTGCCATATTGTGGACTAACCCAAGATGAACCATCAGTGTTGCAGTATTTATTACCATGAGGTGGACACTACCTCTTTGCAGAGAAACATCTGCACACCACTTTGACTGTCAGACTGAGCTGACATCGATGCAATTACCTGGTCTGAGCTCCTTTCACTAGAAGAGGTTTTCCCTAAGTGCAGATGAAGCTGTAATGAGTCCTCACGCCCCTGTCTACAGAAGCTGCCCTAGTCCTGGATATAAGCCTCAGGCTGTCTCAAACCTCTACTGAGCCTGCTTAACCCAAAGCCCAAACAAAAGCCACCACATGGGAATTGGGTCCAGTAACCTGGCTTGCATTTGAACCTGAAATCTGGGAGTGAAAGGCTTCATCCCAGCAACATCCAGTCCTTCACTGTTGTTCACATTCACTTACACCAAGGAGGAGATGGATGTTCATCCATTGAAGAAACAATCCCTGCACTTCTCTTCACTCTTCTGGATGTTCCCCGCTGTTTGCATAGCTTCCTTGCTTAGAATAATGAATATGTCTAAAGCAGGTTTCTCAGTGTATGGTTTATCTGGTTATTAATGATGTGGAGCACTTCAGGACCCTTAGGACCTCTGCATTGTTGCTTTAATAAATGTCTTTCAAAATGATGAGGCCACTGGCACCTTTTCCATGCTTTTATGGTACAATGATCTTAAAGTAGCATGGTGCATTTTATTTATTAGCCAGCCCATTAATCACACAGGTATCAGTTGGCTTCAGGGAAATTTTTAATTAGAGATATTTAAGGTTGAGAGAAAGTGCTTCTGTGACAGACAATGAGAGCAAGCAGAAAGCAGGAGGCAGGCTATCTTTGTGGCTCTGTGATTAATACAGGATTTAAATAAAATATTCATGAAAGGAAATTGAAGTTATAGCCAAATCCAAACGTTAAACCTCCTTTAAAACTCAAATCTAAATTCTTTGGAGATTCATTCTTCTCTGTATTCATTAGTGGGGAATGATTCTGATGAACATGAGAGAAAAGGGAATTTGTTCCCTAATGTAATAATTTAGCAACATTTTTAAATGTTTCTCCTAAATCTTCTTGAACCACAATTTAATATCATTGACAAAATCCATATCCTTATTTGAAATGACTCACAAGTCACTGGGACAGGTACAAAGGAAAGATCAGGGTGGAACTTGGGACATCTCTGACAGCAAACTGACATGCATGAGGCAGAAAGAAAAGACTGTGTAGAGGGCAACTGCATCCTTCTGGCAGTGTTGGATAGGTAGTTGCTAATACTTAAAGCCTGCATTGTCACATGAAAAATGAATGGTACTGGCTCTGCAAACATCTCCTTTGTTAGTTAATTAGTCAGGTGTACTCTGTTTTGATATAGCACCTCTCTGGCATGCTCAGAGGCATCTCCTAAATTGCTCTGTAAAACAGATTGTTAAGAAAGGGGGTGGGGGGAGAAGAAGGAGGAAAAAGAAAGTCAAACAAACCCTGTAGCAAATATTGCATGTGACTCAGTCTGCACAAAGGGCAAAGTGTGGAACATTAAATTCTTCTGCTTGCACAGAGCAAAATTTTTAGTCTTGGATGACCACATTTAAGAATTTAAATGTGTAGGGAAATTAATTTTTCCAAGTTACTGAGCTCCTTCAGCTCCATTTCTCTGTTTCCCTTACCCTTCTTGTGTGCCACAGTATTTCTCCCTAAACCCAGAGCATCCAAAAGTCCTTTGGCCTTTTGGTGCTATGAACTTCGGAGGTCTTACTGGAGCGTTTCCAGATCCCTAGTGTGGAAAGGAAAGCTGTAATTTTTTCCCTTCTTACAAGTAGTGACCTGAGCTTGTTGACAAGGAAGGAACATGAGTGATGCTGTCTTCAATGTGAGTCAAGCTACTCCTGACTAGAGACAGAAAAAGATCAGAAATCTCCAAAACTGGTATGTGACAAGTGAAGCAGCTCCCAAGACAGCACCAGGTCCTGCCTGCAATGACACTGTCACCAAGGAGAAGGGTGAGCTCATAGCCCCTTCCTGCTGGCTTGTAGAGAAACATGGAAAGCCTACTACCATCTGTTCCCACTAGCTGTATTACACAGTGGCGGTCTTACTGGGAAACTGTGGTCCATACACTTGCCAAATTTCTCAGCTTTGAGAGGAGCTGTATAAGGTTTCTGAATGAGAAAAAAATCTCCTGGGATGTTTCTGTGTTCTCATCAGAGGGAGACATCTAGGCACATGGATGGAGCTCACAGAGGCTTACACATCACTGAAATCCCTTCAAGTATAGGCGAAATAGTTTGCATGCACAGAACCACATTAAGGCAACCCAGGGCTTCAGGCAAGACCACAGCTGGTTCCTCCTTGTTCAAGCCCAAGTATTTCTTGTGTGCTCTGCTTTGCCTTGTGTGTAAGTGGAACTAGTCCTCTTCCCTCAGCTGCTGAGATGTTTTTCCCGTTTCACTTTTTCTGCAGACAGACAAGGGCTATCTTTAGTGATAAGAGATTTCAGCCTTTATTTTCCCTTTACATTGTAAGTGCACTCACATAGAAACAAAAAGTGCTTTGGTATTATTATTGGTCACAAGATCAACAGGTTGCAGAATTAAAAGCAGATGTTCACACCTCCCGGGAGTATAATTTTAGATGCCTCCTGATCTTGGCAGGCATCATTTTTTTGATTACAGCTTCATTTTTTTATTTTTTTTTTTTAAGTACAATGGCTACAAATAAAAGGATTGAGAGGTTTTCTTTTTTGGGGGGTGGGGGGGTGGGAAATGCTCAAAGTCTGAATCCATTGCTTGACACCAAAAGTCAGGTTTGATGTACTGTGGCTTTGGTGGAATTGCCTTTAAATGAGATGAAAAAGAGGCGTACTGTCATCCAAGAACATAGCCCGAGAGTCCTTCTATATGACCAAGAAAATACTGGTGTTTTTCCTCCGGTTAGGCTGGAAAACTCCTAGAGGTTTGTGGACTATTTCTGATTCTCTTACTTCTCTTGGAGAAAAAAGACTAGCATGTGGATTTGCTATTTAAATTCTCTTCACTAATGCCACTTTTCATGGAATAAGTTGTTAAATTTGGTAACAAGCCCATCTGAAATGTCATGTCTATCACTGTAGAGTTCTAATTAACACTAAGGCTTATTAGTCTGAGTTGCCTTAGAATTTGAATAAGGGCAAAGCTATGCATTGGGCTATATGCGATCTTTGCCTCTAGTAGATTTAAAATTTTATTTTCCAGCCTAACCAGAAGAAGTTACATGTGCAACTCACACTTCCTCCATTCTTATTAAATTCTTGTTACCAAAGATTTTAGGTTAGGGATTTTTCATTGTTCACAGACAAACTAGGGAGCTGGGAAGAAGATACCATTGGAAGAGAAGCAAGACCTGAATCAGAATTATGGGGACAAATGAGAGTGTTATTACATTGCTGATAGCTCGTTTTTCCCCTAAAGAACATGCCCTCTCCCCCACCCCCTGCAACAGGTGAAATTCAGAAATCACTTTCTCCTCTATTGGAATGAATGTGTCACATTGAAACATATTTCCCCCTGCTCTAATTTCTCACAAGCCATTTGGCAATCCATCTTTTCAGCCCATGTTGTGCAGGTCTATGATTGTATTTGAAATTCCTGTACCCATTAATCACCACTCTGTGACCTGCTTTACTCTGTACTTACTAAGCTCCTTTCCTTCACTTCTGGACTGCCAGTACTGTGTAAACTGTTTACTTTTCTGGTGTAGCATTTGCTCAGCATTTTGGCAAACTCCAACAAAATGTTCCCAACTGACTTTTGGCCAACAAACGCAACAAGCTTTTCTTAAATGGAATTTGATTCCTACATATGTTTGTCCTTGTTCACTGTTTCAGGCAGCTCTTTTAACCATTATCACCTGGCCTCACCTTGTCTCTGTTGTGACTGTAGAATGAAAACAATTGTCACACAGGCCTGAACACTCTTTGCAGGTCCTACTCTTTATTTTTTTTGCTTTCCACCATATATCTTCGAGTTCTCAGGAGACCCATTTAACTCTTGTACTGCTTGCAGTCAGGCAGAAGAAGATGTTGCTTTCATGGAAGAATGAGGGGGAAAAAATGCAGAAATGGAAAAAAACAGCAGAGGAATTGGAATTTCCACTCCATTTTGCTGAAACAATAAAATAGATCTGATGCTTTAAATCAGGGGTCCTCAAACTACAGCCTGTGGGCTGTATACAGCCCCCAGGGTCCTCAATCCGGCCCCCGGCATTTACAGGCCCCCCCCCCCCCCGCGCCGGGGGTTTGGGGGGGAAACCAAGCAGCCGCAGATGGCTGCCTGCCACTGCATCCGTGCGCCGGCCCCCTGGTTAGAAAGTTTGAGGACCCCTGCTTTAAATATTTGCCTTCCAATAGGTACCCAGCCTTGTGTGAGGTTGTGCTGGAAATATATGGAGCAGGAATATCTTTGGCATAAACACTTCACATTCATACGCAGAAGAAAGATGGAAAGAAGGGGAAAATAACAGAAAAATGAGATTTCTTTCACTAAACTTAAGCTGTTCAGGAGCTATTATCACTGGAGTGTGATAGGACAGCAGCCAGTGGACCCCATCTATCTTTACACACTTCTCCTCTGTAGGAAAGACCAGAGGGCGTTTAGCACTGAAGTGATTACAAATGAAGTCTCTATACTTAACTTTGGGTAGACAATGAGCTTTTAAACAGCTCAAAAAATGACAATGACTTTTTTTAACGGCTGCAGTGAAGTGGGAGAAGTCCTGCCTGAAAATGTCCAGTTCGAAATCAGGTGGCAAGTCTTGAGTCCTAGCTAAGAGTGAAGCCTGTGTTTCCTGAGCTGTAGTGCGATGCATGGCCCATCCTGCCTCTGCTGACCTGAACTGTCTGAGCCTGCCCACCTGGGAAGGAGCTAGCCAAATCTCACTGTCACAAAAACACTTCCATTTCCCACCATTGCCAGGAATACCTGAAGAACAGCCCATTTGTGTATTTCATGTTCTGATCTATGTTTAGCCCGCTGTTACCCTTTTGTATTGATATGTTGTATAGTTTTTGGCTGTTCTGCTTTGCATCTTAGTCAGAATTGGCCTAAAAAACCCAAACCCACAAACTTGAAACCCCAAACCCATTGTGCAAATATTTTAGATCATTAAACAAGGCTTAACCCTGTCCAGGAGAAAAGGACTTCAGAGGTCTTATTATGGATAGTGTGTTTATTATTGTTGTTCTGTGCTAGTTGCTCATCTATCCTGCTGGAGCATAAAAGACATTTTGCACTGTGTGTGCTGGTAGATATCTCAGTGCTTCATCTTCACGCAGCAGAATGTAACTGGGTCATTTGAGGACAGAGTGTGGGTGGTGCTTGATAGTTTTTATAAACAAATCAAAATACCTCTGCTATCCCCAGTGCCTAGTTAGCTGTATGCTTTCCAAGTTCTCAGTGCTGAAAGCGTGGAAAGTTAGATACTCTCCCGGCAAAGAAACAGAGGTACGTGTAAGTTTGATGTATTTCATCTGACTTCCTAATGGTCTAACTCTTAAAATTCCCTCACTCCTACTCTATCACTGTGCATGGAAGTGCAAAATAAACATAACTTTTATCTTGAGGAGACAGCAGATAATCCACGAGACCACAGATGACAGAGGTGTTTCCAGGCTGCTTCTGCCTACACACTCTTTTGAAGCCTTGATATTCAAATTGCATCCATTTAGGCTCCCTTGTGCATTGATGGAGTAGGTGTTAGCTGGCCTACGGGAGATTGACTGGAGATAACAAAGGTTCAGGTCAAAAGAAGGGAACTTAATTTTCTCCACTTTCACACCAGTTCTGAATTCGAGACCTGGTGAGTCTGTCAGATGCTGTTGCTAGCTTATCCCATTGATAGCCACACCAGGCATCACCCTTTCAGAAGAATTTTTGTCCAGCTGTGTTTTAGTATAAGTGTTGGTGTCAGTCACAGTGTCTTGCACAATCTCATAGGCTTGCCTTGAACAGCACATGCTGGTATAATGTAATTAAAGGTATCTACTCCTTTACTTCCTATCTTTCTACTGTTACACAGGCTTCTTTATATGGGCTAGTCATAGGTACATTTCACTGCTGTGATCTTTTACAGTGGTTGGGCCTTTTTAACTTAACTCGCTTAACTACTTCAGCAGTAGTTTTGTAACACATGTACATTGCACATTTATCGAAGCACGTACCAGCAACTGCAGATATACAATAAACTAATACAATTGTTCTTAGTGCTACTAATGTAGAACTTGACTTATTTGGTTGCCTAAGTATTTAATTGTATAACATCTTGTGGCCTATACAATTGGTTTTAGTGATAGAAAATCAAGGCCAAAGAGGCATTTTTGGGAATTTTTTTTGTGATTATTTTTTTTTTGTGAAGAATGTTTTTAAAGCACATGAAGACAATAAGAGTAACACTTAAATCCATTTTCTGTAAGAAGGTGCCATCACCATTTCAAAAACTTGTTAGATGTGGCCTCAGAAGTAGTAGCAGGAGTTCCTGTGATAATTCTTTTCCCAGAGGCACCATGAGCCCGGTTTAGAGCCTGATTTATTCACTGATGTAAGAAATGACCCATGCTCATGAGTTAGTCAAGTGAGAGAGATGTTAAAGTGCTGCTAGCATTTCCTCCACTTCAGAAACAGCATAACAGCTCTTAAGCCTCCATTTCCCCCCCTACAAAAGTCCTACTTTTTAAGTCAAACAGGAATTTCTTCATAGTGCCAGACACCATATTTGTTTCTTACCTACCACCCCCTACACCAGTTCTGAAACCATTTGTCCCACCAGTACAACCTACTTCATCTTAGCAGGCCCACTAGCCATCTGTGGGCTCCTACATCATCAGCTTTTAATGAATGGGATTGTAGCAACCAAACCAGATGATTTTTTAATCACTCTGGAGACAAGGAGGGAATTTTTCAGTTTCTATTCACTGCAGGAATAGTAAGTAGCAGGAGAGAAAATAAGAAAATGTCTGATTTTCTACCTCCCTGTGATGGTTCTCATTGGGACTATATAGCTGGAGTAACCTAGGACAACTCGAAGCTGTTATTCATGTCAGAGAGAACTGCAGGTCCAGGCTGCATCTGAGAAGCAGAGAAGCCCTATGGTCTCTTGTTGTCTACCCAGTTCTCCTGCCTTGAGTAGTTCCTAAAAGAAAATTTACCTTTCTTGTCCTTCAGAGCTTTTCCCACTCAGGAAGCTGACTGTGTGCACAGCTGAAAAGGAGAGTAATACTATAAAAAACACTTTGAAAGCAGGGAAGGAAAAATGCCATTGAGCCAAGTGTTATTTTGAGTCAGTGGAGTAGGTTCTGTTTCTTTCTGTGTGTTACACAGAGGTCGGAGGCACAGACACATGCATACACACCCCTCCCTCCCCTGGCATCTTTTTTTTGCTGACTTCAGTGGCAGTTTTTTTTTGTTCAAAGCCTTCAGGGTTTGAACCCTGTTTAACACCTCTCTGTTGAGCAATTCTGCTGCTCAACAGTCTATGCCTAGTCAACAAATTGTGCCTGTGATTTTGCAGTAGGATAACATTGTAGATAAGACACACCTACTGGGCACTTTCAAGTTATAATATTGTGTTAGTCATTGCTTTTATGTATGTTTATACACAATATCTGCCCGAAGGTATACATTGATTTCCAGCCATCAAGAACACATTTAAAATTGGCTGAGTGCTTAACCTTTGTTCACAGAAAGTATATTTTAAGATTTTTTTCCCGTTAAGAATTATTAGCTCAGAAGAGTTTGATATGGCTATAATCATAATCATGATTATTGACTTAAACTAGAATTCTTCTAGTGATTTTATTCCTTTTATAAATTTGAGTTATACTTGTAATTTACCTTTTGTCTTTTAATAGTTGTATTCCCTTAATATGTATTGATTTAAGTGGATTCAACTGTATTTCAGGTAAAGATTTTCTGACAACTAAAAATAAAAATCTAATGTAGTGTTACTTTACTTATCTGGTAATTTTGAGAGTTTCTATAGTTAAAATAGGGAGGCAAAAAAAGGAAAAAAAGGGATAAAAGAAGATACAGTCTGAGATTCACATTGCAGGATTAAATGCTTAAATTCAGAACAATTCTGACAAGCCTCCTCTCCCAGTATGAGCTAACCTTGGAAGCACCTAAAATCAATCATAGCTTCATTTTTTTCCCGTCTTAGTTCCCTAGCTGCTGAAACCTAATTTTGCTTGGTTCATCATGGGCTGAACATCTAAGTGCCTGCCTTCTTCCTGCACGCACCTACCAATTCAGAGATGTGTAGAGCGAAACTCAAACTCCCTTCCAGTCCCTGGAGGTGAGGAACCCATTGGGAGGCTCCAACAACAGCCGTCACCCACCTGCAGCCACAGCATAAAGCCCAGCAACTGTGTGTCCCTCTGCTGAAAAGCACAGTGAGATGGAGGGGAAGGGATGCTGTTGTCTTCTGTTTGCATATTTTCCTCATGGGAAATCCATTCAGGTTGTGGCAGATGGTGTGAATGTGATCACTTTGCCAGGGTTCAAACTGGTTGTATCAACTTGCCAGGGGAGCACTGGAATAGGGCCATTTTGTGTCCCTCCTGTTAAAGCTCTGCAAAAAAGTATGAGGCTACAGAAGGGGAACCCATTGGTGAAGGAACCTGCAGTACTGATCCATGATTTTCCCTGCATTTTATCCCAAGCTCCTTAATTTGTTAAGTGGAGTTGGAACTGTGGCCCACGTCATATCCCAGTACCCAGTTGCGGGGCTGCCTGCCTGAGATATAGGCTCAATTTTAAATCCCTCCTCTGCTCAATTCAACTAATCTGAAGTTTGCTGCCCCTGTCTTAATCACCAGGGTAAATGGACACTCTTGTTCAGTTTTAGAAGAGACAAACTCAGGTATTTTACATAAAGCTAAGCAGATTCAGCTACTAAAATAGTGAAAAAGTAAAGTCAGGAAGTGTCTAAATATGGCAGGCAGCTCCAAATCTCTATTATTTGATCAAAAAGGACCGATACCCAGGGATGGTTAAAAGGGTATCTCCTTGACATTATCATAGAATGGTTTGGGTTGGAAGGGACCATAAAGATCATCTAGTTCCAAACCCCCTGCCATGGGCAGGGACACCTCCCACCAGACCAGGTTGCTCAAAGCCCCATCCAGCCTGGCCTTGAGCACTGCCAGGGATGGGGCACCCACAGCTTCTCTGGGCAACCTATTATAGGACAGTCCTAGGTGCTGGTGGTGATGCCTTAACTCTTGGCAGGGTGTGAGTCTGCTTCTACATCCAGGCCTTTGTCTCCAGCGGGGGTTTTTTGTGCTTATTCATTCAAAAATTACCTGTGAGTTTATCTCTCTCTTATTTACCACTGCACATCTGGGAAGATTTTATAGACTCCAGAGGGAATTCCACTTGGAAGAATCCCATGGTATTTAATTGATTTTAAAGCAAAGAATTTTACTGCTGTGGAAGAACATTTTTGCACAGATTACTCGAGACCTATTTAGCAGGCAAAAAGACCCTTCTATGGATTTTTAGACTACATACTGCATTCGTGATGCCGGGATCACAGCCTTCACCTGAAAATCTCTGATATACAGGTGAAGCAGACAGCTTCAGTCCCTGTTTTACCAGACCAAGCTTCCTCTGCAGTAAGACATGAAGTCAATGGTAGTGTTAGGAAGAGATTGTGTTTTTCCTGATTCCATGCCCTGAGCTGTAGCTTTCCTTTTACTCTTCATGTTCATATTCTCCAGGCCTTTATAACTCTCAAATGCAGATTGTATCAATGCCATGAGGTGAAAGAAAACTAGATCATAAAAAAATTTACAAGTTGTTTTACACCCATGATAGAATAATGCAATCAATTATTTCCTCCTTCAAAACAACTCTGCCCATGTTCAGACATGGATTGTTGGTGTATTTCAGAAGCTGTGTAGCAGCATGAATGAATGCTATGATTCATGCCCCACGCCTGCACCTCAGGATTGATTCAAATGGCTATTATCATGTTTCAGAATGTGGTGGCGGTAAACACAAGGAAGATGTGCTATGTTTAAGAGCCTCCCATGTCAAAATACCCATCAGCTTTGATTGATACTTACTGACTCATGGCCATACAGGAGACATGAGATTTGTCAACTAGGATTACAGCGGTGTAATTATTTACACTCCCAAAATGTTCAGAATGATAAAGTGTTTGTGTGAAGTATCATGTTAATGGAACTACTAGAAAATCAATACCAGGATTGCGACTGGATGCCATTTAATCTATTTTTTCTGGTTATATGTCATAGTAGAGTTTTCTTTATCCTGCATACTCATACAACTCTATTTGTGTCAAGTTCGTTGCAGTAATTGCAATGACACTGGTAATTACAGACAGCATCATGCGCTCACTTCTGTTCTTCATAAGCATATACTCTCGTCTCTGAAAATTCTGTCCATTTTTTGATTTGGCATCATTCTGTCTTCAGCATTTTATTTCATTGGGCCAAACCCTGCTAACCTTTCTACAGAAACTGGAGTTTTACCTTATTGAGAAGTAGTTAAGGTAATGGCTGAAGTGGGCTGAATTACCTACCCCAGACACCCTGTGCAATCCTGAGTTGTTCCCCATCTGCTAAAAGGGATAAACAATGCTTTTTGTTATGATCTGTACACTTTTGCTGAACGTTTTAGGGTCTCAACTGACTACTGCTAAGTGCTTTTACACCGTTTGAGACCCCAAATCTCTCTTGCAGGGCTGGCAGTGTTAAGATTGTCATAAGTAATAAACAGACACCATAGGATTTGGTCCATGGTTAAAATACCTGATGAACCACTTCTGTAAATACATCCTTGTACTATATCTTTTCATGTCCATGGTAGGAGAATTTGTCCACTAACCTCTAAACTCGTGAAGGCTGGAGTCCTCTTATTTGTCTGGCACACCTGATTGATTATCAAGATTCTACACAAAAGTAATAGACCTCTATAAATCAGCCTGAATAATAATAACAATTATGGTAATGATTGATACATGAGCATTTATTTGTGTTCCCCTCAGCCACACTAATGGGATTTTGATGTATAAATCTCTTCTCATTGTAACCAGATTACATAGTTCTGAATGCAAAAATGCTGTTTCATTTAATCTAAAGAAGAAAAAGTCTTCCTTTGGTAGAACTATGTAATGATATAGATCATGTTATACTAGAGATCTTATGGAAATGCTCAGCATTGATCTGATAAAAATTGCTATGGGGATTATAGATAAATTCTATTGTGTATACAAACATTCCCCTGGGAACTGCTGCGATACTGCCTACAAAAGCCAAGATTATGTGTTCATGAAGAAGCTGCACAAGTTAAATAGTGTGGGTTTCTATTCTTCATATAGAGCAAATGTAAGTAGCATATAATCAGGCAGAAAGGTCAGGAAAATTTTGTGTGTTAATTTGAATGGCAGAAACCAGCAAATCAGCAATTTAAGCACAAACTGTAATGTCTTTGGGACAGAGAACCTGTTTTTGTTACATATATCTGTAGGGCAACAGGGCACTGCAGATGGCTGGTGTCTGTTTTTCTACAGTGTTAGTGAAACATGAGTAAGACGTAAACCATAGTAGTGAAGATGCTGATCCAGCAAACAGTTAATTCCCATGACCATCTATTGAATTCAAAGATAGTAATCATGTAAGTATCCATGCAAGGATGTTTGTGTTGGTAAGTTCTAGGCTCAAGTGGCTCCTGCTTAAGTTTTCACAGGGACCCAGGAAAAACAAACACAGATTGTTGGGTATTTAGTTGGGTGCTTTAAAGGGAAGTGACCTCTCTCATCCAGGCTGGACTAGTTATTCTATCATTTTTTATCTAGGTGACTCATATCAGAGCCTTTTTTCCTCATCTCCAGTAGTTTCTAACAGTTCTATATTTTGTTGCTGTTTTCAAGCAGCCAAAAAATAAACAGAAGAACCAAATTTCAATGAAAGCTGTATTTGTATTGGAGCACTTTTAAAGTCCTGTAACATAGGCTTTTACTATGAAATTATCATGAGACTCATAAGAAAGAGTTACTGATGGGAAATTGGACTGAGCAAATGAGTTTTGAAGTCTACATGGGTTTCAAGCCACAACAAGTTCAGGTTTGACCACAGATGCATACAAACCCTTTCCAAATGATACACATTGCTTTTGGAAGGAATATATAAGGCTTTGACAGACTGTTAACTTTCTATTCCCCTCTTCACCCTTTGGGACACTTAGTGCACAGTTCTACTTGCCAAATTAACTCCCAATATATCTGTATTCCACATCCTGCTAAACAAACAGTTACTCAGAAAGGTGTTCATGTGTGCACACATACACACACACTTATATGAGGAATCTAAACCATTCTATAAGGACAGTCTTCCAAGCAACTGCTCTTGAAATCCTGACTGTTCCCAAAACTAGAGTAAAGACATTAGAAATTTAATTACCTTTTTAAATCTCTATTTTCAATTAGCGACATGCTTTGTGGTGTAAGGAACACAGCATGGAAAAAAAAAAAAAAGATGAGTTTTTCATCCTTTTTTTTTCCTGAAGGATGCGTCAGTACTAGAAAAAATTGCATCTATACTATGCAACTGTCTCTTTCACATACCTCATAATGAAAGATGTCCCTTACCATGGTTCCAGCATTTTCTATACTCCACATATGGCAGTGTTGTGGGCAGGTATACATGGTGGTGGACTGTGGGCAGAGGCAAACTTGTTTTGCCTGTGTTCTGAGTAGAGCAACCAGAGGCTGGATGCACATCGTTATCTCAGTGCTGAGCCTGAGCTAGTTTGTTCTCCTGAAAAGTGGGATGCATTAAGTAAGGCTCAGTGCTGGGATAACCAGGTTTAGATGGCTTCTGATTTTCTCAGTGTGGTCATAGCTTTTATGGGTCTCTTGGCTAATACACTATGCAGACACATCCACAGATTACGTGTTGCATCGTTTTTAATCATTCAGTTAAGTACCATGAATCTATAGCTATAGGTTATTTGTAGTAAGGAAATGAAAATGAAATATTTCCTTCTGGACATTGTTTTCACACTCTTTTTCACTGTAGCCTGGTTGCACAGTGGCTCAGGAGGTGGAGAGGAGGGGAAAACAGCCAATAAAAACTGCTTAGAAAAAGCTCCCTGCTTTTGAGTTCCTATTCTGATGAGGCTGAAGTATCACCTTTGCCTCGCTGGCGAAAAGCATTGCATGACATAGCATTACTCAGCTGGGCCTAACTGTGTACAGCACTGTATTTACAATATATATACATATATATATATATATTTACACCATTAGTGAACTCTCTCTAATCGCAGAGGAAGTGTGAGTGCAGACCTGGACGGTCCGAGCAACTCTGCAGTCTCTTGCTTACAAGACAGTCCTTTGTGCCTTTCCAGCCCACTCATTGCAAGAGGTATGAAAGAAACCTGTCTGCACAGGATTTATGGCTAGCAGAAAATGCACTCTCTCTTCCCGTCCATCCAAATCCTTTCGGGAAGCACCCATGTAGTGTAAGTGGAGCTCTCTTCCAGTCATCTATTTAGATTGGAAAGCCTCTTGGTTTTCTTGGAAGGCAATCACTTATGAAGTCCCCCTGCAGAATGCTGTTGAGAACTAAGCCATGGAAATTATTGATATAATCATGTTCAACCAATTTGTAAAGCCCTGGTGGGGGAGGGCATGAGGAGCCCTCAGTCTGACATTTAGAATTAATGCCAGGAAAGTTTCTCCTCCAGAGAAATGTTGAAAACCCAGTGTTACTTATTTGCAGTCATAGTGAATGTACAGGACCTGACCAGCTAAAAGAATAGTCTAATCAAAATCTCATCGAATGCAGGGGGAAACGTCCCACCAGCTTCAGAGTTGAAATGTTGAATGTATTTCTCATCTGAAACAATGTAAGGAATTAACGATTAGAGAAGGGTTTGCAGCCTCCGCACAGAAATTTAATAGGGGCTGCTTACCCTGGTATTTTGATACTCAATTTATCCATTTTTATTTGGAAGATGAATCACCCGAGTGCCTATGCAACTTTCTTCTTCAAGGGAATTTAAAAATGCATCCTTTAATAAATTTGGCTCCTTACATCATTAGCTTAATGACCACCAATTTCCATCCCAACCTGATTTCCCTTTCCTATTCATGGCCAGAGAACTCCTGAAGCTTGGCATGGTTTGGCTTCTGCCCATCTGCTTTTTGTGGTGTGTCCTGTGGTGACTGGTAGGAGAACAAACGCCGTAGGCTACTGTTAAATAAAGCAGGTCAAGGCTTGTTCTCTGGCCCTAAGGACAAGTGGCACAGGATCTGCATGGCTCAACCCCTCTTCCCACCATCTCAGATAATATAATGATTAATCTCTATGGGCCACACTGTCTAGCACTTAAGTCCGTGGTAGGGATGTGTTCAGGTTACTAGTGTCGCCAGAACTGCAGACGAGTGGAGGGACACTAGGACTGCCATTTCCACTGGCAGTGGATTTGCACTGTGGCCTTAGTACACGTCTGTGAACATGACCACCACAGGGAACTGACAGCGCCGTGACAGTGTGTTTGTTTAGAATTATCTTAATTGATGCTGAAACTATTCATTGCTTCCTGTTTATACAACCTCCAATAATGTCGAAAGATCAAACACAAAAACCTAGCCTGGCAATTTTCAAGAGCTGTCAGAGGGTATAACAGAAATGACTTAGATAAATGTGCTTTCAACTTCCATGAAATGTAAATGTGTGTGTAACACATCAGTCTGCCAGCCTTTATGGAAAGCTGTCCATGGATGCTTTTTTGTTCTATGAAAACATTAATTTCTTTTGCAATAGCATGAAGCCTGGAAATCTCAGTAATCAAAATATATATCAAAATGTTTGAATATCTTTCTTTCCTGGATCTTCTATTTGGACTTTGAGTTTGGGATGTCTTCTCTCCAGGCCTGTGGTGGGGGTCTGAAAGCTCATTGACCCATTTTGGTGTTACAAAAGATACTAAAGACATGTATGTCCCATAAAGCTTTATCCAGTTAATCTATAATGAATTTAATGGGATTAATATAAATTAATAGATGTTTTCCCTATCATTATATTATCATTATTATGTATTGATTTGTGTTTTGGTAGTGCTTGGTGGCTTAGTGCCTAGGTACAGGATCATGTGCATTGTGTGGTTTCTTGTATCAAGAACTGGCCATTTTTCCAGAGGGGCAGAGTTCATCCCATGGACTTGACAGAAAACCCAGTTATATACCTTTACATGTAGGCATGAGGTATGTTAAAACATGTTTGGTGTTTGAGAGGGTGCGAAATTGCCTCTGGGGACATAACCATTGCCTTTACATCAGCTCTATAAACTTTCAAAAGCAGGAAAACTGATGCTGTTGTTCCAATAAACAGAATTGATACAACTTGCAACTCCAGCTGAATGTTTTAACACTCTTCCTTGGGAGAAAAGAGGAGGGTTTGGCCTTTCAGTCAGGCATCAAGGTGCCAGCTGCTCAGTACGGGTGAGGTGAGAACCAATCTGCCAGTGCTTTTTCCCCAACTTCATTGCAAAGCCATGGAGCTTCCTTCCATCAGCAGTTGGGCTCCGTGCAGCTTCTAGCAATCAAATTATGTGACACATAATAGTTTTGTTTGTCAACTGTGACATTTTTCCAGCAAAGCATAATATCATTCTCAGGTCTGGTGTTGGAATATGAGTAATTACAATCAGCATACTGTAACACCTTGTCTGGCTGTAGCCTTTTTCCACAAGGCTAAACGTTCTTCTGCTGATGCTGAACAGAGATTCAGAGACCTCTTTCAGTGGTTCCTTCTTCTCCAGATAGCTTTACATTTGTCATTTCACAGACCTGTGCTTTGTGTTCCCTTTATGGAAAACAACAAGAACAAAGTCATAATATACTCTGAGATTTAAATAGGAAAAGGATGTAGTGGACAGTATAGCAGTGACTTCTGCTGAAGAATTTGGACCTACTCAGAGTGGTGGGTATCCTCCCAATAGGCAAACTAAACATGTTAAAGCAGGGAGCATTAACTGGGATTACTTACCTCCTCACGTTACGATTCATCATTTTGTCTTCCATTAAGATTCATTCTAAATGGCCACGGTGAAGGATAAATAGGAAATCATTCGCACCACCTGTGAACGCGATATGAATTACTCTAGGAAAAAAATCAGGTACAAGTATGTGAAAGAGAAAACCATTTTGGTCTTCAGAAGCAAACACCTTTTGATTTTCAGAGGCTAAATCCAGTGGATGCAAAGGGAATCATGTGAGGCTGTGATCCTTATAGCCAGGCCAGTGTTCTGCAACAGTGAGAGTCAGCGTGGCATTGAGCTTATCGCTGGAGACACTCTGCAGCTTTCTGGTTGTATATTGTACACCTTTGACTTTTAGAAGAGATGATTATATTTAGATCCTAAAATCAAACATTGTATAGTCTTGTGGGAGAGGTTAAAAGCTTTCAAGTGGTTTTGTGTTCAGACATTGTAAAATAGATTTGTGTGTGTATACGCATATATATGTGTGTGTGTGATGATGTAGGTTGTTTTCAGCTACTTAAGATACACCCAGCCTTGTTTCTTGGGGAGGACTGAATTTTTAGATTTTTAGTCTGATTTCAGTGTCCCCAGTTGAGTGAAAACTGTAACATTGCCATGTTTGTCTCAGATCTACCACGGCCAGGCACTTTCATGCATGATGATGTTTTTACCTTAAAAAAAGCAAACAGGGAGCACCTTCAAGGATGTGAAGGAATCAGAGCTTCATTCCTGAGGGGAGGAGACCTGAAATATTTATAGCATTTGTGCTACAGCTAGCTAACAAGGGTTGGGGGAGGTATGCTTGATATCATCTGTCTTATCATCTGAGGCTAAGTTATAGTAATACACCCCCCCTTTCCCTCTCAGCTTACCTTTTTTAAAAAAAAAAAGATACAAAGGAAATACTTTTCATGTCAACTGTATGAGGTAATGTGCAGTGTTTCTTCTTAAAAGCCAGGGAAGAACAGTAGCAGATGGGCCAAACATAATCTATTGCCATCATTTCACACCGCAGTACAGGATACTAAGACACCTTTGCATAATTACTATTTTGAAAAGCAAACTGAAACTAATAAATTGCACCTTTTCCCCACTCCTTTCCCCTTTCCTCCTCCATCCAGACCAGCTGTTTTTGAGGGTGCCCAAGCTTCCAATTCTGTTCCATTCTTTCTTACAGGATTTCTTCTCCATTTCTCTTCCTTTTGGGTTAACTCCAACCATTGTTTGCTTCACCTTTACCTCCTGCTTGTGATCCTTTTTCCTAATGTTTCCCATTGAATCTCCTTCTCATTTGCCTTCTTTCCAGGTTGCCCAAGCACTTCAAGAAGTCAGCCTGTTTTTCATATCCCAAAGCCTGGGAATGGGAGATGGATTTCAGTGAGCCTGACTGAAAACCTCACTGAACTCTAGACACAGCGTCAGCCCCTTTCAAAAATAGACACAGGTTTTGAATTGATGAAAACCAGTGGTGTTCCATTATCTTGAAGTGACTGACACCAGTTTACACCAGCTGAAGATCTCTTGTTAAATCCCACATTATCCACTGGAAACAACAGAAAAAACATTTGAATGACCTGGAAGACAGACTGACTCACTGAAGTCTCACCTTAGGATATGTGCGTGTTTTAGTGCTGCCACCTTCTACTTTCTGTGTGTGTCCTTCCCTTGTAACCTAGACTTTATTTTATTTCAACATAAGGGTAATGGTCCAGATTTATTTAATTTCTTATAAGTTCTTCTGGTTACCTTTGCTGTTGGTTGACTTTAGACCATTTTTAGTAGAAACACTGAGGAAAAAGGGCCTTGACTACAGCTTGTAGGCTCTTCTGCAGTACCATGACTTACTAACATCTCCAGGAACATATAACTTCAATAAGAAGGAGTAGAGGAGCAAAGGTTCAGAGAATGAGAAGACAACTCCAATTTTAAAGAGAAAGGGACAGCGAGAAAGTCTGCACATCCCCACATCTTGTAGGTTGCTGATGTCACCCAGGAGGCAGGAGGATAGTAGAAAGGGTGGAAAGAGCCAATACCATCTTTATCATCATCTTCTGAGCTATGTGTATGAATAAAATAATTACCTGGGATGGTGAAGGAGCTCCATGGTAGACTCAGAGTGTGAGATTAGGTTTCCTGATTCCCATCCCTGTGTTATATCCACCAACAACACTGCCTCACTTAATGGGGTAAAAATTGGCTTCACATCAGGGTGGAACATTCTGTGTCTCCACCACGTTGACTGCTCCATCACTGAAGAGAGTTCTGTTTACAAACTCCACCACTGCACTTCTTACTGTTAAATTCCTCTTGGGTTAGGGGTGAGTCCAGGATGGTTGAATTTCAGCAGTTTGCTCTGGATTATGTTTTAAGCCTTCCTGGACAACCACAGCATGTTGGTCCCAATGAGAGTAATTCCAAATGAGCCAGTAAGTGCTTTCATACAAAACGGCTGCTTTCAGTTCCCTATCTGTATAGCAAATTAGCCTTCACTTTTAAATTTTAAATTGTCAATTGTGATGTGATTCTGTATTTAGACCAGCTGTATCCCTTCACATTAATAAAAATAATGTTTCAATTGTTTGAAATTTCACGGGGTAAAAAAGTACAAAATACCCGTTGAAGTTGTCATCTTCTCTGTGAATATCAGCTCCGCAAGCATGGATATCCCCAGCTCCTAGAGGTCATTCAGGTCCCTGAAGGGCTGTCATGGACCCAGCATAGCTCTGCTTTCCTGTCCAGAAAAGACATATTAGCGATACAACTCCACAAGCTTCTGGGAACAAGCATCTCTGAGAAGTAGCCCTGTTATTTTTAGGGAGCAGAGCCATCCATTAGTCAATGTTTGAAAGGAAAAGTTTTTTTTTTTTAAATTTAAAATATTTTTTTTGTTTCATAAATAAGAATTTCTTTAGTAAGAAATGTGTCTTTGAAATAAAAAATGAAAACATTTCATTCTGCAAATTTGAAAGAAGCTTTTGACTATTTTCAGTGGTTCTCCATTTTCTTTTGTGGCTGAAAACAATTCAACCTAAATTTGTAATTTTTGCATCAGCTGAATCTCTGTTTTTTGGATGGAAAAGAGCCTCATAATGATGGGATATTAAAGTGCAGCTTCTAGAAGGAACAGAACTGTTGTGAGCATGTTTATGTTTACCATGCATTGCAGACTTTGGCTTTGGAGGAAGGAAGCTGTCAAGGTGCAGTAAAGGCTGGATGCACCCTGGGGGCTGTAGGGTCTCCTGCTGGGGACCTGCAGCAGTGGGCTTTCACAGCCAGGGCCCACCTCACCACCCCTAGCCAAGGAGCGGGGCATGCAAGGGGGTAGCCAGAGGCAGCCCTGAGCATCAGGTACCTATCTCCATAAGACTGGAGATAGGCTGAGGTCAGACCAGAACATCAGGCTGCAGGTGGGGCTTAGGATCAGGTCCATTGAGGGCAACTGGGGTCAGACACATCCCAGGATGGCTGGTCAGGTTCATGGGGACAGTGCAGTGAATTAACAGAAGAACAAAGACCAGTGTTTCTACTGAGAAAAAAGGTCACTAACATTCCCTCTCATGAAACAGGAACATTGATCTAGTCCTCGTCTAATGAGTCAATGACATATATTTAAATGTTCTTGGAAGTCTCCTATCCAGTTGTCAACCTCCATGGGATTATAGCACCAAGCAGCAAGCTCTACTTTCATTGCTGCCTAAAGGCAGGAGAGACTCCAGCAGATTGAAACAAGGGCTGACCACAATTATAGGTGGTGTACAACAGAAAAATGTACAAGCACAACTGTGGTTCAGAATTAAAACTCAGGCAGATAAAATACTGCATTCCTCTGCTTCCAATTAGTATGAGAAAGATGTGTTCTTGGCGATTTCTCCTTTATGCTCATTTGAGAAAGAAGAGTTAATTTAACTACAGTTAATTTCATGCCCTCTATAATGTACCCAATTATATTGTCCTAATTATTTCAAGCCCTCATGTGCCTTGGTTGAGTGCCTTTTTTGGAAGAGGATATTAAATAACGATTATCCTCCTCATTAATACAATGCACGATAAAGAGAAAACAAACAAGACATGGCTGAAAGGCATAAATATCATTTATACTTTTTACTCACTTTCCCCCCTGATCTTTCCACAACAGCAGTAACATTAGTCATGGAGACAGGAGGAGGCTGACAAATTTTTTGTCTTGACTTGTCATTCCAGTTTTGTCTGGTTAATGCGTGAGGGTGTGGGCATCCTAGAAGCTGGGCTTTTCTGAGAGATCAGCTATTATTGATTTATAGCAAGCACTAGGTTACAACTGCAGAAGTTGAGATCTGAATTAGTTCTAATTGATCCTTGTTTTACTAATTTGGACAATGAAACATAAAGAACCGAGTCGTAGTAAAGAATACGGTAGGAGGGTCACATCCATCTCTTACGCATGAAGATTTAAATGGTGCAGAATTAGTGCTATCGCATCCATATGAAGGTAGACAGGATTTGGAGACAGCGTATGAGGCAGATCTGTCTTGCCATACTTCATAACAGGGTGGGATTTGATTCATCAATTTGCAGGTCCATCGGCTGGTTCTGTTCATGTCACTATATATTAAGAGCTCAAAAAAAATGACCTCTGGCTCCTGCTCTCGTGCATGTGCATTCAGATCTCAGACAGATGCTTAAGTCTCTGTCCTGATTTCTGCACCAGGTTGCCGAGACCCAACACTCATGTAGGTGGGCTTGTTATAAAGCATAAAGAACAGTACTGAGATACAGGTAAGATGGTAACCTTCAACTATCATGTGATTAAGCAACATGGCATGTAATGCTGCTCTTTATAAAGCCCAGGATATGATTGGCCTTCTAGGCTGTAAGTGCAAATTGCCAGCTCATGTCCAATTTTTCATCCACCAGTATCCCCAAGTTCTTCTCTTTGGGGCTGAATATATATCATGTAAGGGTGTAGGCACGATAAAGGACAGTGTCAGCTCATATAATTTTCATTCATGCACACTTTGAGAAGTGCAGAAGTATATATGCGGTATATGGAGCAACCCCAGGGTTGATTTCTTCATTTTGTTCTATCAAGATCAGCAGAAATATAAAGGAAATTAACCACTACCTGTGTTTGTAAATCTCAAGTAACTGGATAATAGTGTGCTATTTGGAGTTGGAAAGTGTAGCTGGCCTTTGGTACCCTCCTCCTTCCCACCTGTTCAGGATATTGCTTAACTGGGAAGGTGAATAATGAATCAGCCTTTTCAGGCTCTTTCAGATTCCACCTTGTCTGGAAGAGAAACTGCAAGACTCATCAAGCGCAGGGTAATAAAAACATGTGCAGACAGAAATACCCTGAGCCTAAAGCTGATGTAGCTTCTGCCATTTGGCTCATGTAAAGATTCTTTAAATCCTCTTACAGTAGAAGGCTGTAGGGGAGTATGCTGTTGGACTGATAAAAGCATGTCTGTCTGTTTTGTAACAAGCAGCTAAGAAGCGTTGCTGAGTCACCTTCAGTGTGAGCTCACTCTTCTTTTTCATTACTGAGCAGCAGGTGTCACGAGCCTTTTCTGATGCAACTGCTAGTAAGTGCTCTGCCATCACCCATTGTGTCACATGGCATCACAGACAGAGCCAGCTGATGACAGGAAGGAGAAAGGGTCAGCATCTGATACCAAAGTACAAACAAATTCAGAGAAACATTACCTCATTGAGGAGAAAGAGGGGGGATGAGCGCAACCCAAATAAAAAGTGGAGAGGGTACAGAAAACAAAGGGAGAAAGGGATAAGTCTGCTGCAGGAACATTACTTTTTTCACCCTGAGCAGTTTTCAGCAGGTTTTGCATCAGCCAAGCACATTCTGTACAGCTAAGCAAAGGCAGAGACAAAAATAGACTACCCTACCAGGTGAATATTTGTACAAGCTCTTCTTGGATGAAATGCACTTGGAAGCAATTGGAGCTGGGCTCAGACCCAAATTAGACTACAATTCCACGTGCAGATATTCAGTGTGATACAGTGGCTCCAGCTGCTCTTCAGCAGATCAATGCATTTCTCCTCTGCTGGCTCAAAATGCTGGCAATCGATACAGTCTGGGTAAGCCTGGTGGATCAGCATCCGCATAAGTGCATCTATCCCAGCCTTTTCAGGGGTATGGTCATTCCAAGTGTTTTAAAAAAGTGCAGTTTTTCCCTCTTTTATTTTGGCTGTCCTTGGCTAAATATAGTCTAGATACTCATGGAGACCACGTTGTTTTCTAGTTCACTGGTCTCAGTGGGAGAATTGCATTGGTAATGAATACTACATCACTGATGAAGCACCAAAATATTTGGCCCAAAGTGAACACTATGTGATTTTATGAAAGTTTTCTCCTTCTTCAAAGTTATTAAGTCAGGGAACACATCTTTTATTAGGGCAGCACTGGGGGGAATATACCCTCATACCTAGCAGCATTTGTTGAAGGGTTAAAACAGAAAGATAAGAGAGAAAATAACCCGTGAGCCTTCACCCCTGAAATGGAAATACTGATTTTCTAATTTCTTTTTTTTCATAAATTTATGCATGCATATGCACATACAGTCCAGTGGTTCAAGTTCTTGATCTGTATCAGACATAGCTCAATTTGCTATTTCATCAGAAACTACTTTTAGTAGCCTGGTAAGGACTAGGTCCAGTAACCATCTTGTCTGCACAGCGTAGTACCATTAAGCAAACACTGCAGCTTACTATGCAGCTGACAGGGAGATTATGTGCTTAGAGTGGGATTCAGAGCAGGTTGTATGCTAAGCAGGGAGATGCAGCATGTAGCCAAAAGATAATCAGGAGAGAAATGCAGGGCCTGGATAGGCAGGGATAAGATGTCTCCAGAATCCTCACTTCAGATCCAGAGCTCAGACACTACCCCCAAAGGCACACGCTTACAATCATTTTCTTGAGAACCCAACAAATCTCACCTGTTTCCTCTGAAATGGTGACCGAGTTCTTGGTTCTGGTGTTCAAGTGACCAGGCAGATGGAGAAGTCCTAAGTGATGGGGAAGAATGGAAACAGGTCCCTGCGTGGGGCAGCAGGCAAACCACCTCCCAACCTAATTCACCTCCCCGGATACCCCTATACAAATAATTATGCAGGTTTGAAACCTGAAGGCCAGGAAAATGATGATGTGGATGAAAGCACATCCAGGTTGGAGGAGCTGCTTAGGAAGAGTCGGTCAATGACCTCATGCATCACAACCAGCTCTGCTAGGAAGAAAAGAAAGGTGGTTGTCCTTGGTGATTACACTCTGAGAGGAATGGAAGGCCCAATATACTGACTAGACCCAACCCACAGGGAAGCCTGCTGCCTCCCTGGGGCCTGGGTAAGGGATGTTACTGGAGAACCTCTGATTACTACCCACCACTGGTCTTCCAAGTGGGCAGTGATGAAGTCCAAACAAGTCTAAGGGCAATCAAGAGGCACCTCAGGGCCTTGGGATGACTGCCAGTTGCAGGGAACAATGGGGCGTGTAATCGGAAGATCACACAGATCAATATGTGGCTCTGGGCCTGGTGTCAATGGCTAAATTTCTGATTTTTTGTCATGGGTCAGTTTACACGGTACCAGGCCTGCTGGTAAAGGTGGGGTTCACCTGTCTTAAAGGGGGAAAAAGATCCTAGGTCAGGAGTTAGCAGGGCTCACTGAGAGAGCTTTAACCTAGATTGGAAGAGGGAAGGGAATAAAGCCAAACTCGTTAGAGATGAGCCTGGGGGCAGCACACCAGGGTTGGAGGCAAGATCAATAACACAGCTGAAGTGCATCTATGCTAGTGCCTGAAGCATGGGCAACAAATGGGATGCTCTGGAAGCCATCGTGGAGCAGGAAGACTATGACATTATCACCATCACAGAAACATGTTGGGGTAACTCATACGACTGGAGAGCTGCAATAGATGGCAACAAACTCTTCAGGAGGGTTAGGCAAGGAAGGAGAGACGGTATGTCAGGGAGTGTTTCGACTGCCTAGAGCTGAATGATGGTGACAACAGGGTCAAGTGTTTATGGGTAAGAATCAGGGCCAACAAGGTGGATATCATGGTGGGAGTCTGTTAAAGACCACCCAACCAGGATGAAGAGGGAGATGAATCATTCTACTAGCAGCTGGGGGAAGTCTCAAGATCACTACCCTTGTTCTCATGGGGGACTTGAACCTACCAGGAGCCTGATGGAAATACAACACAGCAGAGAGGCAGCAGTGTAGGAGGTTTCTGGAGTGTGTGGAAGACAACTTCCCAACACAGCTGGTCAGTGAGTCAACTAGGGCAGTGATCATCCTCCTGTACTCGGCACTGCTGAGGCTGCGCCCTGAATGCTGTGTTCAGTTTTGGGCCTCTCACTTCAATGTGGGCATAGAGATGCTGGAGTGTGTCCAGAGATGGGCAACGGAGCTGGGGAAGGGTCTGGAGCACAAGTCTGATGAGGAGCAGCTGAGGGAACTGGGGGTGTTTAGTCTGGAGAAGAGGAGACTCAGGGGAGACGTTATCACTCTCTACAGCTACCTGAAAGGGGAGTGTAGGCAGGTGGAGGTCAGTCTCCCAGATAACAAGTGGCAAGACAAGAGGAGACGGCCTCAAGTTGCACCAGGGGAGGTTTAGATTGGATATTAGGAAAAATTTCTTCACTGAAAGGGTGCTGAAGCATCAAAACAGGCTGGCCAGGGAGATGGTGGAATCATCATCCCTGGAGATGTTTAAAAAACATGTAGCGGTGATGCTTAGTGACATGGTTTGGTGGTGGACTTAGTCATCATGGGATAATGGTTGGACTTGATCTCAAAGGCCTTTTCCAACCTAAATGATTCTATGATTCTATGACTCTTATAGTTCACTATGCAACCTTCTTTCCTGACCATATTTTGTGCAGTAATTGGTGGCCAACTACTACACCCGGTAGGTAAGTGGTGTAGGTTCAAGTCCCTCCTCTGACTGGGAAAATGCTGTTAATTATCACCAGTTACAAAGCTGGATTTGGGTTATCCTCCAGAGCTCTTGCTGAACTCTGCAGCTGTATCACAGGACTCCAGAAATCCTGGGATAAAAGTGCACATCAGCAAGGCTGACTATAGTCTCCTTGCAAGGGGGAGACTGGGGTGTTTGTCACTGTCAGTTTAATAGATTTTCCTTGACACAGTCACTGAATATAGCACATGTACTCTGCTGATGGGGCCACATAGCTCAGGTAGAGTCTGACATCTTTTGCCTGTCCTTGAAGAGAAAATAAAACAGACAATGAACACTTTCTAGACTACAGGGTCCTATTCATATGATTATTGTCACTACTTTTTAACCATAAGCTTCTGTTCTGTAAAATAGCTTGCTATGCTGAAGAGGAGAGAGACTCCTCAAGGTCTTCCACAAGCTGTGTCAAGCTGACAGTTCTTCACAGAAATTTTGTTGGATGTGTCTAATTTTCAAAGTCATTCATAACAGTTTTTTCTTAGTTAAGATATTTTGAGGACCAAAAAGGGTTGTAGGATACCTGTGCCTAACCTAGGCACAGGTTGCTGTCTTTTCTCCAAAAACTCAGATCAGGTGTGCCATCAGTACCAAACACCGGAATGTTTATGATCTACCAGCTCTATGCTTCCCTATCCATTTGTTGCTTCTTTTCAAACTGGGATGTCAGTCCTGCACATAGACATTTGGCAGAGACTTGCCCGTGGCACTCCAAAAGTCTGCTGCCCCTGGGCAGAGTGCTGCCGTGAAGCACAAGTGAAGATCATGAGCCCTTGTGTCTGTTGTGGACTTGCTTGCTCTGCCCATTTCTTTTCTGATGTAGTTCACCTCGTTGAAGCAGGAGAAGATGCTGATCAGCGGAAGAGAACTATTTCACTAAAGTATTCCCCCACCACCTTTAAAAACTCCAGTTGACTTCTGACAAAAAAAAAAAATATTGCAACCAACTGTTTGCCTTGAAGCCAGCACACCAAGCCAGGCCAAAATCCGTGCAGTGGTAAGACAGTGCAGATTGCCATGCTAACTATTGCCTACTCTTCCTCCAGCTCAAGGGGTGCTTATTTCCTGATAAGTCTCTGTTCATCTTTGCAGGGGTGGCAACTCCATCAGAACTGCTCCTGAAAGACAGTTTAAAATGCTAGCAGTTCAAGTAAAAAGTGGGACTTTTTCAACTTCAGTTTGAAATTCACAAAATGCTTTGTGAAGATACGGTTGGTTTACTGTTGGCCGGAGAGATTCACTGCCTGCGTTACTGTATTTTAATCATTTTGAGTATCACTGCAAAATTTCTCTTAAGCAGCGCTTCCTTCCTGTTATTCTTGCTTACATCTGTTCACTGTAGTAATGGATATTTTTGGCTGTAAGCAGTTATGCAGCATGACACTTGGCGAATAGATGTCTGTGTGTGCACTAGCTACTGTTTTTTGAAGACTCATTTGGCCCTTGTCCCCTCTGGGTGTGACAAAAATATAAAGATATCGCTATAAACTGCTTGCCAGCCTTTCGTTGCTACTGTTACCTTTTTGACTGACATTGCTGATGCTTGAGCTCTGCTCTGAACTGAACTCTTTTGGGAAAATTTAAAGGATTTGATTTTAAGCTTCAAATTTATTGTGTATATGTTTGCTGAATGACAAGTTGTGCTTCTGCTATCTAGTCAACAGCGTATCTGTCCTTTGTAAGTAGCATGCTGTTAATATGTGATACAATTATTTCCACTAACCGCTCAGAATCCGACTGATCACTCTCACAGCCATAAATGAATCTGTTTGACAACCTGTTCTCTGCACAGTAGGTAGTCTTCCACCCGCCAGCTAATTTATCATTGCATCTGCCTTGTTCTGCCAAGGGATATGTTCTAGTGCATTTATTCTGTTTCTAAAAGCTTGTGACTGGCCATTATCTTGGGAGGAGAGACACGCAGAAGAACAAAAATTTTATGATGTATCTTTCTGTCTTTGTGAAGCTCTTGCTCACAGCATCTCAAAGAGATCTCCATTAGTTGTTCTTAGTCTCTTTCACAGACTGTACTGCCCAGTAGTTGCAGAGACCCCAGCAGCCCAGCTGGTTGGCTGAGGCTAGAGGAGAATGTTTCTCAGCGCTGGTGAGAAGTGCTTAATTGATATTAACATGGATGGAAATGGTCTGCTCAGCCATAGGGCAGACGTCATTTGGTATACTTTCCTTCCCTCTAATGGTATAGTGCTCATGCTACCCAAAAGGACCATCTGTAGATTTTTGAGATAGTGCGGGCCTGTTTATTGTTTGGTTTTTCTGTTTGTTTCCTATCTGTCTGGATCTGCTGTGCTAATTGCCTTGATATATGAATGTTAAGCTTGCCCAGATATCCCAGCAAGCAGCAGATTTTTTAGCATGCATTTATTCTTAATTCAAAATAAGTCTAAGGACTTGCTGAACTGAGCAGCCACCATCACAACGGGAAAACCTTCATCATCCAACTGTCTGAAACAAGCTCTTCTGCCGTGCTGCTAAGCAGTGTTTTTGCAGTCTGAATTCTTCAATACAGCTTGCATTTTTTTCCCCCCAGGACTCACGGTTCAGGTTCAAGACCTTGCCTGCCACACCTCCCTCTCCCAGTGCGAGCCAAAGCTACGTGTTGGAATCACAGAAAGGCAGCAAAGTTCATATATGATGGAAAAGGGTCAAAAGAGTAGGTATCACCTGCAAGTTGGGGCTATCTTTTTTATCCTCTGTAAAATCTGGGTCTTTACTCTTCAGTAATGGGTTCTCCTGTATTTTAGCCTTGTCTTGTCACATACATAGGAGGATTAACACTGCCAGAAGGAAACTGAAGATGTCATTCAGAAGAATGGACAGGGCAGTAACTTATCAATAACAATATCATCCTTTCACCTAACAGACTCTAAAGCAGAGACATGTCTTGTTTCTATTAATATTTCATAGAACCAGCTGGTACTACTAGATCCAGCCAGTCCCAATGAACTTCATTTTAGCCTTTTTATTAGCTTATAAAAGTGATAGGGTTGATGGATACCATTTAATGGAACGCTTTCCACCCTGTTCCCCCCTCCCTTCCCACCCTGAAAAGTCTGACATTCATAAATTGAGGAGGTCAGTAATTTGCATCCAGCTGAGTGGCTGTCTGGCTTTAATGAGATGATTTGTAATCATAAGCACTGCACTGCAGTGGTGTCTGGTACAGGGGGAAGAGGGGCACGTATGCATACTCCAGCTGAGATGAGGGAGAGGTGATGGGAGGGAGGGAAAGCACATGGATCAGAAAAAGGAAACAAGGCTGGAATGACATAAGGAGCTCCATTAAATGTAATACAATAATGCTGGCCTGGTTAGTATAAGAGCCAGCGGCTGGCTGATGCAAGCCAGTGAAACTCCTGTTACATAGGTCAGGCAGGCAGCTTGCAGGATCGCTCTTATCCAGAGCTCTTTAAAGCAGCTGAAAATAACAGGTTCGTTTTTGCCAGCTTTAAACCCTCAGTGCTCTTATTGCACCGCTCTGTCATTCCTTTCCCACTCCTTACATAACACAAAAACTTCCAGACCAGGAAGACGCTTCAGGGGCTAAAGAGGTTATATGTTGCATAGTTAGCATGTTCCTCATCAGCTATATTTTCAGCCCGTTTTCCTAACGGAATGGATCATGATCTGTATGTGTGTGTGTATTTTTCCTCCATCAGATGCATTTTTAACCCGCTAGCTCTTTTCATTTCAGTCACACAAAGCAGTAGAAAATTCCTGCAAGTCTTAGGCAGGCAGGTAGGAGAGAGACAGAGACTACTAATCCCTTCACTGGGGGAAAGACTCAGAAGAGAATCCTTCTGGTAGGGAGATATTTTTAATTCCTTGGCCTTGATAAAAGCTTCGCTTGGCATCTGTTTCAGAGCAGACAACCATGAATCTCACCACAGGCACAAACCCATAGGAAGCCAGGCTGCACTAGCTCTCCTGTACACAATACTTTCTCTGGCTAACTGTGAGAATTTTGCACCTCCCAAAGACTGTCTTTCCCTTGTCTCCAGGGTTTCTCTTCTCTGTAGTAACAATTTTCTGAGATTGTCACGCGATATTTTTCATTAGGAGGCCCAGCTGTGGAGGACTGTTTCTTTAACCATGTCTCCAGCTGTCTTGAGTTATTCTTCAGCAACCCAGCTGGACCAGTGTAGCGTTTTTTTACAGCTGCAATAGAGTAGCCTGCATGAGCTTTAAGTTTGCTATTTTTTAATACATTAACTACTTCATGTTGCCAAAAGTAAAAAGGCAGGAGTGCAAACTGATGTGTTCTACTACAAGCCCCTTCCAAGGAAAAGACACTGAAGTGAGGCAGGGGGGCTGCTGGTTCGCCTTAACTCGCAGTGTCTCCCTGCGCAGTTTTAGATGCACGATAATGTTGTTCAGCCCAAAGACCCTTTACAAGGTGTGGCATCTCCAGGACAGCCTGCAGTCAGGTCACTTTGTGAGGAAACAGCCATACCACCACAGGGCCCCTCTCTCTTCCTTCGCCGCTTCACATCAGGTGACGTTCAGCCCTAGTTCACCTCACCTTTCTCAGTTATGACCTCACATCCCCTTCCTCATCTGCCCCTGGAGGAAGAACATCCTTCCTTCCAGGCAACAAAGAGCTTTTCTTTCCCCCTGTCCTGAGCTCCCTCTTTAAAACATACATGCTTCATGTGCTTCCTTCCCTACAGATGTTTGCAACTGCAACATAATCCCTTCCTCCTCTTCCCTGGGGAGACATGTTACCTCTATGTTAAGTAATAGAAATTTAAGTTACAGGGATGTGTGGGTGGCCTTCAGAAATTGTGCCAGAAAGATGTTTCTCAATCAGATTTTCAGTTCCAACAGGAAAAGACGAAACAGCACAACTCTACCCAGCAGGCAACCACAATAGCTGAACTTCCTTTGGGACAGAAGGTGCCCTCAGTCACCCTAGGGAAAAAGCTTCCTCTGGGTAGGGTGAATATCCCTGTAGATGGCTTTTTTTGAGAAGAGCCCTATCGAGGAAGCAGATCCCCCAACTTCTTTACCTTTTCCAGGCTATAATCCTACCTAAGCCCATCAGCAGGTCTGTGAGCTGACAGTATTTTCCCTAGTTTGTTCACAGAGAGATCAACTGCTTTGCCAGATCCCTAAAAAGTACCCATCTAATGTGCTATTTAAGCAATGTATCATCAGTCAGAAAGGAATGAGCTGGGTATAGTCTCAATGTTAAGAACAGCATAAATAAACTGTAGATTGAACAGAGGATTGTGAGGAGGGAAATTCATTTTTACCGTTCCTCTAATGTACACTGTCTCCTCTTTGTCTGGGGAGTAGCCCACAGATGATCACCTCTGGACCAGCAGTGTGCTTTAGTGTAGCCACTCAAGCTAAAAAAAAAAACCCACCTTGAAACATTCATTGATGCTGTTTTATTATTTTCCCAATCATGTTTCCTTGACTTGACTTGTCCTGTCCCTCTGATCAATAGCAGACGTCACCCAACATGAGACATGTTTTGGATTGATTTAGAGTGCTTATTAGTACCAACTTCTAAATCACTTTGCTGAGACTCCTCTAATGTTGTTGGCACTTGATAAGGTCTTAGGCTGAGATTTTCAAGGGAACACAGCAACTTAAGAGTCCAAAACACTTAGAGCTCTCCAGCCCCTGTTGAAAATTGCAGGCAAGAGTGCAAGAAATTTACTTGCTTTCAATTATAAGATTTTCAAGCACTTTAAGGTGCCCATAGCTGCTTTATGGTTTTTTCAGAGGTACCTTTCGGAAGCTGTGTGCTTAAACATATTTGGAAATCCTATTAGAAGCCATTCAGCATGTTTATGTGCCTAAATTCCTTTAAAACCTGACTCAGCATACTATGATACCCTTCTGTGTGTGAGCAACAGCATAAAGAGCGGGCTGTCAGTAAATGACTGATGCTGTATGAATGCGTGGAATACAAGCCAAATCCCAAATGCAAAGGCTCATATGTTACAGTCATATAAACCAGCCACTTGTTTCTTCAGCAGTTGTCACAGCAAAGCTGTCATTTCCTAGTTCAAGAGTCTTTATCACATCCTTATCCTTGATACATACTCTGGGAGGAGGAAGGATTCATGAGGCAAATGGAAGTGTGATTCAGAAACTACATTAAGTCGAGGAATGAAAATGCTCCCAGCAGTGGCCTCAGTCTACTTGGATATGTGGAATGGATAGCTGGAGTTCCTCACATAATTTAGGTTACATTACCATTTTCCAAGAAAAATCCACAGTCTGGATTCAGTTTGCGTAAATAGGAGTTTCAAAACCAAAGTCTAAAACATCTAATTCCATTCTTGCCAACTTGCAGCTGAAGGATATTTCTGATTGTGAATTGTAATGGTGGAGAATATTGACTGATTCAATCGGAGCAAGAGTCAGGGACAGACAGACACACAGACCATTTCCGAGGAGATATATCCTGTTTCCCATGACAGGCAGCTTTCTTATTAAAATTATCCCAGTACATATATTCTCTATTTGAGCATGAAGTGCTCATTACAGGTCTCTACATAAATAATGTACACTTGAAATGGTTCCCTGTGCCATAAATATTGACCTTGGTTAATAATTGACTATGGGATTATATGTCTGCTCCACTCATACACTACAGGCTGAGGGTCTTGCCTCTTCCCATCAGGTTTCTTTCCTTTCACTCCTGTAATTTTGGGAGAAGGTATTATACTGATACCATCAACATAATGATGGCACAAGTTTGCACTGGAGTATATAATTACCTCTCTCCCCCTTCCAGTTCTTGCTTAGTGTCCCCAGTCATTTCATTGGAAAGTGTGAAAAAAAGATCTTTTTTAATTCACTTTACAATTTAATCTGATTCCTCTGCAGGGCAGGCTGTAGTCCTTGTCTATTTTTGCTTTAACCTTTAGTTAACATTATTACAATCAGACATATCTATCAGTCACTTTGTGAGGCTGGTTCATGAAAAGTGTTTCAAAGAGCAGAATATGGACCAAATTTGCTGCTTGAAATGCAGTGGAGCCAAGGCATATTTGGTATATGAGGCTTCCCAGCTTCACACTTGATAAATCTATACTGCCTGTACTGAGCTTTTGCAATATTCTACAGATTCATGGAAAATGAAGAACTGAATGATAGGAAAATGGTGCCTGGCAGAGTTAAGGTTTATAATGTCAGCTGCAGCCATGACTCCTGAATAGCATGTGCCCCTGCAGACCCTTATTCTGCAGCCCTTAGGCTGGATGTTCAGGAAAAATGACTCATACATCATACCACCAATATACCTTATATATCTAGAATGAGTTGCCCATAGAAATTCACCTGGGCCTTGTACATTGGATGAAAACTGCATGCTAATATAAAATGTGCTGGATAGCTTCTCTGTGGTATTCAGGTACCAAGGAAAGGCTTTGGTTGCAACAGCATGGAAAGATTTCATCAGAAGGTTTTGTCCTCTGAGTTTTGATAGGACTTTCCTCTTTTGGACATTCTGCAAATATGTAAGTATCAGTAAAAATGCTGTGGTTGCTCCTGTAGTTCCCAGCTTTTCCTCTGGTGGCACATTTATAGCCATGCCATGTGGGAGTTGAGAAAACTGTCTTTTCTTTTACTGTCAGCCTTTATAATTCCTAGCCCAGTGGCTCCTTGCTTTGAAAGAGAGATATGGAGGATGCTGTCCAAAAAAGCAACATCTATTTATGGAGACAGTGAATACACAATGAGTTAGGAGATGGTGACCAAATTGTGCAGCATTGTTTGTGAGTCCTTGAGGACCAATAAAAATAATAGAACTGCAACTGTAAATAGCTTATTACAAACATCCAATTTCTATGCTTGGAATTCAGGACTGTCCAGACCGTAAAATTAATCCCCTTGCCTGCTGGACCTTGGAGTCAGGGCTGCTCTGCCAAAGGTCACTCAGTTCTCAGTGATGGCATCATTGCTGCTTTGTTTCAGCTCTTCAGCTCTGTGCATAAACATTTGCTGTGCTTGGTTACCATTTGGGATTGCATAGAGAACATTGGGAAGATGGGGTGAAGTGCCACAGCCCCTTCACAGCTAAGAATTTCACTTCAAGGAAAGGCACATGAAAGGACCTGGGTACTAAAATTCATGTTATCATTGGATGGTTAATAGAGGGATAATGCCAGAAAGGTTTTGGGCTAATATTTGAAATGATTGGTGAAGGAATGATGAGAATTTGTAGTTATAGCTAAGGTTAGATGTAGTAAAAAATGCTTGATGTTCAATAACTACTAGTTTCAATTTTGACTCTGCCATTAATTATAATGTCTTTAATATTTTTTCAAGAATTTTAGACTTTTAATTATTATATATTAATCAAGAATATTTAGAAATGCCTAAAGTGGCTAACCTGAGCTGGGTTTTTTTTGCACAGATTTGCACTGATGTAACACACACAGATAAAAAACTGCTGTAACTCAGTTTGCATTGTTATTTTCATTTTTTTTTCAAGTGTGTTCTTTCCTTTGGAGCATGAATCTCACAACCTATAAACTGCTTTATGATCTCTGGTGGTGGTGTCCTGACCTGTAAGAGAAATGAAACAATATCCCCCTCTTACTCCTCTCATATAGCTCATCATGTAACTGCATAATAAAACTTCTAAGTTAAGATTGTACCGGAAACAATGTTTAACATGGTTGTATGGACCATTTCTGGGTCTTTCACATCAGCAAGCATATAATATAGTCCCTAAGGGAATAGAAGGCATGTAGATATATCCTCCTGAATTCTACCACCACAATCTATTGATAAGACATTTTACCCCCCTGAGTTGTCTGTTACAGTTTGTCTTAGGTAGCAAAAAAAAAGACAGAGCTGGGTTTCTGGAACAGATTAAATGGAAGTATAATTTTGACAATGCCTAACTGCACAGCTATTATGCTCCACTTTCATATCACAGTTGAGATATCTTGTCCCATATCCCCATCCCCTAAGAACGCAAAACTGGCCAAAGATCCTCTTGAGGGTCAGTGGAAAAGAGAACTTTAAAGGTGCTTCATGGCCTTCAGAGATGAGACTGAAGGTTGACATGCCTGATGTGCCCTGGCCAGCAAGTGGGCTGCTCTAATACAAGTCCACTTGTTGAAGGGCACTTCATCTCCAGGCTGCTGGGAATCTTTGCCTTGTGCTGTGCCAAAATGGGCCAGTATTAATAGAATTGCCACTTCTCGATAAATATCAAAAAAAGGTAGATGTCCACACAGATCTGTTGTGAAGCCCAAGTGTTAGCAGCCTACTTCAGGGTTGGTGGTGCCAGTAAGAGTCTGGCAGCAGCCCAGAAGGTACATGGATGTCTTCACATTCAGCTTAACCCACACCATCAACACCAAGTGGGAGATGGATGAAAAACTCAAGGATGCTCTCATTAATTAATTATTTGAACTGCATTTTTACACCAGCAATCAGTGTCTCCTGTTGCTTGACAGACAGTAGACAATTTCCAGTTTTCCCTGTACAGGGTCCCCGGTGTAGCCCCGCAGTGGTTGGTATAATGCAAAACCACGCATCAAATATGTGTGTCCACCCATGCCAGTGAGCAGACCTCTTCTGGCACCCGTAGGCTCCAAGTCAGAAAAGAGAGCTGCACATGAAGGCCTGGTGTTATAACAGGGACCTAAAACGTTCCATCTGAGCTGCAGCTGGCACTTGCAGGCAGTACTGCCCACTTTGCACGGGGCTGTGAGTGGGAAGGCAGGGTCTGCTCCTGCAGCTCTCACCAAAGCAGGCAATGGAGGGATGACCCTTCTCCTCGTCCTCACTCTTCTCCCTCCGTCTCCCTTGGCCTGTGAGCTGAGGAAGGCCTGTCTCATCCTGCTTGTGTGTGCAGTGCCCTGCAAAATATGGTCCTGATCTCATCTGTGGTTTCCAGGCTTTGTTATAGGACAGAGAAACAATAGGCATTTTATTACCCTGAGTGTATCATTCCTGTTTGAATGGTCCCTCAGCATGGTGTTCTGACTCCAGGCTTGCCGAAAGAGGCTTGCACAGTAATTAAAAGATTGTTAATATTGCTAATGCTGTTCAGAGCATAATTCCACATCAAAACGCTACTGGGCTTTTGGGGCCATTTAAAAATCCAAGTTTTATCCCACTTCAAATTCAGCTTCTGAGCCTCCCCTCCACAGTGGATCAAACCAAGGGCATGAATCCAACCACACTCTGAATGAAGCTCCAGAGTGTATAGCTTCAAGTCATCATTCTATGTGTGAAATTGCACTCTGTACTGCTTTGTATAACAGAAGTACTTGGTCGAGTACTGTTGTGCTATATCACACAGAAATGCAATAAAATGAACTTTCCCGGTTGGTTTATAATGTCCCAGCAGTTCATACACTGGAGATAAAACTGGTAGGTCCCACTTCCTGATAGAAGTTTATCTCAAATAGAGCTGAGAAAGACATTCACACTGTGACCCAAAAGATGGCTCTCACCAGAGACCTCCATCATGTTTCTACAAACTAAGGTACCACTTGGTCTGCTCTTTTTTACTCTTTCAGAGGCAGGAAACACAACCTGAAGCTCTCAAAGTCTTAAGTTAAAATTGTTCTGCCCACCTGGGGGAGATTTAAAGAAAATAATGCTAGTCATGACAGTGAGGATCTGATTTTCATAAAAGCTCAGCTCCTATTTTGGCACAGAGCTAATTGGCTAGAGTCAAAATCTGTCCTCACATTAGCAATATTATCAAAAAGTTTTTCACCTGGTGCTTATGTCTTGTGAGGGTCTGAATATGGCTGTTCATCATCAAAATCAGAGGTTTTCTCAGTGGAAAACTGAGGTTAGAGCATATGGTTTGAATCATGTGTGGTAAAGTCTTCGGAAGTTTTTCACATTGCTGCTCTAACAGGTAGGATATTGTTTGTTTCTCTCTTCTCTGTTCTCTCAACGCTGTTTCTTTTTAACACAGGAAAAAACATTTCTTGGCCCTCCATTTAGCCTTGATGAACCTGGAAGCTGACTGTATTTCACTTCACTGCATTAATTCTGTCAAGCTAACATGAGAATGAACTCAACTTTGCTGGTAAACATATACCTAGCACACACAGAAAGTAGCTCTACCAAGTTACAAACATGTCATCTGTAATGAGCCTCCTGTCTAGGCATACTCTGCATGTCCTCTTCATCTCATAAACAAAGAGTAAGAGCTGTCTTTTCTGTGTGAAAACTGGTATAGCATTTGTGGCAGCCTAAGGTTGTTCCCAAAGACTGATATGAAAAGCAGTTTATCTGTGTTATGGTCAATGTATCATCCTTCTCACACTTTTTGAGCCATTTTTTGAGAATGATGAATTGTAGTCATCACCACATTCAATTAATTTTACTCAGCTGGTTCTTATAGTGTGTTTGTACCAAATGTCCTCTAACAGCTGATAAATCATCCCTGAGTGGCTGCAGAGGTAGCAGCAGTGACATACACTGGACTGACGACAGGAATGTGTCACACCATGTCTCTTACCCCCTCTTTCCAGAAAGATTTTTGTGACCTTTGGTGGCATTTGCAAGAAGCCATTTTATCCTGATGTTGCATGGCTCTATTGATCTCTGTGTAGGATTAATCTTAGACAAACAGGCCACATAATTTATGTAAACTCTACAGGTAATTAAATTCCTTCCAGCAAAGGTCAGGGCAGAATATTTAAGATTTCATTTGAATAGAAATTACAGTTAGAAATGAAGGAAAAAAAAGAGGGAAAGGAAGAAATTTGGAGCTTGTCATATCAATTATTTTAGAGTAACTAAGAGGACTCAAGTTATTTCTCAGGGACTAAGATTCAGTCTTCATCATCTGCACTCACAATTAGGAAATGTTTGTCTGTAATGACTTACAAATAACTTCAAGAAATGTTCAAACAGTTGTAATGGATAGTCAATGAAAACATCATCTTTTTTCAAAGAGACCTGAGACTCTCCTTCCTAAGTAAATAAGCCCTAAGCGTGCAAGCGTGTCTTTGTAACTGGTCATGATTGTAATGCTCGCTCTTCCTTCACCAGCATCTTAAAGCTCATGGAAAACATTATTTTTCTGTTTACCTTCCAGTTTCACAAATCTTTGGATTTCAGTGTTCAAGCTTGTCTTCTACAAAAAAAAAAATTCATTCTGGGGGCAAGCCCAGAAGCTTATAGGAATGCATGGCTTCTGAACAAGGATGCTGAACAGCACAAACTACCTTATGGTAAGATTTTATGCTTTGAATTCTATCTTTTTTTGCCTGATATGTTCCAAACTATCAGAATGTAGTGTTGTCTTTGGGAAAGGCTTGCATAATTTTTACTACTTATCTGATGAAGTGGTCTCTGTCTGGATACGACAAGACGGTCACAAGGCTGAGCAAGGACCCAGGCTGGAGACAGAGATGTTCAGTTGGTGAAATCTTTGGAGCAACCCAATCTATTGAGATGGTTTGAGCGAGTGTCACAGTCACCTTCCTGTCCAGCTGAAAAGAGTACACATTCACAGAGATGGCTGCGGTATAAAGCTCTCAGTTACAGAATGGTATAAGGGGTAGAGGTAGGAAAGAGGTGACAAGTGCACTGGAAAGCGAGCTGCAAGGGACACAGAGATGACACTAAGATGAGAGCATGATTGCATATCTCAGTGTCATGACATTGCTTTACTTCCCTTCCTGCAGCAAGGACCTCACCGAGGTCTGGTTTGACGTCACCATCTTCAGGAGCTCTGCATCCCTCACACCTCACTTCCCAATTTTGAAATTGTTAGATTTCTAAAACCTTGATGCACAGAGGGACCACACAACCTCTCTCTCAGCACCCTGTTCCACTGCTTTAGTATCACCAGGGCAAAGAAGGTTTTCCTTATAATCAGTCTGAACCTCTCTTGGTTTGGTTTGGCCCCGTTGTCTCTCATTCCACCCTACCAGGCACCACTGTGAAGACCCTGTCCCTGTCTTGTGGATAACCTCCTTGTAGGTACTGGCATACTGCTGTACCAGGTCCTCTCCTCCAGGCAGAGCCTGCTCTGATCCCTCAGCTTCACCTCACAGGGCAAGTGTTCTGGCCTCTTTTGAAAATGGATTCAATATTTATCCCTTAATACCATTGCCCCTGACCTCCATAGCCTTTCAAAGAAAATAGAAAGAGGAGGCCTTGCAAGGAAATCAGCCAGTTTTCTCGTGATTTTTTGGGATACTTTTTGGATGTGGCCCATCTGATTCCATGGGCCAAGTACGGGTCAAGTTCTGAGGAGTAATCCTTGATTGATCCTCATCCTCTGCAGGTATCTCTTCTCCTTGAAGCCCCTCACTAAACACAGAGGCCAGTGAAGGCTGGTGCAAAGACAGCGTTGATTGCCTCGGCCCTATCAGTGTTTGCTGCTATAAAGTTCCCTGTCCCATTCAAATGGGAGTTTGGCTCCCAGGTACTGTAAGCCTGTGAGCATCAGCAGTGAAAACTGTGACCACAAAAACTGCCATCGCTTTGGGGCATTCAGTGACTGTGGTGATCCGTATAACTGCAACCACACAGTCCCCACAAACAACAAAATTGTGAATAGAGGACATAAGCTGTGATAGGAAGTGTTTCAATCTGAGTAGCATAAATTGACATTAACATTGATGTGACTCAGAGCTGACCTAGGCCCTTTACAAGGATGTGCTGATGCCAGACAAGCTTTCCTTCCAAAATCCTGTTGTGTAAAGGACTTCTAGAAAAGATGCCTCTATTAATCTCTCTTGGTAAGTGAAGAGAGAACTATGGGCTTGCCTGGGTGATGGCTGGGTGAAATGCAGTAGCTGCCATGCCAGGAGCCAGAATAGACAGCCATGGATGTGACTTCTGGCCTTAAAAACTTAGAGTCAGATAATTTAGTGAACAAATGAGATTGTTTTGTAATAAATGGTTGGAGGAAATTATTGTGTAAAGGTAAAAACCCTTGCCCCATTCAGCGAGTGGTGATTGCCAGGAATTCAAAACCAAAGAGCACCTACAGCTGCATCTTAGATGCCAGCTACCCAACTGCTGAGCACATGCCCAGTTGCTCTGAGGTAGCTGCAGCACCTGCTGTTGCTGCAGGTCCTGTGGCAGATCTGGTCCAGTCGCAGTAGCATCTGCCTCACCAGCTTTGCAGCAGTACCTTCCATCTTGTAGCTTAGCTGCCTTTGTTTCAATTACAGCCCCATCTGCCTCCACGCTGGCTGTCTCTGTTTTTGATATGATTGCAATCACATCTGCTCCACCACTGACTGCTGCTTTCATCATGATTATAATGTCATACACCTTTGTGCTTTCTGCTGCTTTGCTACTATAATGATACTGGCATCTGAATCGTATTTTGACACAGTTGCTTAAAACATCTGTCCTTGTGCTTGCTTGACAACACTGGAGTGGCTGGGCTGATGCGAACTTCAAGTTCATCTAAACCCATGTTTTCTCCACCACTGGCCATCTCCACACACTTATAGAGAAGATGTGAGCACTCTGCAATAAGCAGATGGGGGAAAACCTGCTGCTGATCTTTGCCTCATACTGCAGTTGGCGCAGCAGCTATAGTGCTAGCCTGGGCTTTGGGAGAGCTACATTCAGATTCCTGCTTTGCAACCAATTTGCCAAATAAATCCAAAAAGATTACTTGTGCCCAGATCTGTTGTGGAGTTCTACACTCAACATCACAGTTGCTGGTTGTTTTCGCTCCAAAAAAAGCCTTAGTGTCCCTGACTTAAAGTTCCCCATGCAACAGATGAGGGAAGTTAGAAGAACGTCAGGAATTTTCTCAAAAGTTGCATGGAGAAA